>NC_143018.1:126278988-126598631 GCF_055824585.1 Amblyomma mixtum | reverse complement strand
TCTCCCCGACTCTCTTTAACATAGCCATGATGGGATTACCTAAATTACTCAAGTCGATACCCAACCTACACTTCAGCTTCTATGCCGATGACATTACACTATGGACATGCCGAGGTAGCGACGCGGAGATAGAACACCGCTTACAAACAGCACTAAATATCATTTGCACGTACGTCCATGATAGAGGGCTCTCATGCTCCCCCACGAAATCGCAACTTTTCATATACAAACCCCACCGAATGTCTGGCACACCACCCAATATTCAGCTCGTTTTGGGCAAGGAACCGATTCCCACAGTGCCAAAGGTTCGCATACTGGGAATGTTTCTCACTACTTCTGGCTCTCACAATGACACGATCCAAGCACTCCAAACGCACACACAACAAGCCACTAGGCTCATCAAACGTGTGGCACACAGGAAATCGGGCCTACGGGAACCAAACACGCTTCGACTAACACAGGCTTACATCTCCAGTAGAATAACATATGCACTACCGTATCTGCCCCTCTTAGCGAAAGATAGAGAACGGCTAGACGGCCTCATTGGGAGCAGTACGCGCACAGCTTTACGCCTTCCCCCATGCACTTCCACAGAGCGCCTACTTCGACTAGGAATACATAACACTTTCGAGGAACTCTGTGAGGCCACCAAAACGGCACAACTAGCCAGACTCACACGCACCCTTGCAGGACGAGCTCTGCTACAGTCTCGTCGCATATCGCCTGTCGGCGTTATACCCGGCACTGACACAATCCCCACTCCCATAAGAGCTGCAGTTCAGATACCCCCCCTCCCTAAACACATGCACCCGGAGCGCGATCAAAAGCGCAGAGAGGCCCGGGCCTTAGCACTACACAGAGCTTACGGAGAGGATCCCAATGTAGCATATACTGATGCCTCGCTCTACGCATCAGGCGCACAGGCAGCTATAGTGGCTGTTCGCAGTGACGGCCGCCCCATCACGGCAGGAACCATTCTTACCTCTTCCATAACCACGGCAGAGGAAGCGGCTATCGCTCTAGCCATCTCCTCTTCAGCAGCTACCAAAATTATGTCTGATTCGCAAACAGCAATCCTAAATTATAGCACTGGTCGTATCTCTCGGCAAGCCAGCAGCATACTCCGACGCTGGAATCCCTCCAGAACCGTAACGCTCATCTGGGCGCCAGCACATGCCGGACTACCCGGAAACGAGGAGGCGCATGCCCTCGCCCGAGATCTTACCCTCCGGACGGGTGAGCACACCGTCTCCTCCGTCGAAGGGAAGTGCCTGTTAAATTTCAGTGACATCCTACAACACTATCGTTCCAACAGACAGATATACGCACCTCCTCACCCTTCGCTATCAACCACGCAATCAACTTTCTGGCGCAGGCTTCAAACTCGCACACTCCCATACCCGATAGTCATGCACGGACGCTTCCCTGACCTATTTTCCTCCTCCTGTCGACTATGTGGCAAACCAGGCGACTTTCTGCATGTTCTGCTCACCTGTTCCACTTACCCGCACCCCCCTCCCCCAGAGGTGGCACTCACTTACTGGGAACAGCTGATGTCCAGTTCAGCACTCCACGACCAACGACTCGCCATCACCAGTGCCGCTAACAGGCTGGCCCTCCAGGGTCTGGCACACCATTTGTAAGGGAGGAACCCACTGTATGGGCCCCTCCCGCAGGCCATGAGGGGGCTCTGCCCCCCACCTGTAATTTGTCATGGCCAATAAAATTTACACCACCACCACCACCGTTCTTCTGTCATTGCCTCGTGTATTACACAGTAGCTGGGGCCGTACTACGGGACTGGCAAATCAAAAACTTGTCAAAAAAGTATCAATTAGCCCCGCCGTAGCCGCGCTCCTATCGGTCGGCCGTGGCCGCGTCATGGGTGACTGTCGTTTACGTCACGGACATGACAGAAGTGGTGACGTTGCACACCTAATTATGCAGACGCAATTTGACGTTTTTTTTTTGACGGCTTCGGGGCGGTCAATTCGACCGTTGCGTTTTTTAGCTGAAGATCCTGTTTGAAAGGCGTACGGGTTTGCGCTTGTGCTCATTTCACGTCCATGAAGCCGAGCTTTACAGGGGCAAGGACGCGGGGGGAGGCGGGGCGGAGTGACTCCTCTATTGCGCATCTTTCTATGCGTAATCCTTACCGCATGTCAGCTAGAGGTAGTTTTTCTGATGATCTCTTCTATACTCTCAGATAAACTCACTTCGTCCTGCTTGTTACATGAGCGGCCACCGTTTCCCAGTTTGCATGTTAAAAATTCTGAGTTGCACGTTTTCCTCTTTTTTTTCTCCTTTCTCGCAGTGGCAAGGGAAAGAGCTCAAGTATGGTGTTGCTGTTACTGAGACTCTAAGCACAAAACAGACCGACTTGCTTGGTCTCTTTGAGATTACAGTATGTACTATTACAAAAAAAAATGAAGAATATCACGCTCTAGGCAATTCTAAATTTTTGCACTACTGGCTATGAAGTTTTCATTCTGAAGAAAAAATTTGAATGATCAAGAAATTGAGGATGTCGCCAATGCACCTGGCGTACATTAGTCACAATTCTTTGTGATGCATTCCGCCCATATGCGACTTTAGATTAGGCCAGCTACATTACGTTTCTATGGCGAGAGATATACAGAGCTCTCCTGGATTTCCGCGTGACTGATGTCCGTCAAATTTGGCACGTGCCTGGATGTGCACCCAACAGAAGTGCTCCAGAGAGAGGCACCTTCCGGCCCACTAGGCGGAGAAAGTTGAGTCAATCCTCTGGCTCGTGCGCACGCACGTACACACGCGCACATACTCACACACACCACGACTTCTTGGCTAATGGGGGCGGAGCTTGAACTGCCATCTTGGATGACGTTCGTGCTGGAAGGCTGTGGAGCAGTGAGAGTGCAGGAAGCGTCAACGCTAAGCAGCCGTCGCCTCCGCGTGAGGTTTGTGACCAGGGACGGCTATAGAGCAATTTTTCAACTCATCCATGGGCTAGCTTAGCCGATAATTTTTTAGTGATCGTTTCTTTATAATGTCTGCCCGTTCTTCTGAAACACCTTCATTCATTAAATGCGTTTCAATCAAACGCTTTTATTCATGGTAGGCGTTTACTCTATGTCCTCTTCCCTGTCCTTTTACGTTGCTGTTGCCGTGATGTCAAGTTTTAAAGTTGTTTGATGCCGGCATAGAGACAAACTAGAAATTAGCTACAGAGAACAACTGAAGGCACCTGGTTGGCTTGTGCTGGTTTCTTTTATTGCAAAGGCGCCACAGTGGAGCAGACTTCAATCATTTTCAAAAATTCGGTAGTACGTGATGAGGCTGATTTCCAACTACTGCATGAGAACGCACAGGTATACGCAGGAAGGCAGGGGCAGTGCAACTTACAGACAAAAGATTCATTCCGCAATGATCGGTCGGTCGCCGGTTAATGTGCGAAGCACTAAGGGACTTGTGCGCTGCGGCACCCTATGAGACTAGAGAGGGGCACTGGGCACCTCATTTGCATACACATGTTCTGGATAGGTTTCCCGAGATTGGTTCAGAAGATTCTGGCGTTTTGTCTGCATCCCAAAACAGTCCTTGACGATGTTGTTTTCAGTGCCTCGGCCTCAGAACCTGAACCCGCTGCACAACGGCGTCAGCTGCAAAGACAAGGAATAATAGCGGATTATTGTAAGGAATTAGTTGCTTTCTGTGACCACTAACACTGACTAAAAGACAAAACTATATCATACCGTACCACACATGTCGCACCTCTGCGCATAAAAGACTCGGTCGCCAAAATACGGAACGCGTTTCTTTACAGCGACCGCTATTAAAAACCAGTACCCCGGACTTTGGTGTCTTTGTAGTAGTAATCGCTGTAACCAGACAGTAGCACTAGGAAAGAGTAGGGTTGCAGAGGAAACAGGAAACCATAGTGAAAGCCGAAGAATGCGCAACCGGAAGATTCTTTAGCGTAGAATGAGGTGGAGGAGGGAGCCTGAGGAAGGAGGAGGTAGAGGATTACCGTATAAAGAGGAGGTTGTTCCGATAGTGGGGGACTGCATTACAGGAAAGTGGTTACGACGGTAGCTTTCAGGGGGATGTTTAGCGAGGAGGAATGATGGTATGGCGAAAGTTCAGGAAGGCACAACAGGAGAGTGTTTGCCACAGGTACCGCCCCGTGGGGAGGATATTTAGCGAGGAGGAGTGATGGTATGTCGACAGTGCAGGAATGCACAACAGGAGAGTGTTTGCCACAGGTACCGCCCCGAGGGTAGTTAGTGCGGAAGGAGAAAGAGAAGAGGAGTATGGCGAGAGCAGAGTGCGTAACCGAAAGGTGCTTCACACGCCAGCAGCGGCTGCTCGAAACGCATCGCCCGAGTACAGGCTCACCGGCGGTGCGGCGGCGCGCCTGGAGCGGCCGGCTGCACAGGAGTGGTAGTCGAAGAACCGGCGTACGTGGAAGACTAAAAGCGGTCTCTCTAATTTTGCATACATGGATGTCGCTTTCAAAAATCTCTACCGCAATGCATCGCGAGATGAAAATATCTCAACAGCTGTCGATGTATCTCACGTTGCAGAGCAGTAAACGTCCTCTCATTTGTTTCTAGAACGTTCTTCTTGTCGAATCTAATTCAGGTCGTTTCTTTTAAACGCTCATATAGGAAAGAATTTCGAGTATGCAAATTTTTATTGTTATAATTGTTGTGCATTTTGCAGCTGTTCCGCTAAGGCGTGCATTGCTTGAAGGGAATTGTGATATGGCTTCACCGTCCGACAGTAGACCGACAGACAAACGCACTTTCTGCTCGACGGTAAAGAATGATTTATTGCATATATCTTTCGTGTAAAGTATTGAGTAGGTGTGGGATAAATATTTTAGTGCCTTAGCAATTAAGTCCGCACTAGCGATTTAATCGATCTTCGTCTGAAGCCTGCCTGACCTTCTTCACAACCTGCGCATCGGATTGTGAGCAAAGTACCCCACTGTGGCAGATGGCAGTTCAATTAATGATTGGTCGCGAGACGTTGCTCGGGTCTGACAATCTCCACGAATTGCAGAACCTGGCATCGCAGGGCAGTGACGCATCGCTTAACCGCTGTACCACTGCTCTACCACGACTCCCACGGATCTATGAATGCTAAGTAAAGAACGACCACGTCTGCATAAGCGGGCATTAAGTCCTTAACGCAATTGCCTCGTGCCCCTAAGGCGGAGCCTAGGTGTCGCTTTCAGTTTTAGTGCGCTAGAACTGTTGCTCCCCCCCCCCCCTCCCGCGATTTCGCCGATCTTTGTCTGAATCCTGCTTGATCTTGAAAATTGAGCCTCGAACCGCAACCAGAACCGAAGTGAAAACCGAAGAGCTAGCGCCCCTAATGCGCATTTGCACTAACCACGCTAAATTGTCCGTCATTTTCTGCATGCTGGCTAGTTCGTTGCTAAAGTGGTTGAATACACAAGGCAACACTGACAAGACGCATCGCGAAGTATGATAGGAAAAACGAAAGCAAAAAATTAGGTGCGGTTCAACTACTCTTCAACCTCGTTATAGAGCGAAAGCTATGGCGTATCGGGCAACGATACGCGGCTTGGCGTCTGTAACATTCAGTGCGCTCAGGACACTGGATAGATAGTGCGCCACCCTGCTACCCCGGCAGGTGGAAGTTAACGGTTGATCGCGAGAGTTTGCTCACCCAGTGAACGCTGCGGCCTATATATTGCTGCAGTGCCGCGTGTCTGCCACAACGTTGTCAGCGCTAACGCATGCAGCTCACATCTCTCTCTCTCCATCCCACGCCCCTCAAAGCGCTGTTCAGGCGTCCACTGACCCAGGGCGGCAGTTATGCGCCTAAAACGTTGTCAACGCCAACCCCAATGAACACAATGAACGCCGACGGCCTATGCCTTCATTGCCACGTTTCTGCCACACCGTTATCAATACCAACGCATGTTGCGCATATCTGTCACTACCGCCACGTAGGTTAAAGTGCGGCTCAGGTGTCCCCTGTCCCCAATGGCCAGTTATGCGCCTTGCCTTGCGAAGCTGCCGGTTTTCATCGGTTGCGTAGCTTAAATTTCGACTAAGGTGTCCACTGTCCCCGGGGGCCAGTCGACGAAACCTGGCTTCTCTATTTCTCTGGCACACTTTCCATATCTGCTGAAGAATCCCACCGAGCCGCCCCTTTTATATATACGATGCAACGCCGGCTCCTCCTCTGTTGTTGCAACGTAGTTTCACCGGCTCCTCCTCTGATGTCATGCCAGATGGCGCGGCGATCGGCGCTGCTAGCTGCGGCGGTTGCTAGGCAACGGCTCAGCTCGCGGTGTAGCCACCGGCCACAGCGAAACGGTGAGAATACGGCCAATGTAGCTATCGCTACAATAAAAAAGTGTATGAATTCTTTTGATTACAGAATGTGTTTAAAGAGTAATGAAATTTCTGTACTCGTGGAAACATTCAAGAACAAAATGGCATGCTTGTTTGCTTTTGACAGAACATTTGACAGTTCCGATTAGTCAGTAGTGAAATGTAATATCTAATTATAGCGTATCATCCAGCGCAGAATTAATTAGCGATTACGTGCGTACAAAACCAAGACAAGCGCATTTATTGAACTGGGAGTTGTTTATGAAAGGAGCTCTTTCGCATTCATAACACTGCGCCATAACGATGTATATATCCGCACGTGCCTCTTCGGGGGCGCGAAATGTTAGGAGCGGGCGTCTCCTCTCTGTGAAAATCAGCAGAGGGGCGCGAGCCACTTCCGCCCCTACTAATTGAAAAAACCTTCACTGACGCTATTGTTGCATGTAATTGAAGGAGGAATTGGCGATCACCTGTAGTAGAAAGCAATATCTAACCACAAGAAGGTTCTGAATGAAAGAAGATGTCTCTCTTACTTTTGAATTTCTGATCCGAGCGGCTGTCGTAACCGCCCCGCATCCTTTGCAAGTTTCGTGAATCGCCTGCGTTGCGCTGCCAGTCATACTCACTATGGCGTCGTGTTCCTTCATGTGTTAGTGATGTTGGTGCTGCTACAACTACGCTGGTGTTTGGTTTCCTGCTCGTGACCATCAAAATTTCAAAGAGTGCAGCGAGACCAGAGGGTTACCTGCGCACGCTTTCTTGGGTGTCACCGCGTATTTTGGCGCCATGGATCATTAACTATGATGTAGTCACTGCTGCCGACTAAGCAGTCATTATGTTTAGCCCGCAGAAGAGTTGGCGCACCGTGTGAACCGATTACGCGACTGTATGTCAACTGAACTACACTGGTGTAGCATATAGTATTAGCATGGACAGTGAAGGGCATTGCTTGATAGTGGCTTGTTTTATATATGTATTTACTTAAATACTAAACAATTTTTCTCACTTCTCTGCGAGTGCTAACTGCGCCATGCATGCGTTAAAATGAGTGCTCTCACTGAGCACGGAATGATCGTTCTGTGCTGGGCGAACTCAGTATGCACGAAATGATCGTGCATACACCGCGTGAATCATGCACGAAATAACGAACTGAAATCTCAGCTACGCTGTTTTTAAGATGGACTGGACATATGTGCGTCGGCACACATTATTTGTATTGTACGGATTGCTGTAACGCAGACATACAGTATATGTTGAGAACTAATATCCTTTTTCGACATAAAACAATGGGAAAGATGTGTCAGTAGAAACATGAAAAATATGTTCTCTATTGTTCCCCCATTGCCCAGCGCTGCGCTTACCATCGTTGACCAGCAGCGGGACCAATTTGAACGTGCCACACCCAGCAAAGAATAGGCGCCCGAAAACCCAAGAAAGCGCGGCGCACGGCCGCGCGCAGAACTCGCAGACAACCATACATCCGCCCATCCTCTCCTAAACGGGCCCAATCTGGGTCAGTACGCACGTGAGGCAGATGCCATGCGAACACCCACTCGCCCGCGTGTTTCGTTCGTCAAGGTCAATACTGTCAATGAAGGTCAATACTCTGTTATTCTGCCCCTGCCCTCTATGGGCGTAACTAAAGCAGGAATTGGGCTAGCGTTTCCAATACGCGCTAACAGGGGGTAAAGTAACTTTCACAGCCGTGACTGCAGGGCTTCTCAACACGCCGCTCTTTTGAGACCCATACCTGTACAGGCTCCTGAGCTGAGCCCAGAGGCTGGGGATTGAATGTGCGGCCAGGGCAGCCGCGTATGAATAAAGCTGAAAGGGGGAACGTGTGTTGCACTTAGTCTCTGTTATAAAAATGGTCTATAGATTTTTTGTAGACTTCTTATGGGCTCAGTGGCCTATCTATAGACATTTCATTTTGTCTAATCATAGTCTACAGACTTTCTATAGAGAAAAGGGTGCTAAAATGTATTACCATAAATGTTGACGTCTTGTAAAGACTGTCTATAGGACTTTTATTGTCTATAGACTAGTTAATAGGACCTGCCTTTAGAAAGTTTACGGACTTTATTGCTAAAATTCCTTGGACGGTCTACAGAGCGTATTGAGATAGTTTTTTAAGGATTAAGGAGCCCACGCAGTGGGATTTGTTGCTCACTTCCTCAGGAGAGAGTGAACTACGGTTAATCTGCAGCTTTGCGACATGGAACCCTCTGAAACATGAAAATTATATTTTTTCATTCATTTGTTTTCATTTGTCATTTTTGCCTTTCTGACAGCACGACAGAAGAAAAAAATGCCAGGGGAGGAAAATCCTTTTAACAAAGTAGCTTGACGAGGTTCCTACCCGTGTTTGCCGCGGGCAACACACAGTCGTGCTAGTGTTATTTATACAAACATAGTAGAACAATGCAGAGTACATCTACAGTACAGTGCACATATTTAAAGCAACAAAACAAAGCATTATCGCATACCAGGTAACGAAGGAAAGGGTTGGTAGCCCGTAGGTCGTCGGAAGCGTGCGTCGAAGCAAGTTCCAAATTGAGGGCGGCTTTTCTCCGGAAAGCAGAAACAGCCGGGCGCACAGTCCTGTCCCAACAGGAGGGGATCGCACTGTTCACGCAGAAAAAGAGAGCGGCCATGTTTTTACTGCGCACTGAAAACCGCCAAACCGCACACTCCTATGTGCTCCTATGTGACCTTCCCGCGCATGGGCCGCCGCGGTGGCTCAGTGGTTATGGCGCTCGGCTGCTGATCCGGAAGATGTGGGTTCGATCCCGGCCGCGGTGGTCGAATTTCGGTGGAGGCGAAGTTCTAGAGGCCCATGTACTGTGCGATGTCAGTACACGTTAAAGAACCCCAGGTGGTCCAAATTTCCGGAGCCCTTCACTACGGCGTCCCTCATAGCCTGAGTCGCTTTGGGACGTTAAACCCCATAAACCAAACTAAACCCACGCATGAGTAGAAGATTGTTGAGTACTCATCCACAGTTATGTGCAGCGAAAAGTACTACTGCCATAAGGAATTTGAGATTGGAATGGCAATTGCGCTGCGTCCTATGTCAGTCCTTGTTGTGTACGTCTTGCTGTAGCGCTATCGCCATCTAAGTCTCAAATAATGCACCATCTAGGCCAAATTGCCGTTCTTCTATACGATATGTGTTAAGAAAGCATATATCATATGACAACAACTGTCTGCTTGCCACCTTGGGCGAGTTTAGATGCCATATTGTCTCTGCTATGTAAACAAACTACCAACATCTTGTGTGAGCGCTAAGTCGCTCCAAGGTCATTTTGTCTTCTGAATTTAAGTTATGGCAATAACGCCCTTTTTAGCCTATTTAATTTTTTTCATTTGCCTCCAATTACTTGCCTGTTATCCAGTGTCAGCACTCGCGTTCTCGACATCAGTCTCATTGAAAGCAAGTTCTCAAGCATAGAGGCGTAGGACCCTGAGACAACAGGTGAGAGTGTAATACGCTTTCGTCTAAATAGGTACCAGCCAGCTACTCTTGCTGAGATCGTCTGCGAAGCACAGTGCCATGAATACTTATTGCGATGTAAATTTATTGCAGTGATTATTTCAGGACACAGCGTGTCTAAGTTGGGTGGTGGTGGGGTTCAAAAACATTCATTAGCTCAAAAGAAGACCCCAGAGCGGGAATGAGCCCCTTGTTCAAGGCTCCTATGACTTATTTACAACAAGCGCATAAGTTACGAAAATGTCACTGACTTCACATCGTTTGGATTTTACATGAGCATGAGTAAAAAATTATTTTCTTACAGGTCTGAGGCACTTATCATGGTAATGGTACCGCATTCGAGGCAGTGGGGGAGGACTCCTGAAAATAAACAAGAAAAACTCTTATGCGATCCTAGGTCGATTGTTTGAATACGTTAGCATTTTCTTTTGCTCGTGATTATGTTTTAATGCCCTTAGGTGCCGGACAGGTCATTTTTTTTTACTTTATATTCATAGATCAAGTGCTGGTCCTCCCACCAGACCGCCAGGAGGCGCTTTCAAACAAAGGCATCGGTGGGGCTTGTCACACCCAGGTTGCACTTCCTGAGCAACCTCTTGAAACCAAAAATTAACTCCCACCTGCACACAATCCGCTGGGCAAGTTGCCACCTGCCCCGACCAGAGGTGGGCAAAAGCCCTCATTTTGATTTTCCTCCCACATCCTCACTTTTGAATCCATTCTCCTCCCTAACACTCGCCCTCATTTTGAAAATTACCTGGCGCTCTCACATCCCCACCCTCATTTCGTAAAATTTTCTGGCCCTCCCCCACCCTTACCCTCACTGCTAGTTAGGAGTTATTTTTAAGAGCGGTAGCTCTTATTCATTACGTTTCTCGATTTCTTGGGGTTTGCAACCACCTATCTTTGGTGTGAAATTTTCCAAGTCCGAGGAATTCAAGATAGCAACCCCCATAGTGAATCGATATAGCAACGCAATTGGTGATTGATTGGGGACGTCATTAGTATATCGAATTGGTGAATGGTGACGTTACTGATTTTGTGACGTCATAATTAACTACTCACATGACTATGGTCAATCGCTTTTAACTCAGTAATTATTGGAGCATCCTAAAATGAATGAGATGTTTGGAATCCTCAATTTGAGTTGAACAGGTTAGACACCAAAATTAACTAATGAAATTCATATTTAATTATGGTTATGCTTATATTTAACTGCTTATAATTAACTAACCGATAAGGCCATGATCTAACCAATGGATATTCCTAACGGGCTCGATCAGCAGGACGTGTTAGGCACCAATATTGTCTAATTAGGTTAATATTTACTTATGGTTAGGCTTAACATAGGAGCCATGTCTTCAGCTCATAATTTCATACCTCATGGTGACCGGCCACCTACCGCCTTGAGGTAAAGAAAAATGGCCCTCCGAAGAGTCGAAAAACGTTTTCGGCTCAAACTGGTAAAAAATATCCGAACTCAAGGCGGTAGGCGCCCGCTCGCCGTAAGGTATGGAAAAGTAGCCTTATCACGTGGCTATACATCACATGGACGATAGATGGCGCTACCGAACTCCTAACGCTCGTTACTTCAACGTCTTCCAGACGGTGGCGGCATTTTTTTGTAGTTTCAACTTCCGGTGGTGTTCCAGAGTAATAAACCTATATAGGTCAAGCCCTCAAGGCACTACAGCGGCTAAAATGAAATTTGAGACATAGCGAGGCCTGACAACCTGAAAACCAAAACCAGAGATGGTGTTAATGCAAACTTCAACACGCGACAAATTAAGCGTTTTTCCCAGCCACCACATTTGTTCGTCATCCTCATTTGAAGTGTTTTGACATCCTTCCATCTTTGAATCCGTATGTTTCCACTCGGAAAATGTGATCAAGGAAGAATACTTCTGAGCCACGGGAACATGGCATCGCTCCTCCAAGGCAAGAGGCGAGCGCAGTAGCCGATGAGGTTAAGATCATGCTATTTACTTCTGAAACTATTTTTTGCCCAGGAATAACGAGAAAACTCGCATGCTGCTTCATAATGAAATTTTGCAGCGCAATCAATGGTGACCTTTTCAATACAGTCGAGCCTGGATATATCGAACCATGATATTTCGAGTTATTCGAAATATCGAACACACCCAATATTCTCTTCAAAATTTGATGCAAATGCATACGAAAGTCGCGTAGTACATACACCTCCAATTTCAGGAATCCCAGGTCGTTCCAATATATATAGATGGAACGGCCCGCAGCACCCCTCCCAAGGCCACATCTCCTAACGACGCTCTTCATCACTTTTTGCGCACGGAGCCGGGCTGGCGGCTCGGCCTTGGGCACAGTGCAGCACCTCTAATACTGTAAAACTGCGTTAAGAGGTGAGCTTGGGGTGTGCCTAAGCGGGGTCTCGGGTCTTAAAATGCGAAAAATAATAGCGAAAAATGCCAAGATGACGGGATAGCCGACAGCGAAAGAGGCGCCAGCGTCGTCATCTGCGAAGTTGAAGCGCTGACGCAAATCGTGACCGGTGCCAGGTGCGGTAATTGCGAACTCGCTGTTGCAGAGGTCATAAACAAGCGCACGGACTTGGCTCCTAACCTGGAGCTCAGGTGCGCGAAGGGGCGCACCCAGGGGCAGTAGTTTCTGCCGTGTATACGTCATATAGCACTAGTACTGCCGGCCGTGAAGAACTGCGACCCGGAGCGGTGCAGTGGAAGCCCCCACGATAGTTTCTCAATCAGCGTGAAAGATGTGCTTGTTCCGTGTTCGCTTGGCGCCGGTGATGATCAGCTTTGTCGGTGCTGCAAGAACTGGAAGTTCTCCCTTCAAAGCAACTGGTTAGCCTCAGCCTTGAAAGTGACCAGAAAAGGATTAAAAAGACTTCTGGCCAGCTGACTGCTGGAGTTACTCACTGAAGAGAAGCGAGCCAAAGCTAAGGACTCTATTCGCAAGAGCCATGAGGGAAAAGCTTGCGCAGTAGCAGAGTTCTTGCCTTGTGGTCCAATGGTCCGGGCTTTTAACTATAAGTTTCGTGTGAATTGAGCAAACATTTTGGCTTTTAACATAGAAATAAATTTTCAATGCAGTTTTTCTCAAAGTGGTGATTTTGTCCGCTTTCGAAGTTTGTGCTCACAATTTTTTCGTCTTGCATTTGTTGAATAGCAACAAAAATTTGCAGAGCAGATGGTACTTGGGGTGCATAGAGTGCACAAATCTTTTTTATAAACCTGCAGTTTCATTGTATTTTTCTTAACATTTCATAACAAAATACTTCCGGGCAAAAAAGGAAGAACACTCTACTTTTCTTTTTTATCGAAAACAACAGGGATAAAGGTATATACCCTAAATTTGAACATTCCGCGGTTCATAGTGAACCACTGCGACTCATATAATACACTAAGTCATAAAAATTACTAAGAAAAATTTGTGCACAAGGTACTCATTACACATTCCATACAGCATAGAAAGTCAACGCCTGTAGCTATCAAAAAGATGATTACATACACCGTAAAAACAACTGAATTTATGTCAACTGTGAAAACTTCGGCTCCAACGCAACTAAACCAAAATTTTCTTAATAGTGACGCATGTAGGAGAGGCTACTTTCCCCAGGAAGATTTTTTGACCAAAGGCTGCCGGTTCCAAAGCTGGCTAGACATCGCCGGGGTCCGCGATTTTCAAGTGGGCGCTTGAAATTAGGAAAGTTGCAAGAATAACGTGGCTGCATATGACGAAGGAGAGCGTAACTGGTCCCTTAAGGCAAAGTCTTTTTTCCTGTACAGCTCGTAGTTCATTTGATCTTGGCTATTGAGAATAATGCTATACCATAGCAAAAACTAATACGTTTGGAATATACGGTTGGTTTATGGTTGGTTTATGGGGTTTAACGTCCCAAAGCGACTAAGGCTATGAGAGACGCAGTATAGTGGAGGGCTCCGGAAATTTCGACCACCTGGGGTTCTTTAACGTGCACTGACATCGCACAGTACACGGGCCTCTAGAATTTCTCCTCCAAAGAAATTCAACCGCCGCGGCCGGAATCCAACCCGCGTCTTTCGGGTCAGCAGCCGAGCACCATAACCACTGAGCCACCGCGGTCGCGTTTGGAATATACGGTAGGCTATTTAAATTGTATTTTAAACATATCTTGTATTCATGAATCCACTAAAAAGATGTAGGAAATACGTTCCTGAAATTTCATGCTTGGTATTCGAAATATGTTCTTAAAATATGTCACAAATCCCTCACTTAAAGAATACCTCGAGAACTTTTCAAATACGTCAAAAAACATGTATGCAGTATTAGCATCTTGTCAATGTATTAAAAGTCTATTTTATTAAATATGAAATGAATTCATTCAAAGTGTACTTCAATTCTAAAAACCGGCCTGTCCTTGTTAACGTATATGCATGCAATTTTAGCACCTTGTTAATGTATTAAAAATGTACTTTCGTAAATATGAAATTAATTCATCCTAAGTATACTTCAATTCTAACAAACGGGCAGTCCTTTTAAACTTATTTGCAGCACACTTCAAGCTGCCGTTGAACAGTAGACTGCTCGAAATCGCGTTTCGGGATAAGGCATTTGCGTGTTGTCAACGTATTTGAAGTGTACTTTCGTAAATATGCAATTCATTCGTCCAAAGATTACTTAAATTCTAGCAAATTGGCAGTCCGCCTTAGCATATTTGCAGCACACTTCGAGCTGCCTTTGGACAACCTAATGCTCGAAATCGTGTTTACGGAAATTGCATTTTGGTGTTGGCAGTGTTTTTAAACTGTATTTTCGTAAATACGCAATTAATCCGTCCAGATATAGTTCGATTCGAACAAATGGACAGTCCGCGTAAACATATTTGCGTCACATTTCAAGCTACCATGGAACAATCTAGAGCTCGAAATGACGTTTCAGGGAACAGTGAAAACTCTCCCTTTCCTGTCGTCAATTAGTTGCGACACAGTAATCATAGCGCGGGAACAACGCAGGACAAAGACGAGACCGGACGAGAGCGCCTGCGTTGTTCCCGCGCTATGATTACTCTGTTGCAGTGGATGACCAACTTGCCCAAGCCTTTTCTGTTCTGAAGTCCTTTCGTTCATGGTAAATTCTAGCAGGAAGGTAATCACCACTTATTTACACTACGCGCGGACAACGTGATAGCATGATACCGGCAAAGGCGCCTTGGGTATTTCCGCGCCCGAATATGCCAGCGAAAAGGACCACGACCGGCAAGGCCGACCGGCGCCCATAGACGCCCGTGTATCTGTTGGTTGTCAGTTCGACTCCTGACCTATTTCTGACGCAAGTTTCGACGAGCAATTCTGTTCTAGACTGCCTTCTGATTCGAAAGCAACCAGTAGGGCACTTCTCGGATAATTTTTGGGCCCACAGTCTTTGCGCAAATAAACGCCTCACCAGGCAAGATAGTGCATCGCTCTCGGTGGGTATATATAAGGCAAACCAAGTATGGAGCTTGTCGGGGCATTTGGCGGAAGGGCTGCGGCCCTTCCGCCATGGTTTGCTGTGCATGTATCTTTGCCGTTCCCATACCGTCACGTGACCTTATCATTTCATGTACATTGTTATTGATGATAATTACGCTTATACAATTTGATCTGTAGTTGAAGCATTAAACCGTATCATTCTGTGAAGTCCATATTTTTAAGCCTAAGTGAATATATTTGTAATGTATTGAATGTATATTTTTCGTGTATTTCTAATGTAATCTAATCTATTTAATGGGTATTTTAGTATATTTTTAAACCATTATAAATATGCTAAGCGGGTAAAAATGTACTTTTCACGTATTTTAAAGAACGTTAAAAATATTCGTAGTGTACTTAGAAAGCATTCGTATTGCAGTTTAAGCATAGGGACAAAAAATGGTAAATAAATATGAAATTAATACAATATGTTTGAAATACATTTTAAGCACATCCCCATTTTCGCTAAGTGATATATTTCGTGTGAACCACTTGGGAACAGCAGAGCAGCATTACTGGGGCGTACCCAAGAGTCTAGAGAGGCGCAGTTTTTCAGAGCAAAGCTGTTTATAAATTCAATTTTTATCGCATATTTAAATCTGCTCTATAACAATGGATATGCCAGCGAATTCTTCCTCGGATCGTTTGTACTTTTCTGGTATTCAATGTCAAGAACGCATCCCATTGGTTTTCTATGGCATCCTTAACCACTGTGTGCGAGATGATGACACACCTTAAAACCTGGAGGAGACACAAGCTCTGCCTTAAGGGTGTGACGGGAGAGCCTCAGTACGTTAGTGCCCATATAGGTATAATTGATCATTCTCTAATTCACATTCACGGATCGTTGGGAGTCTTCATAACACTCCTGGCGCAGTGGTGCAGCGGTTAAGCGACGCGCCACTGCCCCGCCAGGTGGGGCTTGTGAGGCCCACATCGCTCTTCGCGAGCAACCAATCACTAATTTAACTGTTACCAGCACACCATGGCAGGCCCACTGCTATTTCATTCATAACACCGCCGCCGCCGACGAGCACGATGATGCCGGGGTTTAAACACAATATCGTTAATGCTCCAGTTGCCCAGGAAATCCGACACCGTCGTTGTCGTCGTAGGCTTTAGGAACGCAAAATCGGCCGTTGTAGGATAACCCAGGTGTGTAACCAATTCATCTAGGGTCGCCATTCTATGGCCAACGTTGAACGAAAGATTCTGCTTGGCCTCGTCCAACCCGTCATGATCAAAGAATAGGCCGCTTACGTAAAACTGTGACGTCAGCCTAGGTCACGTGACCTTGTGTCGGGATCGCAGCAAGCCCCGAGCATTTGTGAGCGAACTGTCCACCGTGGCAGGTAGCAGTTAAAGTAGGGATAGGTCAAAAGAGGCTGCTCGGGATGAGCAACTTTGGTTGGACAAGCTCCAGCTATCACAGCACCTGCCATCAGGGAAGTGGGAAGTGTCTCCAAGCTTGCAGTCTTTTTTTTTATCAAAGAGGAAAAGGCAGCAGCGCTTAACCAACGTATTCGTGCTGCGATCCAACTATATGTTCCCTCAGCTTTGGTAATATTTCAGTAAAAAACTCGAAACCCTTTGTAATTACTCTTACTGAGGTTTTCCAGGTATGATGAAAAAAAATTATTGGTGCATTTCTATTCACACATCGTCGTCGCAGTGCTGTAATAAGTGACAAAATGCAGAAAATATTTTTTTCTAGACGCTGGTATATAGGCGTTACCTCTTTGAGTAAGAATTCATCTCAACTCTGAATGGTTAGCTATTTTATAGAGGAAGAATATCCGTCACTAAAAGACAACAAACATGATACTTACTCTACAAGAACGCAGATATGCAGAAAAACTAAGGTGAGCGAAACGACACCCATGTGCTTCCGAATGTACGTTCAGAACCTTAACAACTGAGCAAGAACAAATCCTGAGAGCAGCCTAGGAGCGACATTTACAAAGCTCTAAATTATCAAAATGTAGGCGCATGTTAGCGTGGCGACCTTTAACTCAGCTTTAAATTGAGCAGCGGACAGCTTTGACTGATCACGAGAAATTAAATCCTCCCATCAAAACGACGCTGCAATAAGCGGTGGCTTCAGGAAACGGATTAAAATTAATTTTCATTTGATCTGCCGCAGCGCCTTCTAGAAACCCGTAATTGGGAGCGTAGCCATTATATTCTGAACGTGGCTTTCTGCGAGAAAACGCAACCCGACTTGATAAATAACATTAAAAGTTGTAGCAATTCATACAGGAGTCTGGCATCGCCACCCTAGTGTGCACAGTTAAAGAAGAAGAGGCCAGCAGAGATCGTCGTAACGCTAAAATAAATAACTTTAAAAGGACAATAAACTAGGACAGTGCGGTCTGAGCAGGTGGATTGTACGGCATGGCGGACAGCATGTCCGTTGTAGTTTGTAGTTAAAAGACTATTTGTTAACTATTAATAACTAACTTTGGAAATTTTCTTCTCGTGGCACTATATTATATTGCGCAATGAAAGCCTTCAGGATTGTAGGCGAACCTACTTTTTCTGGTTTCAATTTCTATTTCGGTACTGTTGCCCGGGGTGCTGAATATGAATTTGTGCGCTCAAGATGAGCCGATGCCTGAAGGGACGCGTGACTTCCGCTGGAACTGGTATTTCACCACTTCAACCCAGGGGATCTTCGCCCCCGAGAAAAAGCACAGCCATATTCTGAGCTATGAGATGCGCGCCTAATTTGTGGCGATCCTCGTTACGCGCTCCTGACTAGACCATGTGACACGGCGTATTGAGAACCTGCAGTGAGCAGGCGGCGCAACAGAAGCTCGGCGCTCATCGCCACAAACGCCGGTGTCGGGTGACATCCAGGCGGCCAACTTGTCTAGGTTTCTTTTTGATCGACCGGTGGGCAATATCGTCTGTTTCAGTTTTAAGGCCATGAAAAGCTTTTTGGACTGCTTTCGGCCGCCGAGTTTGCTTTAGGGACATAGTATGTTTAAAAACGACCTTGTATAACGCGTGCAAAAAGTGGACGCCAAAGGCCTCGCTGAAAAGTGCCTATTGCAACGAAATAAATACGTGTGTGACGTTGAACATTTTGTTAGTAAACAAATTATTTTATTTTAAGCTTGCTCATGTGAAGTATTCATGGCCGTCGACTCAGTCGTTCGATCCATGTGCTGTTCATGTGAGAAAACTTGACGATGAGCACGAGGTTGAAAGAATATCATTTTCTTATTGTTACCCACATTGCAGTGCAATACGAAATCTAATGATTTTTTCTTGTAGTTTCGCATTATGCCTTAAATGCAGTTGGGGAACGATGGACACGGAACTCTGCAAGAGTTTCTGCAACTCCTGGCGCCCGCGGTACCATTGCCCTGAGGCATCGGCCGCCACTAGTTGCAGGCCGAAACAAAATTTTCCGTTTCGACATCACCTCGTCATCTGTCTCGGCAGGCAACCGCACACGAAATGCCCCTGCGTCAGGAGCCAGCTATGAAATGACGGAGAACACAGAGCCCCTATTTTCATTTCGGCAGCGGTGGGCAACGAATTCTACAAGGCTCGTAGTATCTGTGCTTTTATGCAGGTCAAAATTAGCTGTACTGTATTATTGGTAACTAATTTTACAGGCATTACTGCTGAGCACTGCATGAGTTGCTGGTTTTGGCGCGCTCGAATTGATAGTTTGGCGCGTCATTTTTGTGCAGAGGAAACAGTTTCTGAAGCGCACTTTCCTACGGTTACCCGACGGCAGTTAGTAGCGACGTGAAACATAAAAAATCTGTTGAGGATTTTACACGCAAAACAAAGCCTGACCTTTGAAAAAGTGTGAAGCACTGCAGTTGCACTGTAAAGGCATCGACGAAACCACAGCGGAATAGAAGACCTTCGAGAAAATGTTCAAAACCTGCCCAGACAAAATGAAGGATTAACAGCTGAGAACAGTTCTCCGTATGTGATTCTTGATGAACTGACAAAGCTGAATGAAAAAAATTGCAGAGGGTACACAAGTTCCGCCGTAAGGGTATGACCCGATATCGTAGTCAGTTAGGCTTTCTATTCTCAACTGTTTGACACCTTTGAACGCATTTGTCATTTTTTGGAATTTTTTAAAATTAACTAGTTGATTAACTACACACTCTAAATTTTCTTAATTTACATCATCAAGCATGATCTTTTGATTATAAGCATTGTCACACATTTGAACCCTTTTTTCCGTTTTTCCATGCATTTAAATAATCTATTAATTGCAATTATTTCTATAACCCGTCATCCCCTATCGCACACCAATCAACCATCAATCATTAGAACCATAATTTACCATGATACATTTTTTAAGCAGCCCTCGATCATAGGTCACCGGTTTGAATCCTTACCGCGAGCTGGGCTCTTGGCTAGTAAGTTTATGCTGCACGAAACGCTGACTCGTATGACGCCATCCGGAACATCATGCGGCAATTGCTTAGCATGATAAGAATATTCCGAATATTTCCCCCGATTATTTCCGACACGCGGTGCCGACTACGCCTCCGGATTTTGTTGCGAAATGAACACTACACGAGTCGCCGAGCCATTTCGCGGAGCTGAGGAAAGGCCATACTGCGCATGCGCGATGAGCAGTGACGTCACACGGCGCACAGCTGGCGCGCCGCCGCCGGCGCTGCGCGGGTGACTCAGAGGTGGCGCCGCCGCTGTCGCCAGTTGCGCATGCGCAGTAGCGGCGCATAGCTAGCGTGCCGGGGCCGCCGCCGCGAGCTCTCCATCGCCTCTCTCTCTCTCCTCGTTGCTTTCGCAGTCCTCGATGTTTACCCCGAGCTAAACCACTGCCAACTTTCGTCCGAGCGAGCTGTATACGTTACAGCGTAATAGCGAAAGTGTATTTCTTGAAATTAGGGGAGTGCGAATATTCGAAATTTTCGAATATAGGTCGAATAGTGTATTTTTAGTATTCGTATTCGATTCAAAATCTAAGTATTCGTGTTGTTTCGAATATTCGATCCGACGCGAATATCCGTACCCAGCCGAATATTCTATTGCGAGCACCGGTGTTCATTTCGGTCCGCAAGTCCTATCAAAAGAGACATAATATAGCGGCGCCCAGAGCAATGCGTAACGTTGGGCCATGCAGCAGCTGACTACGCTGGTGAGCTTCTTTGTGGCTGTGCCTGCGAAGCTGGTATAGTCAGAGCTCTGCACGAAATACCTCGCAATACGTGCCAGTTCAGTGCCATGTGAGAGGGCATTTTTGTGGCTGGAGAAGTCGCTTCAGCTAGAAGGGAACTAACTACTTCTGCCTGACCGTGTGGAGCAGCCGGTTTTCCTTCATGACAACCTTTTATGTTCATCCCAGCAACGCGCTTTTGTGCTTATGGCAAGCTAGCCTTAATCAATGCTGTGTACTAGCCATCTTCTCTGATATTTCCACTCTTCTATGAATAATGTTCGAGACTTTGATACTTTTTGTGCAGCTACACACATCTTTTGTGTTCATTTCATCACTGATAGTTGAACTGTGATGTTCTTGGGTGCTAAAATAATGTTTTGCAGTGTTTAAATGCGTCTGCCCTTGATTATTCGATATTCGATTCGATATTCGGAACCAAATATTCGTATTCGATTCGTTTTCGAAAAATTTGATATTCGCACACCCCTACTTAAAATCTTTAATGTGATGATAGGCACCATGTCCAGGCCGACATATGGCATTGCAACTGAATTCATGACATTTCTGAGAACACCTTGGAAACGCTCAGAGACCAAGACTGGTCCTTTCATCGAAACGTTGGCGAGCTCACTGAAGCTTCGTCCTCCTTTGTTCGCTTTGCGTGTCTGGAGTCCCTTGGGCTTCCAGTGGTCTGCATTATTATTCTCATTGACGTGGATATTGATTCCATATCTGATAGCCCATGTGCGAAGTATTTTAAAAATATTCTTAATGATCACGCTTGCAAAAATATTATAATGCTACCAACTAGTGTAACAGCTGCTACAGCGACGTGTGTCTCAAATATTAAAATCAGTCATCTTGCTGCTGGTGTAATGACGTGTCACGCAAGCCACCACACGCCAGTTTTTTGCCGAGTTTCTTTAGAATCGAAAAAAAATAGCAGATGGTTTAGCATGGGTAAGCGCGGAATATCATGCAGTATCACTAGTTACGTTGGGCAATTAAGGTCCTTACGGGCTGTGAATGTGACTGCACCGTTTGACCTGAAAGTCTGAACCATAAAGGCCTTTGAGCTTAAAGGTGCAGTGAAGAGGAATCTGAACTCGTCTTTTTGCCACGGGAACTCAATCTACACGTTCCGAGCATTCTTAGAAACGTCGATTTATTGCTCTGTGTGGCCGATTTCCCTATTTAAGTCGAATTGACGTCCGGCCCCCGCCTTTTTTTTTAATTCCCCCCTTACGGTGGGCGGAGTCGACCAACGCCTTGGAGTGCCTTTCACCCAGTCGCGTGGCGGCTTGCCGCTCTGCCATCGGCGGAGTAATACGTAGTAATCCGTAGAATCAAATAGTCCGCGCGTATTTTTATTTCTGCGGCCTTATTTTTGCTGCTTTCTTATCTGCGAATGAAACTATTTATTCACGGAAACCTAAAAAAAAACAAAATAAAGCGAAAGCAAAGCCTCCGCGGAGCTGGCTGAAAGACACTCCACGCGTTTGGTCGACTCCGCCCACCGTACGGGGAGAATTCAAAAAATAAAGGCGGGAGCCGGACGTCAATTCGACTTAATTAGGGAAATCGGCCACACAGGGCAATAAGTCGAAGTGTCTAAGAATGCTCGGAACGTGTAGATCGAGTTCTCGCGGCAAAAAGACGAGTTCAGATTCCTCTTCAGTGCACCTTTAAGCTTAAAGGCCCGCCTTAAGGGTGTGACGAGATAGCTTAATGGGTTAATTCCTATATATGCAGAAAGTCATTCTCTACTTTATATTCATAGACCCCTGGGAGGCCTCTTACCCCCCCCCCCCCCCCCCCCCCCCCCCCCCCCCCTGGCGCAGTGTTGAAGCGGTTAAGCGATACGCCACTACCTTGTGATGGTAGCTGCTTTCTGCGGCTACCACTTTCGGTTAGCGTATTTCTTCGCTATCGCTGGAAAGTAATGCTAAAGAGAGAGAAATACGAAAAATTTATGTAACCAAAGCATTATACGAAAGAATTAAAGGAACAGATAAAATACATCATGCTTTCATGCAAAGCCATAATCCCCCTTTGCTTACGGAGTGGAAGAAAATTAAGTACAAATTCAAGTCAAACAAAGAAAGCAAAATCGTTATTTATCAGAGCAAGACTTTTACCGTCAGCGGAGACGAGAGAAAAATGTGGCATATAATTAGCCACTTTAAGAGCCAAAAGCAACCCTTAGCGAAAAAGAGGATGTGCTAAAAATGCATTTCAAACGTATTGTATTAATTTCATATTTATTTCGCATTTTTTTGTCCCTATGCTTAAACTGCAATACGAATGCTTTCTAAGTAGACTAGGAATAATTGTTTCAACGTTCTTAAAAATACGTGAAAAATACATTTTTGCCCGCTTAGCGCATTTATAATGCATTAAAAATATACATTAGAAATAGACTAAAATATACATTTAATACATTAAAAATATATTTACTCGAGCTTCAAGAAATGTCTACTGGGCGGCTTTATGGAATGAGACGGGTTAATGCTTCAACTGGAGAACAAATTGTACACGAATATTTATCATCAATTAACGGGAGTCTGAAATTATAAGGTCACATGACTGAATGGGAACGGCAGATACCTACACACAGCATACCAAGACGACGGTGACGCGGCAAACTAGAAATGCTACGACTAAAGTCCCTAGATCAGCTTTTTTTACAAAAGCTCATAAAGGGACTTTAGCTACGAGAAGCGCTGTTCTTGGGTTGCCTTATATATACCCACCGAGAACGACGCTCTATCTTGCCCGGTGAGGCCTTTTTTGCGCAAAGACTGTGGGCTGCCAAATTATCGCAGAAGTACCCTACTGATCGCGTTCGAATCTGCGGCTAATCGAGAACGGAATTGCTGGTTGAAACTTGCGTCAGGCATAGGTCAGGAGTCGAACTGTCAACCAAAAGATACATGCGCGTCTAAGGAGCCGGTCGGCCTTGCCAGTCGGGGTCCGTTCCGCTGGCGTATTCGGGCCCAGAAGTACCCAAGGCGCTTTTGCTGGTATAATGCTATCACGTTCTCACACGGAAATGTTCAAATGACATCTGAGTAGAATGTCATTCGAGAATTGGAATGACATTCGGAATCGACGTACTCCCGCGGTGCTACACGACACTTTCCAAACGCATTTGAAAGCCTCAGCTCGTTTTCAGTGTACAGCGACGACGACGACGGCGGCGGTCACACTAGTCCGACAACGGCAGTATATATCACGCTCAACAACAGCATGTGATTATAGTGAAATATCTAGTTTACTATAATATGATTGTAGAGGGACATATTTTTCAGGCCAACGACACCGACGAATCCGGTCGGCGGACGGTCAGCCTTGTCGGCGGCTGAGCGAGAGCACGGCGATGAGGCGGCGGTGTGAATATGCTCGCGCTTCTAAATGAGCGAAACGAATGGCTATATTTCACATGTGCACACCTGAACACTCACCAGCGATAAGCGCTTGCCAAATCCATTTCAGTCGACGACGGCTCTCTTCCCTTCCGCGATGACTAGGCCCAGCGAGTCCGCACGGTTGGATCAGTGATTGCGGCGGTTGTGAAGAGCGAATCACAAGCTTTACAGAATGCAAATGGTCACCGTGTGTAGTTTTGGCAACAGTGACCTGAAATCAACTATTGCTTACATCGCAGGGCACGCGTACGATGAACGGGAAACGCCGGTGTGACCCAGACTGTCGAGCCGTGCTTTACGGCCAGCAGCAGTTGTCGCCGTCGCTAGCTTGTGGATAACAAGTTAGGTCGTTTCAGTTAAAGCGAACAGTCGCCAAACATACTTCTGGATAAAGTAGTTTAAAATAAAGTACTGGGCATGTCGGAGAAACTCGGGACAAGAAGCGAGAAGCGCCGATCCTGCGCGATGACAACAACCCGGCTGTCAAGTGTTTCTCAGGCGTGCGATCGCATCATCGCTTCCCACATATTGTCGCGTGAGCAATCACGAGTACAACCAGTAAAAAAGAAACCAGATTGTTTAATAGAACTAAAGCGCACATTGCGTTTTATGTTATGAAAGAGCACTAGCTGTTCGTACGCAGCGATGTAAACAACAGTATGAGTGCAGTCGCCCTCATCGGCGCACTCCTGGGGAAATTTCATGCTGACGCGGTTAATATTCATTGGCGTAATATTATCTTCAAGCACTCCCTTAGACAGAACACGTGTAGCAGCGATAGATGACATTCGGTTCCAAGGCATTCGAAGCGCCCGTGTGGCAGAGGTATAATAAGTGGTGATCACCTTCCTGCCAGAGGTTACCATAAACGAAAGGATGACAAGAAATGGAAAGTTTTCACTCTTCGCTGAAATGTCATTTCGAGCCCTAGATAGTTCCACGGTAGCTTGAAGTGTAATGCAGATATGTTTAAGCGGGCTACCCATTTGTTAGAATTTAAGTATACTTCAGACGGATTAATTGCGTATTTACGAAAGTACACTTTAAATACAGAGCCAACACCAAAATGCGATTTCCCGAAACTCGATTTTGAGCATTAGATTGTTCAACGACAGCTTGTAGTGCGCTAAAACATGCTAATGCGGACTGCCAATTTGCTAGAATTTCAGTATTCTTTGGACGAATTACTTGCGTATTTACGGAAGTACACTTCAAATACATTGACACCACGCAAATGCCATTTCCCGAAACGCGATTTCGAGCACTCGACTGTTCAACGGCAGCTAGAAGTGTGGTGCAAATACGTTAAAAAAAATCTGCCCGTTTGTTAGAATTGAAGTATACTTCGGATGAATTAATTTCAGATTTCCGAAAATACACTTTTAATACACTGATAAGATGCTAAAACTGCGTACAGTCATGAAATTTATGAGCGTGAACACGGCAGCGCGTGGAAGACAGCCTCGAGCCCTACTCGTGGCGATACGCGACGGCCGCTTTCGTAAACAAAGTGGAAAGGGAGGTCTGTCCTTCGGCTTGCCGGAAGCTGGCAACGCGGCATTACCCTTTCCACCACGTTGCGGAAAGCAGCCGCCGCGTATCGCCACAAGTAGGGCTGGAGGCTATTTGCCACGCGCTGCCGTGTTCACGCTCATAAATTTCATGACTGTACATATTTTTCACGTATTTGAAAATTGCTCGAAGTATGCTTTAAGTCAGGTATTTTTGGCACATTTTAAAAATATATTTCGAATACCAAGCATGAAATTTCAAGAACGTATTTCCTACATATTTTTAGTGCATTCACGAATACAAAATATTGTCACGTTGTAGTGACGGCAGTCCAGCGGTCAGGAAGACACCAGAAATACTTGCAAACGAAGCTCTTTATTTGGGCTGACTTGCGCCCGCAAAAGAACTGAATCACTCGGTGGCGGCGTAAGCAACAAGCGTGCTCGTCAATCGTCGAACAACGAATGTCTGCTGCTCGCGGCATCGTTCAATTTAAAGCCGGCAAGGAAACTTCGAGATAACAGGTCGAGATCATCTAGAGTAATCTGGAAACACGTAGATACAGCTGTTCATGGCTGTGAACAATCGAGATTAGACCGGTCGTTTCTCGCGTCACGAACAAAAATGATAACACCCCTTTTCTGCGCGAACGAACGGACGCTACAATAATACGTGGCATTACCCCCCTCTCAAAGAAGCATCGTCTCGATGCTTTAAAATGAAAATAAACGCGCAGAATGCTAACTTCGAGTCCCTTAGCGTTCATAATAAGGTTTAAGGGCAGCGGTAAAAGCTTCAAGTCTAGCCGTGTCGTCGTCGTCGTCGTTGTTGTCGTTGTCGTTGTCGTCGTGGTTGTCGTCGTCGTGGTCGTCGTCGTCGTCGTGGTCGTCGTCGTCGTCGTGGTCGTCGTAGTTGTCGCAGTAGTTGTCGTCGTAGTTGTCGCAGTAGTTGTCGCCGTAGTTGTCGTCGTCGTTGTCGTCGTCGGTGTTGTCGTCGTAGTGGCGGCATGGTCTTGAGTACTCGTCGATGGAGGATCTTTGTCATTGCGCTTAGAAGCAACCTCACCTCCAAAGGCTGCTTTATTTAGTTTAACCTTCGGGGGCTGGGGGAGCGTCCACGCACGGCGTAGCCTCGGCTAGGAGATACAAGGCGCGGGGACGATGGCGACGGGGAACGTGATAAGCGGCTCGGCGATGAGTATTCTTCCCGACGCAAAAACTCCTCGATTTCGGCTGGTCGCTGGCCGGGTCGGGGTCGTGGAGCGTCGTAAGAGAACCCTCGGATGCCCAGTCTCCTGTATGGGCAGTGCCGGAGGACGTGACCGGCTTCGCCATAGTGGAAGCATAGTGGGCGGCGCTGGTCGGGAGTTCTCCACTCGTCGCATTTCCTCGGCTGCGCGCGTCGCTCGTAGGATGGGCGGGTTGGGGCGAGTGGGCGGCGGTCCAACGCAGCTGGCTGAGGGCGATAGGGGCTTGGGTCCCGTCGTCGAGGTGCAGGACGGCGCACAGCTGCGGCGTAAGTAATGGCTGGGGGCTGCAGAGGCTGCGTGGGTGCCGGCGTCACACCCAAGGCCTGTTGAACTTCGTCCCGGATTACGTCAGTAAGTGGTGAAACCTGCGGCTGCGTTCCATTTGGCAGCAATCGTCGGAGCTCTTCTCGTACTACTTGGCGTATAACCTCCCGCAGGTTATCGTTGTTAGCGGCGTCCAGGCAGTTTGCTGAAAAAACGCGCTGCTGGCGCTCATATTGGCGGGCTCGGGCGTCAAGTGTTTTTTCCATCGTGGAGGCCTCTTCTATGAATTCCGCCACGGTTTTCGGTGGGTTCCGTACGAGGCCGGCAAAGAGTTGTTCTTTAACTCCTCGCATAAGCAGCTTGACCTTTTCTTCTTCCTTCATGTTCGAGTCGGCACGCCGGAAGAGACGCTTCATCTCCTCAGTGTACACTGCAACGGTCTCGTTTGGGTGTTGTATGCGAGACTGTAGCAGCTGCTGGGCTCTCTCCTTTCTCACGACGTTTGTGAAAGTCTTGAGAAGCTGCTCTTTGAAGGTTGCCCAATTCGCGAGGCTGGCTTCCTCATTCTCAAACCAGACACTTGCTGGTCCCTCCAGGGCAAAGAAGACGTACCTAAATTTCATGGCATCGTCCCAGTTGTTAAAGACAGCCACTCGGTCGAACTGCTCCAGCCATTCTTCGAAGTCGGCGCCAGGCGAAGCGTCGAAGGTTGGTGGCACCCGGGGCTGCTGAAGAATGATTGGAGTCATCGTCTGGGGCACGCTCATGGTAGATGTTGCTGCTGGCTTTAGCTTCCGGGTAGGATCCGGCAGAATCCCGAACTCAGGTTCGTCCCCTTGCAGGCGTCGGCTTGCGCGGTGGACTGGACTCAGGTCCTGCGGTAGATGACTCAAAGGGCTGGCGTCACGACTTGTAGGGGGTGTCCGGAACATGGGAGGCTACCCAGCACCTCCACCAGATGTCACGTTGTAGTGACGGCAGTCCAGCGGTCAGGAAGACACCAGAAATACTTGCAAACGAAGCTCTTTATTTGGGCTGACTTGCGCCCGCAAAAGAACTGAATCACTCGGTGGCGGCGTAGAAAGAGAAGTTTATTTTTTCTGTTTTAACATAGAAAATACAAAACAAAACAGATGAACTTAATTCTCTGATCAGTCAAGCACATGCGCAGTGACGCAGCACTGAGCACGTCAGTAATGCAGTAAAAATGCCGATACTCGACCGCCGCGCAGGACGATAAAGTATGTCGACCATTTGCGCAAGAACTCAGCCTCGCTCATTGACAGAGCGTCCATGCATGCTTGTTCAAAGAGGCGCGTGCGCAGGCGCTGCAACATTGGGAACATTGTTCTTTGCGGACGCCCATTTAAGGATGCCACTCCACGCTGCCGCCACAAAACGAACATGCCGACACACAAGAGCATATTTTGAAACACTTCGGGAGAACTAGTGCGCGCTTCCAGGCGGGTTAAAAACATGCGTGACACTAATGTCCAAAAGGTGCGCGCAACTACACACTCAAACATTGCGTGCTGCAAAGTTTCAAGCAGACCGCACTGCGGGCATCGGGCGGAGGGCGCCACGCCCCACGCCGCAAGGCGGTCTCTTGTGGGCAGGACCCGCCAGCCTCGCAGCCAGCCGAAGTCCCTGACATCTGCAGGAAGCGTAGCTGAGGTCAGTTGGCGCCAGCGTGCCCGTCTCGTTTTCTGGAGTTGTTCGCGGGTCAGCGCAGCGACCGTTATTGCTTCACACATTCTGGAGGGTGGGGTTTCATCAACATCCAGATCGGGCACGCTGGCAGTCAACGACGTCAGTGTGCGACGCACATTAACGAAAAATGCCGGCGGCTGCTCGGCTGTAGGGCCAACCACGTGTTGTGAAAAAAACACGTTACGCGCTGTACCCAGAAAATATGTGAGGAGTGTTCTCCCGGGATAGTCTGGGTTGCGTACAAGATCTCGTACTCCTCGCAAGGCGAGCACATTGCACATGGTGCGGATACAAGGTATACCAAACCCACCCATGTACGATGGAAGGCGCATGAACATTCGTGACACAAGTTCGGTTTTGCCCGCCCAAACGAAAGAGCCACAGGCTGAGGTTAGCCTGCGCGCAAACGTGCGCGGTGGGTTTGCGACGCGGGCGACAAAAAAACATGCGGCTAGGATTGTGGACTTAACTATATAGCAGCGCTCTGCCATTGAAAGGCGGAAAGTTGACGCCACCGAGAGACGTTTCTCAGCGTTCGTGCGGAGGTTAGTCCAGGTTTCGCGGGCTACTTCTCCGCTGGCGAGGAATACTACTCCCAGGACTTTCACTCCCTGCACCCACTCCACCTCGCCCGCAAGGTTCGGTGTGAAGGTGCCAAACCTTAGTGCCTTGCTTTTTCCCCTGTTCAATAGGGCCCCCGATATCTCGCTGTACTCGAGAAACAGCCGCGAAAAAGCGGCGTAGCTATCCTCGTCCTTGAGGAAAAGCGACACGTCATCGGCGTAGGCCGATACCTTGATTTGGCCCTGGCCAGGTAGAGGGAAGCCGCGTATGGATGGGCTGTCGTTAATGCGCCGGATGAGTGGATCCAGGCACAACACGAAGAATGTTGGGGAGAGAGGGCATCCTTGCCTTATGCCCCTGGTGACTGAGAAGGGAGCGCTCTGGTGGCCGTTTACGGAGAGACGAGCATTCAGGTCTGCGTAAAGTAAGCGCAGCCTGCTGACAATTTGCGGAGGGAATCCGAAGGCTTCAAGGACTCCGAACAGATACGAGTGTTCCACCCGATCGAATGCTTTCGCCTGGTCTAGTGAAACAAAGCACCCGCTGAAGCCCGTCCTGCTGGCAAATGTGAACAGGTCTCTAGTGAGTGCCAATGCATCAAACACAGAGCGGTCAGGGACGCTTCTGGTTTGGGCCCGGTGGATTAGGTGAGGTAGGATCGTCCGCATTCTTGTGTTCAGTAAAGATGTGACTATTTTGTAATCTGCGTTTAAGAGGCTTATGGGCCGCCATGCTTGCGGGTCGGAGGGGTCACCGCCCGCTTTCGGAATGAGTATGATGCGACATTCGCGGAAAGAGTTTGGACGTAACCCATCCGCGAGGAAGCCGTTGACCATCTTCAGGAGCGCTCCTTGGATCTCGTAAAAAAAGTTTGAATAAAAACTTGTTGGAATGCCGTCTGGACCGGGGGCAGAGGCTGCATTCATACTCTGCAGGATGGCGTGCAGCTCTTGGCTTGTGGCTGGTGCGCAAAGGTTTTCATGCAGCTCTTCAGCTACTCGTGGCAAGTTTCCAAAAAAGCTTTGTAGAAGCCCGTCATAACCATCTTGAAGATGTAGCCAACTGTCCGTAGAGAATAGGTTCGAAAAGTGGCTTGCGAAGATCGTGCAGATATCGGCCGTGGTTTTGCTTTGGGTGCCGTCTGGGAGTGTCACGAAAGGCACAGTAGCGGGAGCGAATTCCTCTGCCGTGCCTGCGCGTACGTGTCGTAGCACAGCCGGGTCTGATATCGGCCGCCCGAGCTGGTGTGCACGACTAGCTGCCCGTGATGACTGGCAGAGCAACACGTGGTAACGTGCTTTAAGTAGACTCAGGTAATCGCTCATGGCAAAGGTTAAGGGTGCTCCCCTTTGCACTATACGGATGCGCTTGAGGGTGTCATTCAGTGCATGAGTTACCCGGCGTCTGCGGTCTTGACCGGCCGACACCAGAGTTGCCTGCCAACGAGCCTTGAGTGTGTCCCATGAATCAGTCGCAACGAAGCTCTTGCACGATGCTGCCAACGCCGTACGCAGCGACGCCACGCTTTCCGGGTCCGCCAGTAGGCTCGTGTCCATGCGCCACGTAACAGTACGTGGGGTGTCCTCACCAAAGTCGAGCCTGACTGACAAGGGGTGGTGATCGGAAATCACCGGCGTGCCTGCAGGGAACGCGAGAACTTCGCAGCTAACGACAAAAGAAGCGAGCTCTGGTGGAAAATAGAATTTGTCTATCCGACTCGCTGACTGTGCTCTCTCAAACGTCGCTCCAAAGGCATCCCCGTGAAGCTGCACCCACGCGTCAGACAAGCGGAACTGAGTCACGAGATCGCGGAGCGCGGGGGCACCGCAATAACGGCGACCGTGACCCTGTCCGCGGACGTCACGGTCGATGTTAAGTACACAATTGAAGTCACCGACGATGAAAGTGGGGTAGGGATCAAGGAGGAATGAGTCGAGGCGCTCAAAAAAATCAGAACTACTAGTCCGCCGTGCTGGCGCATATACAACCAACGCACGTACCCGCCGCTGGTTTAGTGTGAAGTCGACCGCAAGAGTGCGGCCGTCCAGCCCGAAAGTGCAATGAGCACCCGCGCGCAGGCAGGGGTTTACAAAAACGACACCAACACCGCACATATGAAAATCAGTCAACGAAAAATAAGCAAAAACAGAAAACCGGGTGGTGAAATTCAGCACATCAAGTGAAGTACGGAAGTTGCATTCCTGTAAAAACAGGATGTCGACGCCCCTAGCCCTGGCAAAGTGCATCACCTCTCTCTGTCTGTCTACGGATTGAAATCCCCGAACATTCAGGGAGAGGAGATGCACAACCGCCATGACTGCCAAGAGCACCGACGGCATAGCATACAACCTAAAGAGCGCTGCCATGGGCGGCGCTTGGCGCGCGCGGCACTTTTTTGCTAGAACGTTCGTTAACAGTCCCTTCGGATTCCGATGATTGGGGGTGGGCACGTTTGAAGTCTGGTCGGGAAAAGTCCATGTTTTCGGGGCCGTCGACGCTTGTGGCCTCGCTCACCGGTTGCTGCGTGGTCTTGGCGACGCTCGCAGCTGAAGCCGATGCCGACGCCAGGGTCGCCGATGGGAGGGTGTGGCTGGCTGGTGACGGGAAGCGCGCGTCGTCCGCACCTCCAGGAGTCGTCGTTCCTGACACCTGGCCGCACGTCAAGTCGCCTGCCAGGCGAAGCGGCGTGACTTTGTCCGGTACGTCCACCAGGTCGCCCGACGCCACGCTCGACTCATCGCCGCTGCTGCTGCTCTCGGTGTTGAAGGAAGCTGTGCGGGGTAGCGGCGGCAAGGGTTCCGCGAAAACAGCACCGAACGGCTCCACCTCGTTTGAAGGCGTCCCCTCGAGCTGCTCCTTCACGGGCACCTCCGTCGCGGGGGCGGGTTCGGGCTCCCTCGGGCGGCTGGTCGTTGGGTGCTCGTCGGCAACAGGCGTCCGGACGGTTGGTGGGCTCCGCGTTTCTGCGGCCACGTTGTCCTTACTCGGTTCCTTCCTCGAGGCGGCGGCCGCCGCATAGGACCGTGGCCGCAGGCAGTCCGCTGTGGCGTGGCTTCCACCGCAGCGCCTGCAAGCCGCTCCGCATACGGCCGTGTCGTGGCCGAACACCTCGCAGCGAGCGCACCGCGGCGTTCGACACGCCGCGCCGATGTGGCCGTCCTGCCCGCAGCGGGAACACACCTTCCGGACGCCTCGGTAGTCAAACATGACGCGGTGGCCCTGGACGGTCAAGAAGTTCGGCACCGCCTGCTTCATCTCGATCCGGACCACGCGCGTCCCGTTGCCGACGTGACGACGGCCCTTGAGGACGGGGTGGGTGATGTCCAGCACCTTGCCGAAAGAGCTCAGTGCCGCTGCCAGCGCCGCGTCTCCCACGAACAGCGGCACACGAAAAGCCGTCACGTGGACCACGGCAGGACCCACGCAGGCTACTGGGACGGAAGTGCCGTTCACGTTGAAGGCGCCTTCCACGAGCATCTTCTCCGCCGCCGCAGCCGAGGCCATGGCGACGCAGAACTTCATGCCTCCATGGTGCTGGAGGCTCTCTAGCCCTTTCGGGCCGACAACCAACTCGATGCCGTCGACGATGTCGTCAGCTGTCGCGTCGGAAGTAACTGTAAACGAAAAACAATGCGCCTTTGGGGGCGGCGCACGGAAAACCGGAGGGGCAGCAGGTCCCGGGCCTCCCATGACGTCACGGGCGGCCGACTGGGCTGCTGCTTGAAGGCCAGGAAGTTGCCCGAGCACCGGCAAAGGCACGGCGCCTGGGCTGGGAGGCTGGTTGCGGATCCTCGGGGTCGCAGTGGATCCGAGGCCCGCCTGCACTTGTCAAAACTTCTCAGCAAGCCAGCGCCGAAAAAACTTCGCTGGTTCTGGACGAGCTCGGGCAGCAACAAGCGTGCTCGGCGGTCGTCGAACTACGAATGTCCGCTGCTCGCGGCATCGTTCAATTTAAAGCCGGCAAGGAAACTTCGAGATAACAGGTCGAGATCATCTAGAGTAATCTGGAAACACGTAGATACAGCTGTTCATGGCTGTGAACAATCGAGATTAGACCGGTCGCTTCTCGCGTCACGAACAAAAGTGATAACGACCCTTTCCTGCTGTCTTGAGCGAACGAACAAACACTGCAATGTTTGTTCAAATGTTCAATATGTTCAAAATACAATTTAAATAGCCCACCGTATATTCGAAACGCATTAGTTTTTGCTAAGGGTAAAACTGCGAAAGTGCAGAAGAAATTTATTTATTTATTTACATTATTACTGAGGTCCAGTGGCACTACGGAGGGGGATGGTAAATATACAAAAACAGAGAGAGAAATACAGTTGGTTACATGAATGTTAAAAAGCACCTGAATATACAAGGTTAGCTGGTGCTACGTGGAACTGTTCATAATTTTCAATGCGAACAACTTGTGCGGAAAGGCGGTTCCATTCACGTGAGATGACTGGAAATATTAGTAAACAGCGAAGATATGTCTGAACAAGAAATGGCAGGTAAAATTGAGCGATCTTATATTAACAGTGGTCAGAATATGGCGAAAAAACAACCTAGAGATTACTACCCGTGAAGAAATTGGCGACGATCTATTTTTTTTATCTGGCATGCTTGACACTTTCGTCTCTGTTTGACACCTCTGTACGGAGCGCTACAAATTGCGCATTTTACATTTTTTACCCGTCTACTTCCTGCCATATTTGTAACGTAGGATGAAACGATCGGGCACCTGCTCTGTGACTGCCCTCGTTTTGAGCGAGAGGGCGGTTTCCTGACTGCTACTCTGTACCGCTTGGACTCGCATCCTCTAACAGAGTCCAACGTTCTGGGGCCTTGGACACACCGTGACCCATCTGGCTTGCAGCCCGGGACCTGAACCTGCAACGCGCCCTCGTCACCTTGGCCCAGGACCTATTGAACGCCTAACATAAAGGCTGTTAACAAAAAGTGCTACACCACCACCATCCTCACAAAGGAAAGCGGTGAAAGCGCTGCTGAGATTCTTAAAAGATTCGGGGTTGTCTACCCGTCTATAATCAAAAAGACAAATGCAGGAAAACAAAGAATAACCTTGCGTAAGTCACACTTGCAACAATGCCAGGAAAGTTCGATATAGTTCAATCAATCAATCAATCAATCAAATCTTTATTTATCATCCAGATGTTAGGGGCGCAGACAAAAAGCTCTCACTGGAGCTTGATTGCGCGCCTGCGCCCCCGTACAAGGTTTCAAGGTTTGTTTGATTGCATATATTGGCAGCAACTAACAAAACAATTGCGTTTGAGGAAAAATAAACGAGACACAACTGACTCGGAAAAAATCAATAAACAAGAGATAAAAACAGACAAAAACAGCAAAAGAAATAGGATGCAAAAATACTGGTTTGTAAGACTAACACAAAGCATTTAGCAATAATGGTAAGTGGTAAATATATGGTAGGAGGTGAATTTTTTCAACGAAAGCGCAAAGAAAGAGCGTGCATCATATTTTTTGCAGTGATTTCTTGGTTATCTGTCAGAGTTTACGAAGCACAATTAAGGCGGACGTGAGATGTGTTGTTAATGGCCAAGAACCACATAAAAATAACCGATGACAAGGCAAGAGAGCAAGAGAGCAGCTGTCCGCACGACTGATTTGGCGATTGTAATGGCTGATTGGTGGCAGCGCTGCTTAGCTAATGAGCCCGAAAGGGCACCTTACACAAGCTTGACGCAAGCGCAGGGGAAGCCGGCGTTTAAGGAATCATTCAACGATAAAGCGTTAATGAGAGAGTTGTATGGAAATTTGATGCACTTGCTTCAATCATTTAACGAGCTGCCGCCGATCTTGAAACGCCGATCTTTAATCTGCCCGGGGGCGGCACTAATGCGACGCATCGCTCTGTTGAACTTTCTTTTTTTGCATCACATCTCCAGTGTATGTCATTATTGTGTTTGCCTTGTCGTCGGTTATTTTTATGTGGTTCTTGGCCATTAACAACACATCTCACGTCCACCTTAATTGTGTTTGGTAAACTATGACAGATAACCAAAAAATCACTGCAAAAAATATGATGCACGCTGTTTCTTTGTGCTTTCGCTGAAAAAATTCACCCCTACCATATATTTACCTCAACAGAGCAAAACAACTTATCATTGCTTAATGCCCAGTGCTTATCATCTCGTCCTAATTCCTACTTTAAAGAATATCTAGTTTTTCGACCCCCCCCCCCAAAAAAAACAAAAAAAAACAAGAGGAATTTGCACCACGTCCCGTGCTTAACTGTTTTAAAGTCGAACGTTTATTATATTTGATAATACTTTACAGCATACGGTTAAGTGTTATACAGCAAGATGTTTCAAAGGAGATACCGTAATGAGACCTCTAATCATCAACGCGTAGGGAAAATAAATAAAATCAATGCTGCAACGAGAACTAAACACAAAATGTTGAAGCACATCCAGCGCACGACGATATCTGACAGATAGCCTTTGAATAAAAAATAAAGCATTGGATAGAAGAAATTTCCAGAGCAAAAGAGAAAGCGATTAGTGGCAAGGAAGGCAGCTGTCAGTGTTTTCGAGTGCTTCTATTTGCAATGTTTTTCTTCTGATTTCAAAGCTGTGGTACCTTATGAATGTTATATGCGCATCGCGGGCAGCCATTGAAAACACGCACCGTGTTTCTGCTGTTTTTGTTTGCACATCGGCATGGGCGAAAACCAGCCGAACAAATTTGTTTCTGTCAAAAGCGGAGGGCTTGGGCTGGCACGCTTGTTTTTGCGTCAAGTTGTTTCACGATCTATGTTCTCCCATGATCGAAGTGACGTCTTTCTAAGAACGGTTATGCAAGTGCGCTTGCAGAAGCTGCTGCCTGGAAGAATAGTGTTATGCGAAAACAAGAATGGGGCTGTGATTGGCCTCCTGCGCGAGGTTGTTCTGTAGTGCAAGATGCTGGAAGTACGTTTTTGTCCAGATTACCTGTGCAATGTCACGAAAAAAAAACTATACAAATATCTGGTTGAATGATGCTGCCGGTACTATTGTACCGGTCACCTCACCGTGGATGCCCTGAGCAAGGTGTTCTAAAGCGAGTTAAGATGATGCCCGTTAGGTCAGGAGTAAAAACTTTCCTTTTCAAAATCCATACCAATACGTTCCCTTTAAAGCATTGCTCAACGATAAATGAATATGCGTGTCATAGACCACAGATCGTTTGTTATGTAAAAAACATGAGATGATGGAGAATACTTTCTTAGAGTGCTGGGAATCAATGTATCTTTTGGATGTCTTCCAAAGAACGATTAAGAAAGATCTTCCCTTACACCATTACGGAAGCCGATTCCTCCCAGTACAAAACGACGAGGTGCCCTGTGATTTGATTATGCTTCGCAGCCTCCACAGTCTGTGGAAAACAATAATGTAGATGCGGCATGCCGATTCCAACATTTGCTGAGCATGTGAAAATTTCATTGAGAGTGCAGCTTATACACAAAGTTATCAGAGTGCAGCCTGACCCAGCAGAGTCGGTTTCTGTGCTTATTTATTTATTACAAATTCTTCAAGGCCCCTGGGGGCATTACAAACAGTAGTGGAATAAACAGAATAAAATTTGTCATAACGTAGCAAAACAAAAACAAAATATAATATAGGAAACAAAGCCGTCTAAGCTTTCACGAGAGAGATCGGATTAGCTAACAAGGCACATTAGCCAAACATCATGTTTTCAGCGGCTATTTTAAATAACCACGTGTCAGAAATATCGGGAACCAACGCGGGCAGGTATTTCTAATCGCTGGCCGTTTTCGGTGTAAACGAATTAAAGTGCGCATTGCCCGGCAGTATGCAATGCGAACGTTGCGGCGATGGTCTGTGCGAGGTGATATGAAAGACAGCGCAGACAGAACATCCCATTTTAACTGGTGTTTGGGGTAGTAAATTTTGTAAAAGTTAGCATTCGCGAGTTTTCTACGAAGTTAAACACTAGAAAGGTTCAAAGTACTATTCATTGCAGTTAATCGTGCAGTGCGGGAAAAGTTAGACACTATAAACCGGGTGCTACGTTTCAGTACTGATTTAAATTGAATAGTAGGAAAGTTTCATGATTTTATTCATTTGAAAAGTTTCCACTTCCTATGCAGCGGCTGAACAGCAGCTGAAAAGATTTTATCATTTATTATTTGGTGTTTTGCAAGGCCACCAAAAATTCCTTTATATAATAGCCTGTATCCCCGCCTGTCACGCGGGAGACCGGGGTTCGATTCCCCGACGGGGAGCTTAGTTTTCTTTTTTTCTCCCTTTGGCCTTCTGTGTCTTTAACTAAGCGACGGTGCTCCGGTGTTTCTGTCTCCTCGTTAGTATAGTGGCCAGTATCCCCGCCTGTCACGCGGGAGACCGGGGTTCGATTCCCCGACGGGGAGCTTCGTCTTCTTTTTTTCTCCCTTTGGCCTTCTGTGTCTTTAACTAAGCGACGGTGCTCCGGTGTTTCTGTCTCCTCGTTAGTATAGTGGCCAGTATCCTCGCCTGTCACGCGGGAGACCGGGGTTCGATTCCCCGACGGGGAGCTTAGTTTTCTTTTTTACTCCCTTTGGCCTTCTGTGTCTTTAACTAAGCGACGGTGCTCCGGTGTTTCTGTCTCCTCGTTAGTACAGGATTCCATTTCCGGCCACCGAGCGTGACGGACGTGCTGTCATGAGCTCCGTTGGAGCGGTGTCAGCGGCCCAGCAGGGCCGCGGAAACAGGTTTTTTGCCCAAGATTCCCAGGATTATCAAGTTGTACTGCCGCCATTGCCAACAGGTGCGTCCGTTTTGAATACCGTGTTTCTTCACGGTGATTTGAAAGTCAGGCCTTTTCGTGTTGAAGACTTTCGCGACACGTTGGTTCGCCTCGGAATGCTCCCCGAAGTGCTAGCTCTGGGGGCGTTTCAGATGAACCCCGTGTGGGCGGTCACCTTCAGTAGCCCAGAAGCGACGAAGAAAATTCTGGAAGCTGGCGAAGTGAAAGTGAAGGAAAAACGATGCCTTGTCATTGACCCGGCCAACCAGGATGTGCGGCTGAAGCTGCATTGGGTGCTGCATAACGCCCCGGACGAAGATATTCGTGATGCGCTGGCCCCATACCGGAAAGTAACCGACCTGTCTCGGGAGTGCTGGCGCGTTCAGGGCATTGCTGACAAGGGCTCTTCTACCCGCAGAGTCGGCCTTAAACTGAAGCCCGGACTGACTCTCGAGGACTTGCCTCATCAAGTACGTATTGCTGGAAGCAATGCCCTACTAGTTGTACCAGGTAGGCCGCCGTTATGCCTAAGGTGTAACAGTCGAGGCCACATCAGGCAAGAGTGCCGAGTGCCGCGCTGCACCTTGTGCAAGCGTTATGGCCATGATGAGAGCAAGTGTACTCGAACGTACGCCAACGTAACAGGACTGGGCGCAAGCAACGAAGTCCAAGCTGAGCACCTCATGGACCAGGCCGACGCAAAAGAGGCGGCTGGTGGTCCGACTCTACCGCATGCTCAAGACGCCACTAGAACGCTTCCTCCCGCGAAAGAAGAGGCACAGAGTGCACCAGCAAAGGAGGCTAAGCCGGGGAGCGCTGCAACGTCCACCAACGACTGCCCCGAAAAGATGACTAGCGCCTCGCCTACTGCAACCGTCACGCAACAGGGGACTGAAGACGTTGTGATGTCGAGCGTCGGTGCCACGGCAGCGAAGCGACTTCACGACGACAGCGGCAACGAGGCGCACGACACCAGCAAAGAAGTCGGCGGGGAGCCGCCTGTGAAAACGACGCCCACCCGAAGATCAACACTGAAACCGGCACCCAAAATTCCGCCCGAGCCTCGGCCCGAGCGGATGCCGTCGGCGCTGCCGCCGACGTAACCCGCGGCCAAGTGAGTGTGTCGGGCCTGCCGGCAAGCGAAAAATGGCTAGTGTAGGAACGCTTTCTTGCGGCGACTTAATCAGCGCCGCCTCAATGAGCCGAAGGGCTCAAGCGACTGTGCAAGTTGTTGGAAATGCGAATAGTGCCGATAGTGAAGGGGATACTGTGTGGTTCGAATGCTTCTTTAAGTCAACCTAGAAACAAGTTTACACGTCGGCACGCTCAACGTGCGCGGCTTGTCTAATCGTAGGAAACAGTACCAACTTAGCCGACTTTTTATGGAGTACGACTTAGACATAATTGCTGTTCAAGAGACGAAAGTTGAAAGCGAAGAAGCAACGAGCCGCATGGTGGAACCTTTCAGAGCGAGATATAATGTGTGCATTTCTCACGCTATTGGCACAGCGGGTGGGTGTGCGTTATTTGTTAAAAATTCCATTGAACCGATTATAGAAAGTGTTTATGCTTGTGACAATGGCCGCCTCATTGTGTGTGACTTTATGCTGCATGCCAATAAGTTCCGAGTTATATGTTTATATGCTCCAAAGAGTGCAAGTGAACGGAAAATGTTTTTTGAAAGTGTTGATCGCCACCTAAACAGTGATGAAAGGATCATTGTCATGTTGGGAGATTTTAACTGTGTGTGCAGTTCAGAAGATCGAGCGAGACAGGCACCCGTTCGAGATGCGAGTTCAGTGTTTCTGAGCGAGTGTGTAGAGGATCGAGCAATGACAGATGTTGGTTACTTTATGTCGAATCCTACGTTACAGTACTTTACCCATCAGCAACGAGGCAGCCTTGCCAGATTAGACAGAATTTATGTTTCCGCAACACTGGTGCCTGTGTGTACCAATTGTGATGTCAAAAACGTTTCTTTGAGGCCCTTTGACTCTGCCGGAGTACCTTACTTATTACGGTGGAATTATCAAACCACAGCCCTTCCGACCACGTCGTATTTTTTGCTATCATTGCCACAAAGAAGGCCATATGCAAACCACCTGCCCTAATCCTGCTGCTGTGGTCGACATGAACGAACCATCAGTTCTTTGCGCCTTATGCAAATCACCGGACCATGATATACGCTCTCCCGCTTGTCCAAAGAAGAAGCGAGCGAAGAACCTGCACAAGCCATCTGTTAAACAGGATATTCCTACAAGTAATCGTTTTGCTGCCCTCGCATGTGATGACAACGACTTCCCTGAGCTTCCTTCAACTGACCCCGCTGCGCAGCACCCGTCTTCTCAGCACCCGTCTTCTCGGCAGCGTTCATACGCACAAGCGGCTCGCCTTTGTAGATCAAATGATACACCAACACGACCAGTGCATCCCTCACAAGTGGATTCCACAGATGAAGACGCAGCTTTAGAAAATGCTATCGTGGAGGCTCGCCGTCGACTAGACGAACTCACCCAGCGCCGGGAACAGCGACGTTCTCACTCCTCTACAAGAACATTAATCACTCGGGAGCAATCTTCACAGGAATCACCCCCAATAACCACTGGACCACAATCATGTGCCGACCACCCGTTAACCGTGACTACCCCGACAGTGGATAAAATATTGGCGCTCATGAAGCAGTTGACCTCCCTCATCATAGAAGCTCTTCGGCCTAGCCATGGATAGTGCATCATCTATGGTGGTGCAGTGGAACTGTCGAGGCTTTGCTAATAAGGCCACTGAGGTGAATATCCGCCTTCGTGACGGAAAGTTGAAGGCATGGGCGTTTCTGTTGCAAGAGCATAATTCACTACCACGCCTTTCAGGATTCTGCGCATACAATTCACCCTCGATCCCTGATCGCCGTTGCATCGCCTCCTCCCTCACCCCAGGTAAATCTGCAATTTATATTCACAGATCCCTTCCCCATACTCCGCTAGACCTTTCACGGTGGTGCAACACACGTCAAGAGGTCGTCGCCATTCTTGTTAAACCAGCACGCACCCCTCTTATTCTAGTTTCTTTTTATGGCCGTCCTAGCTCCGCATCTCCCAATCTTGGATGGGTACGTTTCCTTCGTTGTACCAACCCGGGTATCCCTATTCTAGTTGGTGGAGACTTCAACGGCGCACACACTTCGTGGGGTTACCCAGCAGATTCCTCAAGGGGTGCGCACATCCAAGGCAGCTTTTCAGATAATTCCTTTCAACTTTTAAACCACCCGAATACCTCTACCCGCCCAAGAGGTGGCCCGTATTCACCTGACTTGACTTGGTGGTTAGGGCCCGGTAACCCTCGTTGGGATGTTGAATCAGACTCTTGGGGTAGTGATCACTGCCCTATTTTTATCTCCCTCACTCCTTCGCGTCTACGGAAAGTACGCCGCAGCGTACGCATAACATCATGGGACTCTGTACGCGCTGACAATCGTTTAACTACATTCAACCCGTCTTCAGCAGTGTCTACCCTCTCTGATGTTCTCGCAACTCATACTATTACCAGTACTGTAAATGAAGGCGACCCAAACCCGGACATACACCTCCTGAATCTGTGGGCTCTTCGTCGCCAGGCCGATCATTATGCTTCTCGCAACCCTGAGGACCCCTTGGCTCTTCCATCTCTTCACCGAGCTACCGCCCGAGCGCGGCGTTATGCAAAGCAACTAGGCAGGAAACGCTGGGCTGCATGGTGTGCCCGCCTGTCCTCTACGCAGGGCAATCGACATCTTTGGAGAGTGTTTCACGCCATGGAGCGCCCTTCTCAGGTTGCAGATTACACTGAAAGCATTCGCCTCGCGCTGAATGTGGACGAAGATACATTTGCACAACAAGCGGCCCGTCAGTTTTTTCCACACCATGACTGCACCCCTACATCTCCTCCAGTCTTATCGGTTACAGAGCCTTCCGATGAGGTTACTTCTGATTTAACCATGGCAGAATTGCTAGCCTCCATTGAACGCCTCAAAACTACCACTTCTCCCGGGCACGACGGCATACCAAACTCTTTATTCCGTAACTTGGATGGGTCTGCTTTGCAAACCCTACTGGATACTTTCAACCAGGTGTGGCGTTCTGGTGTCATCCCTGGAGAGTGGAAGCATTCTATTGTGGTCCCAATACCCAAGTCAGGTCAGCCTCCAGTATCTCTTTCGGCCCTTCGTCCAATTTCTCTCACGCCTACCATCTGCAAGCTTTACGAAAGCATTCTCGCCGCACGCTTGTCGTGGTGGCTAGAATCACACGATTGTTACCCAGATTCCCAAATAGGTTTCCGTCCCCAAATTGGAACGGAGGATGGTCTTGCTACTATGGCTACTGACGTGCTTCACCACTCTCCGCATAATCACCTCGTTCGAACGGTGATCGCGACAGACATAACAAAGGCATATGATAACATCCTTCACTCTGCCATTCTTGCTTCCCTTCAAACTCTTGGTCTCCCTCACCGGTTTCTCCTATCCATTCACGCCTTTTAACAAATCGCACCTTCAGTGTACGGGTCCATGAAAAGCCCTTTAGTAACTTCGCTTCCAATAGAGGAGTGCCCCAGGGCTCCGTTGTCGCCCCCACATTATTCAATGTGGCTTTTATTCCTCTTGTTAGAGCCCTAGAGACCATCCCTTCTATCCGTGTGCTTGCGTACGCCGATGACATAACCTTCTGGTGCTGTCACCCAGATGCGTCTATCCATCAGTCGGCCCTCCAACATGCGCTAGATGTCTTGACATCTCGCCTCCCACCTCTGGGTCTAACCCTATCGCCTACTAAGTCATGTTTCATTCGGATTGGTAACAAAGCCGGCTTACAGAAAGCTCCCCCTTTAAATTTTACAGTAGATAGTTCACCGATTCCTCAGGTAGAAACTGTTCGTATTCTTGGCCTCCTCCTTCATACCTCTGGGACTGGCACCCCTTGGCTGACAGCCACACGTAAATCAGCTAACGCTACTATAGGTCTGATTCGTCGCATAGCTATGCGATCTGGTGGCGCACGTGCTCATACGGCCCGCCAGCTTGTGCGCTCTATCTTTCAGCCACGGATAATATATCAGGCACAATTTCAACGTCTCACCCGCAGACAGTGGGACTCCCTTGAGGCTATCAATCGTGAGGCTATGCGCGCCATAACATTTTTGCCTCGTTTCACACCCATACCCGTGCTTCAGGAGTTCGCCCAAATTAATACTCTCAGTGAACTCATCGACCAGCGGGTGGCAAACAGAGCTCGCAAACAGTCTCTACAACTTCATCGTTTAAAGACGCTCCCTCCGTGGTCGTATTGTCAGCTCACAAACAATCGCCCCACTGTTTCCCCGTCGGTATCAGCCGCGCATCTGCCTGAAGGGTGCATATTGTACACCGATGCATCACATACTGCAGAGCGGGGAGTTACTGCTGTATATAGTCCCTCCCATCCGCATCTCAACTCTCTTGCGACGTACACCGCAGATACATTTACCCCCCTGGCATTGGAACTTCAAGCCATTTACAATGTCATTGCTTCCCTTCCGCTCGTTCCCACATTCAATGCAGTTCATATTTATACAGACTCCCTCGCCGCCCTTAAACAGTTGAAGGCTGTTCGACGCACATTCCAGATTACACAATCAATTAACCTACTCCGCGCAAAATACCCGTGTCCTGTACGCATACACTGGATTCGCGGTCATGCTCACGATCCACATAACATTCAAGCAGATGCTATGACTCACATTGACACATCAGACGATCCGCCACCTTCCCCTCTTCCCCCAGATCCGTTCCTGTCCCATGTCTCCGATTCAGAAGCTCTGCGCCAGCGAACACGCGCTCTAATTCCTCCGTGTTCGCACCCTCTCCCCCGTAGTCTTAATCGGCAGGAGGAGGTATCAGTGCGCCGGATTCGGGCAGGGGCGGCCCTGACCCCTTCTGTCCGTTATCGGTGGGGTGATAAATATCTGCCAGCAACTGACAGGTGCCCTCACTGCGGCGCTGCTCCGGACATTTGTGATGTGCGGCACCTGTTGTGGACTTGCCCAGCGACGGCCCCTATTAGAAAACGGCTCCTCGGGGAGGTCGGCCTGTGGTGGAACCGCGACGGGGACTATGTGAAGTGGACTATGGACAATCACATCACAAGCAGCCTATGCGAGTACCTCGCCGAAACTGGTCTACACTCCTTCTTTTAACTTTCTGTAACCTACATTCCACTCCCCCTTTTCTCAACTTATGCCTCATGGCAGACTTCTCGAATAAAAAAAAACACGTTTCTTTTAGTGATCACAGTCTGGTCACTGTGACGTTGGGTCCCAAAAAGCCACCGAAATTCAACTGGGATCTGTGGAAGTTCAATGTACAGATTCTTGATGATGATTATTTTGTACAGAAAATGCAAGAAAAAATGAACGATGTGCTTGCATGCAGGACGCAAAGCTACACTGAGGCGTGGGAACTATTCAAACAAGAAGCGAAAATAACTGCCACTGAAAGAGCCAGCGTACTGCGCAAGAATAAGAGTAAAAAAGAAAATGAACTGAAAAAAAAGTTGGACTGCTATCTGAGCGAAGAAGCTTCGTCGCCGGGTCGGTTTGTTAAAGAAATAAAAGAAGTGAAGAGCGAACTTGAGATAATCGACGTGAACAGATACCGAGGCGCGGTAATACGCGCGCGTTCTGAAAGATTGTGCATGGGGGAAGCACCGACTCGACGGTCGATGTCAGACGAAATGAGCTACGCTGCACGCAACGAAATAAGAGCGATAACGTTCAGAGACAGTTGTGCGAGACAGTGAATCAATAAAGTACGCTTTCGTAGATTATTACTGTGAACTGATTGGCAAGGAACCAGAACTCGTAGAAGGATTCGAAACAGAATTCTTAAAGCTCATGCCAAAGCTAGGAGACGAAGTGAAAGAAAGCTTAGAGGCACCAATTACCGTAAAAGAAATAGAGAGTGCTATTGATGAATTAAGCACCGGAAAAGCACCAGGGCCGGACGGGTTCGGTTCGGAATTTTATAATGCTTTTAAAGGGAAGGTTGCAATGGCACTACACTGTGTGATAGAAGAAGCATACAACAGAAAAGAATTGCCTCCGTATTTTAGACATAGAAACGTGGTACTGATTCCCAAATCTGATGACCCTACTGCGCTGTTGTCTGTGCGCGCGTACCGACCGATAACGCTGGCCAACATGATTATAAGATTTTCGCGAAAGTATTAGGTAAAAGACTTCAACGGGTAATACAACAGCTAGTGGGACCACACCAAACATGCGGCATTACAAAATGTTCAATCCAAACAAATATACACGTGACCAGAACTGTTCTAGAGTGCTGTGATGCGCATTTCGGGAAGGTGGCAATGGTTCAGTTGGATTTAGAGAAAGCTTTTGATAAAGTCGCCCACAAAGTCCTTTTCAGTGTCTTGAAACACGTGAACGTCGGCAAGATACTTCTAGAGGGGATAGAGCTATGTTAAGCAAATAATTTTACCAGAATTGTAATAAATAAGACATTAACCACTCTAATCCAAGTGAAATCGTCGGTTAGACAAGGGTGTCCCTTGTCACCTCTATTATTTTCATTGTTTCTTGAGCCCTTTTGTTTAAGCATTATAATGAACAAGGATGTTACCGGTTATAGTTTTTGTTCAAGCGAAGTTAAGCTTTTGACATACGCGGACGACATTTCGGTCTTCTGCGCCGGCAAACCCAGTGTCAGCAACGCAGTAAGAATGACAACCAAGTTCTGCAGGATGACGGGAAGCAGTGTCAACTGGAGCAAATCAGTTGGTATTTGGCACGGTGAATGGGGCGTCACGCCGGCTGTGTTTGAAAATATGCAATGGTCGCACTCACCAACAAAGTATCTCGGAGTGCCTATGCAGCACTATAAAGACACCGAGGAGTACTGGAAGCACGAAGCGGAACGCATTAAGGAAAAAACAGCAAAGTTCGGAGGGCGTGACCTCTCTATATTTGCGAGGTCAACCGTGTGCAATCTGTTTCTTGTAGCAAAGATTTGGTATGTTCTGCAGGTCATGTGTGCGTCAAGAGCGAGCATACAAAAACTGCACAGAGTGCTTGCTGTGTACATATGGCGTTCAACATGGGAGCGCACGAGTCGCACCAATCTGTTTCGCGCATTGAAGAGTGGAGGGCTGGGTTTAGCCCATCTCTTTTTGAAGCAAGTCGTTTCCAGGTTTCTGTTTGTGCGAGACCAAAGCGATGGATTTCTGCGGACAGTCATTCAAACGAGACTGCGTGATCATTTGCCGGTTTTTGTTGTGTCATCTACTCTGGCCAACGGGCCAAGTGTGCGCGGATTTTTACGGGAGGTTGTTTTGTCTTTCCGCTTTCTTCAGGCACGTTTTTCAGTAGAGTACCTGAGCAACGTCACCCGGAAGAAACTGTACAGAGATATTGTTGATGTGTGTATGCCAGTGCCATTGTATCGTTCAGTATATCCACATGGAGGTGGTAAAGATGTTTTGAAGAGGGTAAAGCGGATGCCGGTTAGGCCATCTGTAAAAAGCTTCTTTTTTCAAGTACACACTGCGACGCTCCCGGTCAAGCCGTGGCTCGAGCAAAAAGGCATCTTCGTCCAGTGGACTGTAAACTGTTTGCACTGTAGAAGACCGGAGACCATCGACCACATTTTTCTTGAGTGTTCGGACGCGGTTTTTCTATGGGACATTCTGCAACGCACCATAAAAAAGGACTTGCCAGTCACGCCGTACGGCATCCGCTTTCTCCCTACCGCTAATGAAGGAGGGGTGCCCTATGACATGATTATGACCCTGTTCCTCCATAGCATATGGCGCACTAGGATGGCTGTGCATCACGCCGACCTGAACCCAAGGCCGGCCAGAGAGTACTTTATTGAAAGTGTTGCTTTCATACGTGAAGTGTGTAAAGCAAGCACTGACCAACCAGACTGGCTGCCGCTGTTCGACGCTCTTGTCAATTTGAAGCGCTTTTAAACACCGGCGCATTCCAAAGAACGGCAAACGCCTTTTAAATTGTTCCATTTGTGTATGTATTGTTGCTGGCCGCAGAACAGGCAATTAAGAAAGAAAAATCCCCGTTAGTATAGTGGCCAGTATCCCCGCCTGTCACGCGGGAGACCGGGGTTCGATTCCCCGACGGGGAGCTTAGTTTTCTTTTTTACTCCCTTTCTCCTTCTGTGTCTTTAACTAAGCGACGGCCGCCGCGGTGGCTCAGCGGTTATCATTCTACTTCCGGCCACTGGCGTGTACGGACGCAGGATCATGAGCTCCCACGGAGCGGCGACGGCGGCCATCGATGGCCGCGGAAACAGGTTCAGCGCCGAAGACAAGGAGTATGAGATCTTTTTGCCTACCCTGCCCACCGGACGTGTTGTTCTAAACACAGTTTTTTTGCACGGAGATGTGCGTGTGAGACCTTACAGGGTCGAAGACTTCAGGGACGCCCTCGCCAACACTGGTGCGCTCCCCGACGTCGTGGTGTTGGGGGCGTACCAGGTAAACCACGTGTGGGCGGTAACCTTCAGCAGCCCAGAAGCCGCGAAGAAATTAGCCGCCTTGAAGGAGCTTGAGGTAAAGGGACGCCGGTGCATTGTTTTCGACCCGGAGGATCAGCAGGTAAAGCTGCGCCTGCATTGGATGCTGCACGGCGTCGCCGATGACGACATCCGGACTGCTTTCGCGGCGTTCGGAAACGTGACCGAGGTGACGCGGGAGCGTTGGCGCGTTCAAGGAATGAAAGAGAAGGGATCCACCACGAGAACAGTGCTGCTCAAGTTGAAGCCAGGTATGAAGGTGGACGACCTGCCCCACCAGGTTCGAGTCGCCGGCGAGTTAGCTCTCGTGGTGGTGCCCGGGCGGCCGATGCAGTGCCTGCGTTGCCACGGCGCGGGTCACGTTCGTCGCGACTGCAAGGTTCCCAGGTGCTCCAAGTGCAGGCGCTACGGACACGCGGACGAGGACTGCGTCCGTACCTACGCGTCTGCGACCGGGCTCGGAGGTAAAGGAGACAGCGCGGAGCTGATGGATGTCGCGGAGGCTGAGGACGCAGCGAGGGGTACCGACGAGTTGGGCAACCTCCCTGTGTCGCTGGACACGTCGGCGACTTCAAGCGGCGACGCCCCCCTTGCCAGTGCACCAGGACTCCAGCCACCAACGGGAGACTCGCCTCAGTCAAAGGAGGCGACTTCGGGGGATGCAAAAAGCCTACCAGTGCCCATGGACTTTGTAGCGAAGGAGCCTACCGAGGGTCATCGGCAGAACACCGGTGGCCGTGCGACCACTGTGGCTACGCCTGGGAAGCGTCCCCATGGAGACACCAGCCCCGACGGCGACAAGGAGGCGGCGCCCAGCGTAGAGGAACCACCAGCAAAGACGCCTCAAGCAAGGCGGGCCAGTTTTCGGCCGCGCCCTAACCTTGCGAGCGAGAAGCGCGCCGGCGACAAGGCGCCTCCCGAGCTGGGCCAGGTGCACGCTCAGGATGATGGCGGCGGTGGCGTCTAGCCATGTGCTGGACGCGAGAGGTAAGCACCACGCTTTCGGTCTCTTCTTCTTATGTAGAAATGGCTCCTGCATCTCCGCTGAAGGTCGCCTCCCTGAATGTTAGAGGTCTGGCAGGAAAGAGAAAGCAAGGCCAGCTCTTTCGCCTTTTAACGGAGCACGGCATAGATGTACTGGCTGTGCAGGAGACGAAAGTAGACGGCGAAGAAGAGACCGGGAGCATGGTGCAACGTTTCACGTCCTCGTTTTTTGCTGTAGTCAGCCACGCTGTAGGCACATCGGCTGGCTGTGTTCTGTTTCTAAAGAAGTTGCCGGGGCTAGAAGTGCAAGCTCATTTCTCTTGTATGTCGGGCCGGTGTGTTTTCCTTGACTTTCGATTGAATAACGTCGAGTGGCGGATTATTTGTCTGTACGCGCCTAATGAAGCAGAAGAAAGGGCGCAGTTTTTTTATAGCATCGAAGAGCGCCTTCGTAGTGACAGACAGCTGATCGTCCTGGGCGATTTTAATTGTGTTCTTAGTGCGCGAGATAAGACAAGCCCTCGACCCTTTAGAGATGCCAGCACACAAGTGTTATCGCTAATGGTTGAGAAATGGAACATGGAAGATGTGGCAGAGTGTCTTGAGGGAACGCGTGCAGTAAAGCTCACACACTTTCAGGGTTCTAGCCATGCACGGCTGGACCGCATTTATGCATCCGTCGATGTCTTACCTGAATGTCATAGTTACGATGTTGTGCCAGTATCTTTTTCAGACCATTGTTTAGTTAAATGTTGTTTTGGGATGGTAAAGAGAGGGAATTCTTTTTCGTGGGAAATGTGGAAATTCAATAATAAACTCTTGCAGGACGAACTGTATACCAGCATAGTAAAAGATGAAATTGCAAAAATAGGCCCCGGTAAAAATATGCACATATGGCAACAGTGGGAGCTGTGTAAAGAAACTATAAAAATTAAAGCAATAGAGAGGGCTTCCTGTATACGGTTTCAAGAAAAACAGAAAGACACAGAGTTAAAGAAGCTGCTCCATAGGCTGCTTCAACAGGAATCTCTAGCGCCGGGGAAATGGACTGAAGATGTAAGGAAAACAAAGCAAAAACTAGAATCGATGGAAGAAGAACGGTATCGGGGAGCGTTAGTAAGGGCAAGGGCAGAAGACATAGCTGCAGGGGAGACGCCATCAAAACGAGCGCTAGGGTTGGAAAAGGCAAACGCTGAAAGAAACCACATCGACAAAATAGAATGGGGCGGTGTCTTGTCGGCGGACAACGACCACATAAAAGCAGCTTTCAACGAGCATTACCAAGCGCTCTTCGCTTCCCACGTGGTAGACACTATCACGTTTAAAGATAAGTTTCTGGCGGCGATGCCGCGTCTCGGTGATGACGTAAAAGAGAGATTAGAAATGACTATCAGTGAAGACGAAGTGGAGCATGCAATCGCCAGTTTAAACCCCGGTAAATCGCCGGGACCAGATGGGCTCAGCGCGCGTTTTTACAAAGAATTCAAGCACGAAATTGCCCCTATTTTGAACGTGATATTTAACGCAGCCTACACAGTAAATGCACTGCCTCCGTCATATGGGTCATCCCATACGGTGCTCATTCCTAAAACGGATCAAATAGATAAATTGCGACTGGTTACAGCCTACAGACCCATAGCACTTACGAATGTTGAATATAAAATTTTTATGAAGGTTTTGGCTCGGAGGTTGCAGACGGTGATTAAGGATATAGTTGGGCCACACCAGACGTGTGGGATAAAAGGGAGGTCAATAATGTCCAATATTCATAAGATGCGAAGTGTGCTTGAGTGTTGTGATGACTCGAATGGTCGGGTGGCCATTCTCCAGGTCGACCTCGAGAAAGCTTTTGACTGTGTCGATCACGAAATTTTGTTTTCTATTTTGGACCATGCGAATGTTGGGTCAGTTATCCGCAAGGGCGTGGCCCTGGCGTACCGAAACTGCACGACGAGATTGATCGTAAATAAGAGTCTGGGGGCCCCCATTAGCGTGCAGCGTTCAGTGCGACAGGGCTGCCCTCTCAGCCCTCTTTTGTTTTGTATATATATTGAGACATTGTGTATTAAAATATTGAACAATGATAACGTAAAAGGGTTTAAGTTACAAGCAGCCGAGGTGAAGCTGCTGGCGTACGCGGACGATGTTGCACTTTGTACGGTTGACCATGAGAGTATAACCGAGGCGGTCAAATGTGTCCGTGAGTTCTCTCAGGTTACCGGAAGCGGGGTGAACTGGGCCAAGTGCCTTGGGTTCTGGCATGGACGGTGGCCATCGCAGCCTGACCACTTTGCAAATGTGACGTGGGCGAAAACCCCAACCAAGTACTTAGGTGTCGAGCTTGATGGTTACCGCCAAAGCGAGCAATATTGGCAAGAGCAGACGAAAGCGCTAAGGGAGAAAGCGGAGAAGTGGAAAGGTGCCAACTTATCGATTTTCGCCAGGGCTACTGTATGTAACCTTTTTTTTATCAGTAAACTTTGGTTTGTTATGCAAGTTTTGCATTGTTCGCGTGTAAACATACAGAGGCTCCACAGGATTTTCGCCGTCTTTGTTTGGGCTGCAGAATGGGAACGCTGCAGCAGAACAAACTTATTCCGTCGGGTAAAAGACGGCGGCTTGGGACTTGGACACCTCTTTTTGCGGCAAGTGGTCAATCGGTTTTTGTTTTTCCGCGACGTTTCTGACCCTTTCTTGCGCACTGTCTGCCAAGTTAGGCTGCGGCGCCTACTGCCGGAGTTTGTTGTCTCCACCGAAGAAGTTACGTGTAGTATTTTCGGCTATTACAGAGAGGTCGTCGCAAGTCTTAGATTTCTTTCAGTGCGTTTTTCTAATGAATATTTATCCTGTGTAAAACGGAAAAAGCTGTACCACGATTTATGTGACACTGTTTTACCACAATCTTTGTATAGAGTCTTATACAGTGGAGGCCCAGGCTCGGACGTCTTAAAGAGGGTAAAGAAAATGCAGGTGCCGCCAGGAGCTAAGACCTTTTTCTTTAAATTACACACCGGAACGTTGCCAGTAAAGAAATTTTTTGAGGAAAAGGATTTATTTTTACCTTGGGGTTCGCATTGTTTAATCTGTAAGCAGCCGGAAACAGTAGACCATGTTTTTTTACATTGTTGGGAAGGGGTTTATTTTTGGGATGTTTTGCAACGGACTATGAAGAAAGATTTCCCCCTAGATTCGCATGGCATTCGATATTTAAGCATTGATAATGACGACGGGGTTCCATTTGATTTAATTATGCTCCTGGGTCTCCACTGTATATGGCGCTCAAGAATGGCAGGCTATCACTGTGACAGGGAAGCACGCCCCGCCCGAATTTATTTCCGAGAGTGTATGGACTGGTTTGTCGCTATACAAAAAGCGGCTGCGGAACCTCCCGAGTGGCTCTCAAGGGTAGAGCCTTTGTTGTCCTTGCGGGAGTTTTAATGTGACGAAGCCAGCCTGACGCTGGCTGAGTATGTCTTTCAATGTGTTCATTGTCCTGTACTATTGGTTTTGTGATTTGTCTGTTCCTTTTTTTTTCGTGAAGTGTTGTTTTCCAAAGCCAGGAAATAAAGAAAAAAAAAATAGTGGCCAGTATCCCCGCCTGTCACGCGGGAGACCGGGGTTCGATTCCCCGACGGGGAGCTTAGTTTTATTTTTTACTCCCTTTCTCCTTCTGTGTCTTTAACTAAGCGACGGTGCGCCTGTGTTTCTGTCTCCTCGTTAGTATAGTGGCCAGTATCCCCGCCTGTCACGCGGGAGACCGGGGTTCGATTCCCCGACGGGGAGCTTAGTTTTATTTTTTACTCCCTTTCTCCTTCTGTGTCTTTAACTAAGCGACGGTGCGCCTGTGTTTCTGTCTCCTCGTTAGTATAGTGGCCAGTATCCCCGCCTGTCACGCGGGAGACCGGGGTTCGATTCCCTGACGGGGAGCTTAGTTTTATTTTTTACTCCCTTTCTCCTTCTGTGTCTTTAACTAAGCGACGGTGCGCCTGTGTTTCTGTCTCCTCGTTAGTATAGTGGCCAGTATCCCCGCCTGTCACGCGGGAGACCGGGGTTCGATTCCCCGACGGGGAGCTTAGTTTTATTTTTTACTCCCTTTCTCCTTCTGTGTCTTTAACTAAGCGACGGTGCGCCTGTGTTTCTGTCTCCTCGTTAGTATAGTGGCCAGTATCCCCGCCTGTCACGCGGGAGACCGGGGTTCGATTCCCCGACGGGGAGCTTAGTTTTATTTTTTACTCCCTTTCTCCTTCTGTGTCTTTAACTAAGCGACGGTGCGCCTGTGTTTCTGTCTCCTCGTTAGTATAGTGGCCAGTATCCCCGCCTGTCACGCGGGAGTCCGGGGTTCGATTCCCCGACGGGGAGCTTAGTTTTATTTTGTACTCCCTTTCTCCTTCTGTGTCTTTAACTAAGCGACGGTGCGCCTGTGTTTCTGTCTCCTCGTTAGTATAGTGAAATTCTACTTCCGGCCACTGGCGTGTACGGACGCAGGTTCATGAGCTCCCACGGAGAGGCGGTAGCGGCCGTCGATGGCCGCGGAAACAGGATTGAAGATAAGGAAGGACAGGAGTACGAAATCGTTTTGCCTACGTTGCCTACCGGTCGTGTTGTTCTAAACACCGTGTTTTTGCACGGTGACGTGCGAGTTAGGCCCTACAGGGTCGAGGATTTCCGCGACGCCCTCGCCAACGCTGGTGCGCTCCCCGACGTTGCGGCGTTGGGGGCGTATCAGGTAAACCACGTTTGGGCGGTTACGCTCAACAGTACCGAGGAAACGAAGAAGTTGGCAGCGATAAAGGAACTGGATGTCAAAGGACGGCGCTGCATTATCATCGATCCTGCCGACCAACAGGTGAAACTACGGCTGCACTGGATGCTGCACGGTGTAGCCGACGACGACATTCGGACGGCTCTTGCGGCTTTTGGGAATGTAACGGAGGTGACCCGGGAGCGTTGGCGTGTTTCCGGCGTCAAGGAGAAGGGGTCTACAACCAGGACTGTTCTCCTGAAGCTGAAACCTGGTATGAAGGTTGACGACCTGCCACACCAGTTACGCGTCGCCGGCGAGCTGGCCCTTGTTGTGGTGCCTGGGCGGCCTATGCAGTGCTTACGGTGCCGCGGCACGGGTCACGTTCGACGTGAATGCAAGGTACCCCGGTGCTCCAAATGCAGGCGTTATGGCCACGGTGACAGCGAGTGTGTTCGCACATACGCGGTGGCTACCGGTGCGGTATCGAGAGACGACACGGCAGAGCTTCTGATGGACGTCGTCGAGGCGGAGGAGGCTTCGAAAGGAGCCGTGGAAGTTGGCAAGGCTGCCGGGACGACCGACGCATCAGGGCCTCCCAGCGGAGACATTAGTGGACCCGGCAACCAAAGGAAGCCACTCGAAGAGGAAGAATTACCTTCGAGTCAGGCGAGCACGTCGGCAGACGGGGAGAACGTCTTGGCAACTAAGGACGCCGAGCCAATGATCAGCGAGGAACAGCAGGACCAGAGCTGCGCCCGTTCAGCGAGCGGCACCGCCCCAGCCAAGCGCCCTCATGGCCTGACCGACAACGAAGGGGACAAGGCGGCAGCTCTCAGTGGTGAGGAGCCGCCAGCAAAAACTGCTCAATCCCGACGGTCATCTTTCAGACCGAAACCCAACGTTTTGGCGGACAAGCGTGCCGGCGATAAGGCAGCCCCGCGGCAAGGTCAGGGGCCTGCACCGGATGGCTCCGGTGGCAACGACGGCGTCTAGCCATGTGCTAGACGTGTTGGGTAAGCACCATGCTCTTGGCCTCTTCACTATTTGCGACAATGGCTTCTGTAACCCCGTTGAAAGTAGCCACATTCAATGTTAGGAGCTTGGCGGGAAAGAAAAAGCAAAGCCAAGTTTACCGGCTTTTAACAGAGCACGATATTGACTTACTGGCCGTGCAGGAGACAAAAGTAGAAGGGGAAGAAGAGACCGGGAGCATGATGCGACGTTTCACATCTAGATTCTACGCTGTAGTGAGTCATGCGATAGGTACATCTGCTGGCAGCGTCCTTTTTGTAAAGAAGTTGCCGGGTCTTGCCGTGCAAGCTCATTTCTCGTGTCCGTCAGGTCGCTGTGTCGCTATCGATTTTACATTGAAGAACATTGAGTGGCGAATTGTCTGTGTGTACGCACCAAATGTTACGGACGAAAGGGCTGCGTTTTTTCAAAGTGTTGAACAGCGTCTTTGTTCCGAGAAACAGCTTATCATCATGGGTGACTTCAACTGCGTCCTAAGTGGCTGCGATAAGACCAGTGCAAGGGTGTTCAGGGACGCAAGTACGAAAATACTGTCGCAAATCATAGATAAATGGAACCTTGAGGATGTGGCAGAGTGTTTGCAAGGCGCGTGCGGCGTGAAGTACACACACTTTCAGAGGACAAGCCATGCTCGGCTTGACCGCATTTATGTATCGCTGGATGTGATTCCAAAATGTAACAGTTACCATGTAGTGCCAGTGGCTTTTTCGGACCACTGTTTAGTAGTATGTGGGATAGGATTGAAAAAACGGGGCAGTGCTTTTAGTTGGGATATGTGGAAAATAAATAACAAGCTAATTAAGGACGATGAATTTAGCTGTGCAGTAATTGAAGTAATAAGCAAAATAGAGCCTAGTAGTGAACTGAGAATATGGCAACAGTGGGAACTTTGCAAAGAACAGGTTAAAATTAAAGCAGTCGAACGATCTAGTGCCATTGCGTACGAAGAGAATCTAAACGAACGCAATATAAGATGTATGCTTGCAAAACTGCTAGAAAAGGAAAGTGAAGCGCCTGGTAAATGGATCGATGACATTAGGAAAATAAAGCAGGAAATTCAACTAATAGAAGAGGACCGTTATCGTGGAGCGTTGGTGCGGGCCAGAGCGGAAGATATAGCAGCAGGGGAGACGCCGTCGAAACGAGCGTTGGGAATTGAAAAGGCTCATGCTCGGCGAAATCACATTGATAGCATAGAATGGGGTGGCATCTTATCAGACGAAAACGAACATATACAGCGTGCGTTTTTTGAGTACTATGAGGCGCTCTTCGCATTACAGGATGCAGACATAAATAGGTTTAAGAACAGGTTTCTTGGGGCACTGCCGCGACTCAGCGACGAGCAGAAAGACGTTTTAGAGCTGGCAATAACCGAATCAGAGGTAGAAATGGCAATAGACAATTTAAATTCTGGGAGATCACCAGGACCAGACGGGTTAAGCGCGGCGTTTTACAAATCATTTAAGAGCAGAATCGCGCCAGTGCTGAAGACGGTCTTTAATGAAGCTTACGACGTACGTGAATTGCCTCCGTCTTATGGTAAATCACATACTGTCCTAATTCCGAAAACGGATGAAGCTGACAAGTTACGACACGTAACAGGGTACAGGCCAATTGCTCTCACAAATGTCGATTATAAAATTTATATGAAGGTGTTGGCGCAAAGGTTACAGAGTGTAATCCAGGAAATTGTTGGCCCCCACCAAACGTGCGGGCCGGTCTATTCTTTCTAACATACACAAGGCAAGATGTGTGCTCGAGTGCTGTGATTTTACAAATAGTCGCGTTGCCATCTTGCAGCTTGATCTCGAAAAGGCGTTCGACTGTGTCGCGCATAAAATTTTGCTGTGCATACTTGATTATGTGAATGTTGGGTATGTTATCCGGGAGGGAGTCGCCTTGGCGTATCGGAACTGTAAGAAGAGATTGATTGTTAACCAGAGTCTGGGGGCCCCCATTCGTGTGCAGCGTTCGGTACGTCAAGGCTGCCCCCTCAGCCCTCTTCGGTTTGCTATCTACATCGAGACTTTGTGTTTAGACATCATCGAAAACGAGAGAATAACTGGTTTTCGGCTGCAAGCTGCGGAGGTGAAGCTGCTGGCATATGCGGATGATTTAGCGGTTTTTTCCGTTAATCGAGAAGGGGTAATAGAGGCCGTTGAATGTGTCGCTGAATTCTGCAAAACCTCTGCCAGCAGAGTGAACTGGTCTAAGTCAGTGGGGCTCTGGCACGGAGCATGGCAAACGACGATGGACCACTTTGCAAACGTACCCTGGGTGAAGACCCCAACGAAGTACCTTGGAGTACCGCTAGAAAGCTATCGCGATAGCGAAACATATTGGAGAGTGCAGACGCAGGATGCGCGTGAGAAGGCGGAAAGATGGAAAGGAACAGGCTTATCAATTTTCGCTAGAGCCACCGTGTGCAACCTTTTCTTTATCAGTAAGGTGTGGTATGCGATGCAAGTGTTGCATTGTGGAAGAATGAGCATACAAAAGCTACATCGAATTTTTGCTGTTTTTGTGTGGGCTGCACAATGGGAAAGGTGCAGCCGGACGAATTTGTTTAGAAAAGTGAAGGATGGTGGAGTGGGTCCGGGACACCTTTTCTTGCGGCAGATTGTTAACAGATTTATGTTTCTGCGTGATGTCAGTGATCCGTTTTTGCGCACCGCGTGCCAAGTAAGGCTGGGGCGGGCGCTGCCTGACTGTTGTTGCAACCGAAACCCTATCGGGCGGAATTTTTGGGTACTTCAGAGAAGTTGTCGCAAGTGTCCGATTTCTCTCAACGAGGTTTTCCAACGAATATTTATCTACAGTGAACAAGCAAACATTGTATAAGGATTTATGCGAAGTTGTCTTGCCGGAACCCATGTATAGGGCCTTGTACAGTGGAGGCCCTGGTAGGAATGTGTTAAAGAGGGTAAAGGGAATGCACGTTGACCCAGGGGTTAAAACTTTTTTTTTCAAGTTGCACACTGGAACGTTATCAGTCAAAATGTTTTTACACGATAAGGGCTTATTTCTTCCGTGGGGTCATCACTGCCTTATCTGCAAGGAACCAGAAACGATAGATCACGTTTTTCTGCATTGTTGGGAAGCGGTTTACTTTTGGGACGTACTTCAAAGGACTATAAAGAAACAATTTCCACTTCACCCCCATGGAATACGGTATCTGCCCATTGAAAACGAGGACGGAGTACCTTTCGATCTGATAATGTTACTGGGCCTCCACAGTATTTGGCGCGCGAGACTGGCAGGATATCACTGTGATCCCGACGCGAGGCCAGCACGAATTTATTTTCGTGAAACTGTGCACCGGTTTGTTGAGAGTGTCAAATCTGTTGGCGAGGCTCCCGAGTGGCTGTCAAGGGTGGAGCCTTTGATGGCCCTAAAGGAATTTTAATGTGACGAAGCCAGCCCCTGGCAGGCTGACTATATCAACACCAAGTGTTCATTGTGTCCCGCCATTTTGTTGTGTAATGTCAAAGCCAGGCAATAAAGAAAAAAAAAAGTTAGTATAGTGGCCAGTATCCCCGCCTGTCACGCGGGAGACCGGGGTTCGATTCCCCGACGGGGCTCTTAGTTTTATTTTTTACTCCCTTTCTCCTTCTGTGTCTTTAACTAAGCGACGGTGCGCCTGTGTTTCTGTCTCCTCGTTAGTATAGTCATTCTACTTCCGGCCACTGGCGTGTACGGACGCAGGATCATGAGCTCCCACGGAGCGGCGAGGGCGGCCATCGATGGCCGCGGAAACAGGTTCAGCGCCGAAGACAAGGAGTATGAGATCTTTTTGCCTACCCTGCCCACCGGACGTGTTGTTCTAAACACAGTTTTTTTGCACGGAGATGTGCGTGTGAGACCTTACAGGGTCGAAGACTTCAGGGACGCCCTCGCCAACACTGGTGCGCTCCCCGACGTCGTGGCGTTGGGGGCGTACCAGGTAAACCACGTGTGGGCGGTAACCTTCAGCAGCCCAGAAGCCGCGAAGAAATTAGCCGCCTTGAAGGAGCTTGAGGTAAAGGGACGCCGGTGCATTGTTTTCGACCCGGAGGATCAGCAGGTAAAGCTGCGCCTGCATTGGATGCTGCACGGCGTCGCCGATGACGACATCCGGACTGCTTTCGCGGCGTTCGGAAACGTGACCGAGGTGACGCGGGAGCGTTGGCGCGTTCAAGGAATGAAAGAAAAGGGATCCACCACGAGAGCAGTGCTGCTCAAGTTGAAGCCAGGTATGACGGTGGACGACCTGCCCCACCAGGTTCGAGTCGCCGGCGAGTTAGCTCTCGTGGTGGTGCCCGGGCGGCCGATGCAGTGCCTGCGTTGCCACGGCGCGGGTCACGTTCGTCGCGACTGCAAGGTTCCCAGGTGCTCCAAGTGCAGGCGCTACGGACACGCGGACGAGGACTGCGTCCGTACCTACGCGTCTGCGACCGGGCTCGGAGGTAAAGGAGACAGCGCGGAGCTGATGGATGTCGCGGAGGCTGAGGACGCAGCGAGGGGTACCGACGAGTTGAGCAACCTCCCTGTGTCGCTGGACACGTCGGCGACTTCAAGCGGCGACGCCCCCCTTGCCAGTGCACCAGGACTCCAGCCACCAACGGGAGACTCGCCTCAGTCAAAGGAGGCGACTTCGGGGGATGCAAAAAGCCTACCAGTGCCGATGGATTTTGTAGCGAAGGAGCCTACCGAGGGTCATCGGCAGAACACCGGTGGCCGTGCGACCACTGTGGCTACGCCTGGGAAGCGTCCCCATGGAGACACCAGCCCCGACGGCGACAAGGAGGCGGCGCCCAGCGTAGAGGAACCACCAGCAAAGACGCCTCAAGCAAGGCGGGCCAGTTTTCGGCCGCGCCCTAACCTTGCGAGCGAGAAGCGCGCCGGCGACAAAGCGCCTCCCGAGCTGGGCCAGGTGCACGCTCAGGATGACGCCGGCGGCGATGGCGGCGGTGGCGTCTAGCCATGTGCTGGACGCGAGAGGTAAGCACCACGCTTTCGGTCTCTTCTTCTTATGTAGAAATGGCTCCTGCATCTCCGCTGAAAGTCGCCTCCCTGAATGTTAGAGGTCTGGCAGGAAAGAGAAAGCAAGGTCAGCTCTTTCGGCTTTTGACGGAGCACGGCATAGATGTACTGTCTGTGCAGGAGACGAAAGTAGACGGCGAAGAAGAGACCGGGAGCATGGTGCAACGTTTCACGTCCTCGTTTTTTGCTGTAGTCAGCCACGCTGTAGGCACATCGGCTGGCTGTGTTCTTTTTCTAAAGAAGTTGCCGGGGCTAGAAGTGCAAGCTCATTTCTCTTGTATGTCGGGCCGGTGTGTTTTCCTTGACTTTCGATTGAATAACGTCGAGTGGCGGATTATTTGTCTGTACGCGCCTAATGAAGCAGAAGAAAGGGCGCAGTTTTTTTATAGCATCGAAGAGCGCCTTCGTAGTGACAGACAGCTGATCGTCCTGGGCGATTTTAATTGTGTACTTAGTGCGCGAGATAAGACAAGCCCTCGACCCTTTAGAGATGCCAGCACACAAGTGTTATCGCTAATGGTTGAGAAATGGAACATGGAAGATGTGGCAGAGTGTCTTGAGGGAACGCGTGCAGTAAAGCTCACACACTTTCAGGGTTCTAGCCATGCACGGCTGGACCGCATTTATGCATCCGTCGATGTCTTACCTGAATGTCATAGTTACGATGTTGTGCCAGTATCTTTTTCAGACCATTGTTTAGTTACATGTTGTTTTGGGATGGTAAAGAGAGGGAATTCTTTTTCGTGGGAAATGTGGAAATTCAATAATAAACTCTTGCAGGACGAACTGAATACCAGCATAGTAAAAGATGAAATTGCAAAAATAGGCCCCGGTAAAAATATGCACATATGGCAACAGTGGGAGCTGTGTAAAGAAACTATAAAAATTAAAGCAATAGAGAGGGCTTCCTGTATACGGTTTCAAGAAAAACAGAAAGAGACAGAGTTAAAGAAGCTGCTCCATAGGCTGCTTCAACAGGAATCTCTAGCGCCGGGGAAATGGACTGAAGATGTAAGGAAAACAAAGCAAAAACTAGAATTGATGGAAGAAGAACGGTATCGGGGAGCGTTAGTAAGGGCAAGGGCAGAAGACATAGCTGCAGGGGAGACGCCATCAAAACGAGCGCTAGGGTTGGAAAAGGCAAACGCTGAAAGAAACCACATCGACAAAATAGAATGGGGCGGTGTCTTGTCGGCTGACAACGACCACATAAAAGCAGCTTTCAACGAGCATTACCAAGCGCTCTTCGCCTCCCACGTGGTAGACACTATCACGTTTAAAGATAAGTTTCTGGCGGCGATGCCGCGTCTCGGTGATGACGTAAAAGAGAGATTAGAAATGGCTATCAGTGAAGCCGAAGTGGAGCATGCAATCGCCAGTTTAAACCCCGGTAAATCGCCGGGACCAGATGGGCTCAGCGCGCGTTTTTACAAAGAATTCAAGCACGAAATTGCCCCTATTTTGAACGTGATATTTAACGCAGCCTACACAGTAAATGCACTGCCTCCGTCATATGGGTCATCCCATACGGTGCTCATTCCTAAAACGGATCAAATAGATAAATTGCGACTGGTTACAGCCTACAGACCCATAGCACTTACGAATGTTGAATATAAAATTTTTATGAAGGTTTTGGCTCGGAGGTTGCAGACGGTGATTAAGGATATAGTTGGGCCACACCAGACGTGTGGGATAAAAGGGAGGTCAATAATGTCCAATATTCATAAGATGCGAAGTGTGCTTGAGTGTTGTGATGACTCGAATGGTCGGGTGGGCATTCTCCAGGTCGACCTTGAGAAAGCTTTTGACTGTGTCGATCACGAAATTTTGTTTTCTATTTTGGACCATGCGAATGTTGGGTCAGTTATCCGCAAGGGCGTGGCCCTGGCGTACCGGAACTGCACGACGAGATTGATCGTAAATAAGAGTCTGGGGGCCCCCATTAGCGTGCAGCGTTCGGTGCGACAGGGCTGCCCTCTCACCCCTCTTTTGTTTTGTATATATATTGAGACATTGTGTATTAAAATATTGAACAATGATAACGTAAAAGGGTTTAAGTTACAAGCAGCCGAGGTGAAGCTGCTGGCTTACGCGGACGATGTTGCACTTTGTACGGTTGACCATGAGAGTATAACCGAGGCGGTCAAAAGTGTCCGTGAGTTCTCTCAGGTTACCGGAAGCGGGGTGAACTGGGCCAAGTGCCTTGGGTTCTGGCATGGACGGTGGCCATCGCAGCCTGACCATTTTGCAAATGTGACGTGGGCGAAAACCCCAACCAAGTACTTAGGTGTCGAGCTTGATGGTTACCGCCAAAGCGAGCAATATCGGCAAGAGCAGACGAAAGCGCTAAGGGAGAAAGCGGAGAAGTGGAAAGGTGCCAACTTATCGATTTTCGCCAGGGCTACTGTATGTAACCTTTTTTTTATCAGTAAACTTTGGTTTGTTATGCAAGTTTTGCATTGTTCGCGTGTAAACATACAGAAGCTCCACAGGATTTTCGCTGTCTTTGTTTGGGCTGCAGAATGGGAACGCTGCAGCAGAACAAATTTATTCCGTCGGGTAAAAGACGGCGGCTTGGGACTTGGACACCTCTTTTTGCGGCAAGTGGTCAATCGGTTTTTGTTTTTCCGCGACGTTTCTGACCCTTTCTTGCGCACTGTCTGCCAAGTTAGGCTGCGGCGCCTACTGCCGGAGTTTGTTGTCTCCACCGAAGAAGTTACGTGTGGTATTTTCGGCTATTACAGAGAGGTCGTCGCAAGTCTTAGATTTCTTTCAGTGCGTTTTTCTAATGAATATTTGTCCTGTGTAAAACGGAAAAAGCTGTACCACGATTTATGTGACACTGTTTTACCACAACCTTTGTATAGAGTCTTATACAGTGGAGGCCCAGGCTCGGACGTCTTAAAGAGGGTAAAGAAAATGCAGGTGCCGCCAGGAGCTAAGACCTTTTTCTTTAAATTACACACCGGAACGTTGCCAGTAAAGAAATTTTTTGAGGAAAAGGATTTATTTTTACCTTGGGGTTCGCATTGTTTAATCTGTAAGCAGCCGGAAACAGTAGACCATGTTTTTTTACATTGTTGGGAAGGGGTTTATTTTTGGGATGTTTTGCAACGGACTATGAAGAAAGACTTCCCCCTAGATTCGCATGGCATTCGATATTTAAGCATTGATAATGACGACGGGGTTCCATTTGATTTAATTATGCTCCTGGGTCTCCACTGTATATGGCGCTCAAGAATGGCAGGCTATCACTGTGACAGGGAAGCACGCCCCGCCCGAATTTAATTCCGAGAGTGTATGGACTGGTTTGTCGCTATACAAAAAGCGGCTGCGGAACCTCCCGAGTGGCTCTCAAGGGTAGAGCCTTTGTTGTCCTTGCGGGAGTTTTAATGTGACGAAGCCAGCCTGACGCTGGCTGAGTATGACTTTCAGTGTGTTCATTGTCTTGTATTATTGCTTTTGTGATTTGTCTGTTCTTTTTCGTGCCGTGTTGTTTTCCAAAGCCAGGAAATAAAGAAAAAAAAAAGTTAGTATAGTGGCCAGTATCCCCGCCTGTCACGCGGGAGACCGGGGTTCGATTCCCCGACGGGGAGCTTAGTTTTATTTTTTACTCCCTTTCTCCTTCTGTGTCTTTAACTAAGCGACGGTGCGCCTGTGTTTCTGTCTCCTCGTTAGTATGGGGATTCCACTTCCGGCTTTCGAGCGATACGGTCGCGGGATGCCTGGCTCGTCACGAGCGGTATCAGCGGCCCAGCCGGGCCGCGTGAACAGGTTTTTTGATGCCTCGGCCGACGAGTATCAGGTTATTCTACCAAGTTTGCCAACCGGGCGTATCGCGCTGAATACTGTTTTCATGCATGGTGATGTGAGGGCTCGGCCGTACCGAGTCGAAGATTTCAGGGACGCTTTGGTGCTGCTTGGTGTGCTCCAAGATGTGGTTGCGCGGGGGGCGTACCAAATGAATCACGTTTGGGCGGTGACGTTGAAGGACACGGAGACGACACGGAAGCTACTGGCCTTCAACGAGGCGAAGCTAAAGTATCGCCGGTGCCTAATCGTCGACCCGAATAACCAGGCTGTCCGTTTGAAGATGCACTGGTTGCTTTATGGCGTGGAAGATGAAGATATACGTGCAGCGCTGTTGCCGTTCGGGAAAGTGACGAACATCACCAGAGAAAGGTGGCGTGCACCGGGTGTAAGTGAAAAGGGCTCGACCACACGCACCGTGTCCCTGAATCTTAAGGCCGGTGTAAAGCTTGACGATATCCCTCATCAGCTAAAGGTAGCAGGTGAGCTTGCTCTTCTCGTCGTGCCTGGCAGGGCGCCGCTCTGCCTCCGCTGCAAGACCACTGGGCACATCCGTAAGGATTGCCAGGTTCCGCGTTGCGCTCTTTGCCGCAGGTACGGTCACGACGAGACGCAGTGCGTCAAGACGTACGCGAATGTAACCGGGCCTGCGACGAGTGACATTTCGGAGCTCCTCATGGATGAGGCGGATGCCGAAGAAGCAGCTGGCCAGAAAAGCGACAAGGCTGCAGTAAAAGGGTCTCTTACGCCTCTGACCCCTTCATCTGAGACTAAAGCCACCGGAGAAATTGGCAAGGAGCCACAAGTTCCTGTGGCTTGTGTGGCTACGTCAAGCGGGCCCAGAATCAGCGACGCAGCTGCAGGCGCAGGTGACACCCTCAACACGTTGGCAGCCTCTGAGGTAGCAGCCATGGATGACGTCGAGGCAGCGAGCAGCGGTGCTGCATCAAAGCGTGCTCATGAGGACAGTGCGGACGGAACTGAGGCTCCCGAGACAGTGGCCGACGAGGAACCACCCACAAAAGCGGCTTTTCCGACGCGGCGGTCGCCCTTTCGTCCTCGGCCGAACGTGCTCTCAGAGAACCGGGTGGCGGGGGCGCCACCCCCTTCTCAGTCCTGAGGCGGCTGGGACGGCGTGGTGCCAAGCCACTGCCTCGGCTAAAGGTATGACCATGCTCCCGGGTTTTCTCCCCTAAGCGATGATACGGCTCGAAAGAGCAGTTCGATTCGCGACTATTAATGTTCGAGGGCTGGCTGCGAAAAGGAAGCAAAATCAGTTGTTTCGTTTGTTTAGCGAGCAGGAGTTAGACATAGTCGCTGTACAGGAAACAAAAGTTGATGGTGAGGAGGAATCCGGGAGAATGGTTAGTCAGTTTACAACGAGGTACAATGCTGTTGTTAGCCACGCTGCCGGAGCGTCAGCAGGATGTGTTCTCTTTGTGCGCCAGTGTCTTGATGCCGTGATTCAGTCCGTCATGACATGTGGGTCGGGTCGTCTTGTGGTTTGCGATGTATCGTTTGGATCTTGTGAATGGCGTGTAATCTGTGTGTACGCGCCAAATAACATGAATGATAGACGCGAGTTTTTTGAAAGCCTTCGCCAATGTTGCAACTGCCAGAGGCTTGTTGTTATGATTGGAGATTTCAACTGTGTGCTTTCAGCGGATGACAAAACAAGTAGCCGATCGTTCAGTGATGCTAGCACAACTGTTCTTGCTGATCTGATAAATGAGTGTGGTCTGGAAGACGTCGCCGAATGCTTGGGGGCTGGACGCACTGTTCAGTTCACACATTTCCAGGCATCTAGTCATGCTCGCTTAGATAGGGCATATGTATCCCTTGACCTTGTACCTTTGTGTCTGGAGTATCAGGTACGCCCAGTGTCATTTAGTGATCACTGTTTGGTCACGTTCACGATCGGTAATAAGGAAAAAAATGGAAAGAAATTCAACTGGCAAATGTGGAAACTAAACTCGAAATTATTGGAGGATGACGGCTTCATGAATGATGTAGAAAGACTTGTTGCGAATATGAATCAGGAGAGGGTAACAGAACTTGCAGCGAAGTGGGAGGGTTTTAAACAAGAATTTAAACTAATGGCTGTGGAACGAGGAAGCGCAGTGGCAAGAGAAAAACGAGCTGAAGAAAATGCATTGCGCGCGAACCTGCAACGCCTAATGCAAGAAGAGTGCAAGAGACCGGGTTTGTTCATCACAGATATTCGAGCGCTCAAACACAATCTTGAGATGTTAGATGCGGAGCGATATCGTGGTGCACTTGTCAGAGCGAGATCTGAACACCTGATAAGGGGAGAAGCGCCTACAAAAAGAGCGTTAAGCACAGAAAAGTGGCACGCTCGTCGAAATCACATTGCAGAAGTGGAATGGAAAGGGCGTGTCACGAGCGACTCGAAGGAAATAGAACGGGCGTTTTTTGAATATTATGCAGAGCTGTTCTCTCGAAGTACAGTTGACGTTGAGCGCTTCAAAGCAGAGTATATGCCCTTACTGCCGCGGCTCGATGAGACGACCAAAGAATTGTTGGAACAGCCTATTACGCTGCAAGAAGTGAATAGTGCAATCGAAAACCTAAATCCCGGGAAGTCGCCGGGGCCAGACGGGATTAGCGCAGCCTTTTACAAAGTTTGTAAAGGACTGCTGTCACCAGTTCTCCAAGCGGTCTTTAACGAAGCGTATGATCTGAAAACGCTGCCTCCATCCTTTGCTTCATCCCACACAGTTTTAATTCCAAAGACAGATGACATAAATAAGTTACGTAGTGTCAAATCGTACCGACCAATAAGTCTCACCAATGTTGATTATAAGATTTTGATGAAAGTACTAGCTAAAAGACTACAAACCGTGATAAAAGATATTGTGGGAGACCACCAAACATGTGGAATTAAAAGCAGATCTATTTTCACCAACATTCACGTCGCCCGTAGTATTCTAGAATGTTGCGATGCTGCGGGAGATGGAGTAGCAATGCTCCAGATTGATTTTGAGAAGGCATTCGATAAAGTGCCCCATGATGTTGTTCTCTGTATACTGGACCATGCTAATGTCGGGAACGTTATTAAAGAGGGAGTGGCCATGGCTTACGAGGCCTGCACAACCAGGCTAATAGTAAACAAGTCCGTGGGGGAGAGAATTGAAGTACAGCGCTCAGTACGCCAGGGCTGCCCCCTCTCTCCCCTCCTATTTTGTTTGTTTTTAGAATCCTTTTGTCTGAGCATCATAAATCACGAGCAAATACGAGGTTTCAAACTACAGCAAACAGTAGTGAAAGTGCTTGCTTATGCAGATGATGTCGCGGTTTTTTGTACTGATTACAACAGCATCACACAAGTTGTAAAAACTGCAAGAGATTTTTGTGCTGCAAGCGGGAGCTCAGTTAACTGGGCAAAGTGCTTGGGTTTCTGGCATGGCGACTGGTCTGTGACCCCCGGTACTTTCGCCAGTATTCGCTTTGTGACGACCCCCGTCAGTTACCTCGGAGCTCCACTTGGATTCTACCGAGACAGTGACCCATACTGGAGAAGTCAATCGACTGAACTTCAGGAGAAAGTGGGGAAATGGAAAGGGTGGAACTGGTCAATATTTTCTAGAGCAACTACTTGCAACTTATTTTTAATCAGCAAAATTTGGTACGTACTGCAAGTACTACACTGCTCGAGAGTCAATGCTCAGAAGTTGCACCGTGTGTTCGCTGTTTATGTGTGGGGGTCCTCTTGGGAGAGGACAAGTAGGACAAACCTTTTTCGGCGAGTCAGTTCAGGAGGCCTTGGGCTTGCTCACATTTATCTGCGCCAAATCGTCCATCGTTTTATGTTTCTCAGAGAAACAAAGGACCCGTTTCTCCGTGCCGTCTGTCAGTTGCGCTTGGGACGAGCTCTACCGAATCTCGTTGTCTCGACTGACTACATACCAGGAGGCATTTATGGCTTCCTAAAGGAAGTTGTTTTGGCTTGCAGATTTTTGACTGTCCGTTTTTCGTTAGAATATTTGTGTGGTGTCAGTCGGAAAAAGCTGTACAAAGATTTGTGTGATGTTGTGCTTCCTGAGCCATTGTATAGGACGATGTTTTCTTTCCAAAAAGGGAAAAATGTTTTGAAAAGAGTGAAGAGGATGCCGGTGCCGGCTGGGGCTAAGACGTTCTTTTTTAAGCTCCACACCAGTACGCTAACGGTCAAAAAGTGGATGGACCAGAAAGGACTTTTTGTGCCTTGGGGGGTGCACTGCATCATATGCCGAAAGGACGAAACCATCGAGCATGTGTTTCTGGAGTGCTGGGACGCCATTTTTCTTTGGGATGTTCTCCAGCGGACACTCAAAAAAGAACTCCACCTGAACCCACATGGCATCAGGTTCCTCCCAGTAGAGAGTGATGATGGTACACCTTTCGTTCTTATCATGTTATTTGCCTTGCATAGCATATGGAAAAGCAGAATGTCTGTTGAGAATGGTGACATTGATGCTCGTTCAGCACGACAGTTCTTTAGGGAAAGTATTAGAAGCTATGTAAATGAGCAAAAAGTGCAGAAATGTGTGCCTGAATGGCTGGAACGCGTGGAAGTGCTGATAAATCTCAGAGACTTTTAATCGCATAAATTCAGCCGAAGGACGGCTGAAGAATACTACGATTGTGATATGAAAGCTTGTCCTTCCTTTCTGTGATCTTGTTTGGTGTTTGGATGAACAATTCAGGCAATAAAGAAAAAAAAAATCCTCGTTAGTATGGTGGCCAGTATCCCCGCCTGTCACGCGGGAGACCGGGGTTCGATTCCCCGGCGGGGAGCTTAGTTTTATTTTTTACTCCCTTTCTCCTTCTCTGTCTTTAACTAAGCGACGGTGCGCCTGTGTTTCTGTCTCCTCGTTAGTATAGTGGCCAGTATCCCCGCCTGTCACGCGGGAGACCGGGGTTCGATTCTCCGACGGGGAGCTTAGTTTTATTTTTTACTCCCTTTCTCCTTCTGTGTCTTTAACTAAGCGACGGTGCGCCTGTGTATCTGTCTCCTCGTTAGTATAGTGGCCAGTATCCCCGCCTGTCACGCGGGAGACCGGGGTTCGATTCCCCGACGGGCAGCTTAGTTTTCTTTTTTACTCCCTTTCTCCTTCTGTATCTTTAACTAAGCGACGGTGCGCCTGTGTTTCTGTCTCCTCGTTAGTATGGTGGCCAGTATCCCCGCCTGTCACGCGGGAGACCGGGGTTCGATTCCCCGACGGGCAGCTTAGTTTTCTTTTTTACTCCCGTTCTCCTTCTGTATTTTTAACTAAGCGACGGTGCGCCTGTGTTTCTGTCACCTCGTTAGTCAAACTTCGCACGGTCACTGGATACAGACCAATCACACTAACAAACGTAGACTACAAGGTGCTGATGAAGGTCTTGGCGAGACGACTCCAGGCTGTAATCCAGGATTTAATCGGCCCCCATCAAACATTTGGTATTAAAAACAGGACGATACACACGAACATCCATGTGGCCAGGAGTGTTTTAGAACTTTGTGATAGCGAATCCCTGCAGGTAGCCATGCTGCAGATCGATCTCGCTAAGGCATTTGACAGGGTGCCACATGACATCCTCTTTGATTTGTTGGACTATGTTGGTGTTGGTAAAGTTATATGCGATGGTGCAAAAGTGGCTTACAGAAACTGCACCACAAATCTTGTCATAAATGGTGAACTGTCGCGCCGTATAGATGTACGCTCATCTGTGCGCCAAGGTTGTCCATTGTCGCCGCTGTTGTTCTCATTGTTCCTTGAACCACTCTGCCAGAAAATTTTGCAGAATGAAGAAATACGCGGTTTTGGCTTCCACACGTGTGAAGTTCGTGTGCTTGCTTACGCGGATGACGTTGCCTTTTTTGCATCGGACAGGGAAGGCATTACGGCTGTACTGAAAACAACACAAGATTTTAGTGCCCAGAGTGGGAGCATGTTAAACATAGATAAGTGCATTGGTTTGTGGCATGGCGCATGGGACATGACTCCAGATGTATTTGAAAATGTTCACTGGTCCACTACACCGAGCACATATCTTGGGGTGCCTCTTGATTGCTATCGTGAAAGCGATTCGGTCTGGAGCAAGAAGGCCGGTGAAATGAGAGAGATGGCATCTAAATGGCGTGGGCGCGACCTTTCAGTGTTCGCGCGTGCTACGGTATGCAATGTTTTTCTGGCAGCAAAGGTAATGTACAGGGTCCTTCAAAATATGTGCGAACACGGCGAAGCGTGCCCGCGCTCCGCGGAGCGTCAGCGCATCCGGCGCGGTCGCGCATAGAAACAATGTGGCGCATGCGCACAGCAGACTGGAGGCGGTGCTTCGTGTCGTCTGCTACAGCACGGCGCGCTTCCGTGCTGTTGCAGACGACACGAAGCACCGCCTCCAGTCTGCTGTGCGCATGCGCCACATTGTTTCGATGCGCGACCGCGCCGGATGCGCTGACGCTCCGCGGAGCGCGGGCACGCTTCGCCGTGTTCGCACATATTTTGAAGGACCCTGTACATCTTGCACGTGTTGTACTGTACACGGGTTAATATACAGAAGTTCCATCGCATCTTTGCGACATTTTTATGGCAGTCTAGTTGGGAGAGAACCTCCCGAACGAATCTTTTTCGGCGAGTCGCCGAGGGGGGTCTCTCCCTCTCTCACTTGTTTTTAAGCCAAGTGGTCATGCGCTTCATGTTTCTCCCCGAAAGAAGAAACCCTTTCCTCCACTGTTTTGTTCAGTTTATGTTGCCAAATGCACTCCCAGACTTTGTAATCTCCTCTGCCGGAGGTGGTCGCTACAGTGTGTCCCGTTACCTCCGTGAGGTTGTCGCATCTTATCGATTCCTTCTCACCCGTTTTTCCAGAGAATATTTGACAACTGTGAAGAAAAGGCAACTTAAGAAAGGCTTATTACACGTCCTTTTCCCCGCTCCCTTGTATCGGTCGGCCTTTGGGGCCTCACCGGGACAAAATGTGTTAAAGAGGGTAAGAAGAATGTGGGTAACGCCTTCAGCAAAAACTTTCTTCTTTCAGCTGCACACAGGTACCTTACCTGTTAAAAGCTGGTTACATGAAAGAGACATGTACGTCCCGTGGGGCACCCATTGAATTCTGTGTAGGAAGGAGGAAACAATTGACCATGTTTTTGTCGACTGTAATAATGCAATCTTCTTTTGGGACGTGTTGCAGCGAACCATAAAGAAAGATTTGCCGCTCACTCCGCACGGTATTAGGTTTCTGCCTGTCGAAGACGATGGAGCTCCATATGACACCATTTTTCTACTTGGCTTGCATGCAGTGTGGCGTAGTGCCATGGCATATCGCCATTGCGATCCTGGAGCCAGATCTGTGTATCAATATTTTTTTGAGAGTATCCTGAAAATTTACGATGTGTTAAAAGACCGAGGTTTTGACGCAGAAATTGTATCCCTTTTCCAGAATCTATCCCAACTGAAGAAGTTGGAATGGTCGCTGGAAGCGAGGAGTGCTGTAGCCATGTAAATAGCCATGTAAATAGTCACATATATTGTAATGCACTGTATTCCCACGCCTTTGAAGGCAATAAAGAAAAAAAGTATAGGGATTCTGCTTCCGGCCACGCCAGTGAACGGACGCAGGATGCATGGCTGCGATGGAGCGGCTTCAGCGGCCGTGTCAGGCCGCGGTGACAGGGCCAATCAACCGGAAAATACTTACCAGGTTGTTTTGCCAGCACTGCCTACAGGTCGGTTCGTTTTGAATACGGTTTTTTTGCACGCCGATATCAGGGCCCGCCCGTACCGGGTGGAAGATTTCCGCGACGCTTTAGCAGAGCAGTCGCTGCTCCCCGATGTTATCGCAATGGGGGCGTATCGGATGAGCCACGTCTGGGCCGTCACTTTCAAGGATGCTGAAGCGGTGACCAAGGTTATTAGTGTCGGTGAGCTGGTAGTGAAAAAAGGCCGCTGCTTGGTGATTGACCCGGCCAACCAAGACGTGCGACTGAAACTTCACTGGCTGCTACACAACATGCCCGACGAGGATGTTCGGGCTGCCTTTGCGCCGTACGGAAAAGTGACGGAAGTTGCCCGCGAGCGCTGGCGCGTGAGTGGTATGTCAGAAAAAGGCTCGACTACTAGACTCGTCACGTTGAAGTTGAGAGCTGGCGTGAAGCTGGACGACCTGCCGCACCAGCTGAACGTTAGCGGTGAGCTGGCGCTCGTTGTTGTACCGGGCAGACCACCGTTGTGCCTACGCTGTCGGAGTACGGGACACATCCGTAAGGAATGCCGAGTCCCGCGTTGCGGAGCCTGTCGACGGTTCGGCCACGAAGACGGACAGTGTGCCCGCACTTACGCGAGCATTACCGGCCCTGGTGCAGGAGTAGACTCGTCTGAGTTGCTGATGGACGAGGCTGATGCGGAAGATGCAGCCCGTGCAGACGGGCAACCAGCAGCGAGGGAAGGGCCGTCGCTTACGGTTTTGACGAAGCAGAAGGCGACGTGAAGTGAGGTACCGGCGAGTGTAGTACAAGTTCAGAGTGCCTTTCAACAGGATGGCGATGGCGCGCCGAAGGGCGCGACAGAAGCCGCGGCGGAAGCTCCGGACAGCGCTGAACCTGCCAACACCGAAGGCATGGACTTCAGTGAGGAGGCTGGCACCCTAACGGCTGGAAAACGCTCCCGCGAGGAAAGCGCCGGCGAAAAGACGCATCTTGATGGTGGCAGCGACGAACCGCCGTCGAAGACCCCGGGAATCCGGCGTCCGATGTTCAAGCCGCGGCCGAACGTCATGGCCGAGACAAGGCAGGCGGGGAAACCGCCTCCGTAGTTCTGCAATGTGCATTTGTGGTGTTTTTTCTTGCTTTTCTTTTTTTCCTTGTTTTTTTTTTGTGAGGAGTGGTACCCATCAGACTGTGTGCGCGGATCTGGAACTGCTGGCGAAGGAATTACCCATGGGTTCCCGACGCCTGCACGCGGATATCTGGAAGGGCGACACCGTACATGCACAGTGAGTTTAAGAACACTGCTCGGCTGACTATGAGGGGTACTGTGGGACTCAAGTCTCCTTTTCATAGGGCATGGCGATGAAACTAGAAACAGCTTTACATGTAGCAACTTTGAATGTGAGAGGCCTTGGTGCACGACGGCGTCAGTGCCAGCTTAACCGCCTGCTTGCTGAAAACGCTGTTGACATAGTTGCAGTCCAAGAGACTAAGATCGAAAGTGAGGAATCCACTGATCGCATGGTGTCCACCTTTCGTGCAGCCTTTAACGTTTGTGTTTGCCATTCCGTTGGCACCTCGGGTGGGTGCGTATTATTTGTCCGAAATAATTTAGGCATCACTGTCGAGTCGGTTTTTTCTTGCCCTAGTGGACGGCTTATTGTTGTAGATTTTTCTTTTTCCAATTTATGTTGGCGCATTATATGTGTGTATGCTCCAAATGTTGAATCTGAGCGTTTTGATCTCTTTACCCGTTTGGAGCCCTACCTTGTTTGCGACCGAGTGTTGTTGCTGTTGGGAGATTTTAATTGTGTGTGTGCCGCTAATGATCGAGAGAAGGGTACACCTGTGCATGATAAGAGTGCTCAATTGCTTCAATCTCTGGCTTATGATAATAGCTTAGAGGATATTGGCAGTATATTTACCGAAGGGAATCGACCTCAGTTCACTCATTTTCAACGTAATAGTCATGCCAGGTTGGACAGAATTTATGCATCCATAGATCTCGTGTCTCTTTGCACGAGTTGCAAAGTTATACCTGTAGCTTTTAGTGATCATTGCCTAGTGATCGCAAGTTTCGGCATAAAGCAAAGAAAGACAAGATTTAACTGGAATCTCTGGAAATTTAATGTAAAGCTCTTAGAGGACGAGGAATTCGTAACTGATATTACGGATGGAATGCAGAAGCTGCCTGAGGAGCGACCCAGCGTTGTTGCGGTTCAATGGGAAGATTTAAAGGAGTGGATAAAAAGAAGGGCCATTGAAAAAAGTTGCTTGAAGCGATACGAAGAAAAACAGGAAGAAAAAGCAGCTCGCGAACAACTGCAATTTTTAATAGGCATGGAAAGCTCCGAGCCTGGGAAGTATTCCAAGGACCTAAGGGAGGTGAAAAGCCTGCTCGAACGCTTAGACACTGAAAGGTATAAAGCTGCCGTTATACGCGCAAGGACACAGAAACTGTGGGCTGGTGAAACGCCGACGAAGCGAGCTTTGTGTGACGAAAAGCGTTATGCTTGCCAAAACGAAATTAGGCAGATAAGGAACGGAGATGAAGTCACGAGTGACGCTTTTACAATCAAGCAGCTATTTGAAGAGCAGTACATTGAGGTTCTTGAACATACGCGTGACATGAATGAGGCCTTCCTGATTGACTTTTTGCCTCTCCTGCCGAGACTTCAGGACGAAGTAAAGGAGCGTCTTGAGCAGCCCATAACTGCAAAAGAAATAGAGATTGCAATCGAAGACCTGCAAGCGGGAAAAGCTCCAGGACCTGATGGAATAGGGGCCGAATTTTACAAAGCATTTAAGTCCACAGTCGCTCAGTTACTGCTAAGAGTTCTAGATGAAGCTTATGAAAGAAAACAAGTGCCACTATCATTCACCACGTCGTACATAGCATTGATTCCGAAATCAGATGTCCCAGAAAATAGGTTGTTGGTGGGGAACTATCGCCCGATAAGCCTCACCAACGTGGACTACAAAGTGTACATGAAGGTTTTAGCAAAAAGCTTGCAGAGCATAATTACTAAATTGGTTGGGCCGTACCAGACTTGCGGAATCAAAGGTAGGAGTATCGCCACAAATGTGCACGTCGCACGGACCGTGCTGGAATGTTGCGATGTGCTCGGGGACCGCATCGCTATGATGCAACTAGATCTGGCAAAAGCCTTCGATCGCGTTTCACATGATGTCATTTTCAGCATTGTGGAGCACGCTAATGTAGGCCGTATTATTGCAGAAGGTGTCAAGATGGCATATGCAAACTGCACCACGCGCATTATTGTTAATGGTGACCTCACAGACAGGATAGCAGTTCATTCGTCGGTAAGGCAGGGATGCCCGCTATCGCCTCTGCTGTTTGCGGCCTACTTGGAGCCATTGTGCTTAGCTATCATCAGAAGTGAGAGCATCACGGGCTTTCGATTGCAGTCGACTCACGTCAAAATCCTTGCTTATGCGGACGATATTGCGCTATTCTGTTCTGACAGAGGCAGCATTACCGAGGTGATCAGCACGGTGGATAAATTTTGCAAACAAACGGGGTGTCTCATAAACTGGGACAAAAGCTCTGGCTTTTGGCATGGCGACTGGGAAGCGATGCCTGAACACTTTTCCAGGATGCGATGGTCGTCTTTGCCGACGCAATATCTCAGCGTCCCCCTAGTGCATTATCGCGATGCAAGTGAACACTGGAATGAGGATATGTCAAGGGCGAGGGAGAAAGCAGATGCCTGGAAAGGGAGGCAGTTATCAATGTTTGCGCGAGCCTCCGTCTGCAATCTTTTCCTTGCATCCAAAATATGGTATTTGATGAATGTGCTGTGCGTATCTCGGGCCAGTATTCAAAAGATGCATCGAGTATTTGCTGTTTTCATTTGGTCGTCAAACTGGGAGAGAACCAGTCGTACCAATCTGTTTCTTTCAGTGAAAAAAGGAGGCCTCGGCCTTGCGCATTTATTTCTGCGTCAAGTTGTTTCGCGTTTTTTCTTTCTTCGAAATCAAAGGGATAATTTTCTTATGACTGTTATCCAAGTGCGGTTGCAGAGACTTCTTCCTGAATTTGTCGTCTCATCTTGTGCGAATATGTGTGGCACTGTCAATGGTTACATGCGAGAGGTTGTACTCTCTTTTAGGCTGCTCCATGTGCGATTTTCCCTTGAGTTCTTATCTAAAGTGTCAAAGCAAAAGCTGTATAAGGATCTGGTGGACACCATGTTACCCACCCCAATCTACCGGTTACCTTATCGTGGAGGCCCAGGGCACGATGTATTAAAGAGAGTTAAAGATATGCCTGTGAACCCATCTACGAAATCTTTTTTCTTTAAATTGCACTCGAATACACTTCCTGTTAAAACGTGGCTGCACGAAAAGGGAATTTTTGTCCCATGGACCATAAACTGTCTATTATGCAAAAAACCCGAGACAGTATAACATGTGTTTCTGGACTGTTGTGACCCTATTTTCTATTGGGATGTGCTCCAACGAACAGTCAAAAAAGGTTTTCCCCTGGACCACTACGGCATCAGATTCTTGCCAATTCAGAATGAAGCAGGAGTACCGTATGATTTAATCATGCTTCTGGGCCTCCACAGCCTCTGGAGGACACGGATGCAAGTGCGACACGCGGATGTTAACGTTCGCTCGGTGCGCGAAAACTTTATTGAAAGTGTTGCGAGCTTGAGAGAAATGTACAGAGCACAAGCTGACCCACCTGAATGGATTACTGTATTTGATGAACCGGTCGCATTGAGAAGATTTTAAGCCCTGATACTTCAGCCAAGTTAGACTGATGTTTTTATCATTTGTACCTTTTTTGTTTTGATGTCACAGACGGCAATGAAGAAAAAAAAAGAAAAAAAGTATAGTGGCCAGTATCCCCGCCTGTCACGCGGGAGACCGGGGTTCGATTCCCCGACGGGGAGCTTAGTTTTCTTTTTTACTCCCTTTCTCCTTCTGTATCTTTAACTAAGCGACGGTGCGCCTGTGTATCTGTCTCCTCGTTAGTATAGTGGCCAGTATCCCCGCCTGTCACGCGGGAGACCGGGGTTCGATTCCCCGACGGGGAGCTTAGTTTTCTTTTTTACTCCCTTTCTCCTTCTGTATCTTTAACTAAGCGACGGTGCGCCTGTGTATCTGTCTCCTCGTTAGTATAGTGTAAAGAAAAAAAAAATCCTCGTTAGTATAGTGGCCAGTATCCCCGCCTGTCACGCGGGAGACCGGGGTTCGATTCCCCGACGGGGAGCTTAGTTTTCTTTTTTACTCCCTTTCTCCTTCTGTATCTTTAACTAAGCGACGGTGCGCCTGTGTATCTGTCTCCTCGTTAGTATAGTGGCCAGTATCCCCGCCTGTCACGCGGGAGACCGGGGTTCGATTCCCCGACGGGGAGCTTAGTTTTCTTTTTTACTCCCTTTCTCCTTCTGTATCTTTAACTAAGCGACGGTGCGCCTGTGTATCTGTCTCCTCGTTAGTATAGTGGCCAGTATCCCCGCCTGTCACGCGGGAGACCGGGGTTCGATTCCCCGACGGGGAGCTTAGTTTTCTTTTTTACTCCCTTTCTCCTTCTGTGTCTTTAACTAAGCGACGGCCGCCGCGGTGGCTCAGCGGTTATAATAATAATAATAATAATGCCTTTATTTTTCATCACAAGGATGAGGGAGGCAGAGAGAAAAAGCTAGGGGTGTAGCTTGACGAGCTCTCGCCTCCCCAAAAATAGATATAACTTGTACAGGGAAAATATGCAGACAACATAACAGCATACCGGCAAAACTTAAAAAAAGAAAGAAAAAAAAAAGAAAAAAGAAAAACGTGGCAGTAATACTAACGAAATAAAGGAAGCATCATTCTACTTCCATCATCATTCTACTTCCGGCCACTGGCGTGTACGGACGCAGGATCATGAGCTCCCACGGAGCGGCGACGGCGGCCATCGATGGCCGCGGAAACAGGTTCAGCGCCGAAGACAAGGAGTATCAGATCTTTTTGCCTACCCTGCCCACCGGACGTGTTGTTCTAAACACAGTTTTTTTGCACGGAGATGTGCGTGTGAGACCTTACAGGGTCGAAGACTTCAGGGACGCCCTCGCCAACACTGGTGCGCTCCCCGACGTCGTGGCGTTGGGGGCGTACCAGGTAAACCACGTGTGGGCGGTAACCTTCAGCAGCCCAGAAGCCGCGAAGAAATTAGCCGCCTTGAAGGAGCTTGAGGTAAAGGGACGCCGGTGCATTGTTTTCGACCCGGAGGATCAGCAGGTAAAGCTGCGCCTGCATTGGATGCTGCACGGCGTCGCCGATGACGACATCCGGACTGCTTTCGCGGCGTTCGGAAACGTGACCGAGGTGACGCGGGAGCGTTGGCGCGTTCAAGGAATGAAAGAGAAGGGATCCACCACGAGAACAGTGCTGCTCAAGTTGAAGCCAGGTATGAAGGTGGACGACCTGCCCCACCAGGTTCGAGTCGCCGGCGAGTTAGCTCTCGTGGTGGTGCCCGGGCGGCCGATGCAGTGCCTGCGTTGCCACGGCGCGGGTCACGTTCGTCGCGACTGCAAGGTTCCCAGGTGCTCCAAGTGCAGGCGCTACGGACACGCGGACGAGGACTGCGTCCGTACCTACGCGTCTGCGACCGGGCTCGGAGGTAAAGGAGACAGCGCGGAACTCATGGATGTCGCGGAGGCTGAGGACGCAGCGAGGGGTACCGACGAGTTGGGCAACCTCCCTGTGTCGCTGGACACGTCGGCGACTTCAAGCGGCGTCGCCCCCCTTGCCAGTGCACCAGGACTCCAGCCACCAACGGGAGACTCGCCTCAGTCAAAGGAGGCGACTTCGGGGGATGCAAAAAGCCTACCAGTGCCGATGGACTTTGTAGCGAAGGAGCCTACCGAGGGTCATCGGCAGAACACCGGTGGCCGTGCGACCACTGTGGCTACGCCTGGGAAGCGTCCCCATGGAGACACCAGCCCCGACGGCGACAAGGAGGCGGCGCCCAGCGTAGAGGAACCACCAGCAAAGACGCCTCAAGCAAGGCGGGCCAGTTTTCGGCCGCGCCCTAACCTTGCGAGCGAGAAGCGCGCCGGCGACAAGGCGCCTCCCGAGCTGGGCCAGGTGCACGCTCAGGATGACGCCGGCGGCGATGGCGGCGGTGGCGTCTAGCCATGTGCTGGACGCGAGAGGTAAGCACCACGCTTTCGGTCTCTTCTTCTTATGTAGAAATGGCTCCTGCATCTCCGCTGAAAGTCGCCTCCCTGAATGTTAGAGGTCTGGCAGGAAAGAGAAAGCAAGGCCAGCTCTTTCGGCTTTTAACGGACCACGGCATAGATGTACTGGCTGTGCAGGAGACGAAAGTAGACGGCGAAGAAGAGACCGGGAGCATGGTGCAACCTTTCACGTCCTCGTTTTTTGCTGTAGTCAGCCACGCTGTAGGCACATCGGCTGGCTGTGTTCTTTTTCTAAAGAAGTTGCCGGGGCTAGAAGTGCAAGCTCATTTCTCTTGTATGTCGGGCCGGTGTGTTTTCCTTGACTATCGATTGAATAACGTCGAGTGGCGGATTATTTGTCTGTACGCGCCTAATGAAGCAGAAGAAAGGGCGCAGTTTTTTTATTGCATCGAAGAGCGCCTTCGTAGTGACAGACAGCTGATCGTCCTGGGCGATTTTAATTGTGTACTTAGTGCGCGAGATAAGACAAGCCCTCGACCCTTTAGAGATTCCAGCACACAAGTGTTATCGCTAATGGTAGAGAAATGGAACGTGGAAGATGTGGCAGAGTGTCTTGAGGGAACGCGTGCAGTAAAGCTCACACACTTTCAGGGTTCTAGCCATGCACGGCTGGACCGCATTTATGCATCCGTCGATGTCTTACCTGAATGTCATAGTTACGATGTTGTGCCAGTATCTTTTTCAGACCATTGTTTAGTTAAATGTTGTTTTGGGATGGTAAAGAGAGGGAATTCTTTTTCGTGGGAAATGTGGAAATTCAATAATAAACTCTTGCAGGACGAACTGTATACCAGCATAGTAAAAGATGAAATTGCAAAAATAGGCCCCGGTAAAAATATGCACATATGGCAACAGTGGGAGCTGTGTAAAGAAACTATAAAAATTAAAGCAATAGAGAGGGCTTCCTGTATACGGTTTCAAGAAAAACAGAAAGAGACAGAGTTAAAGAAGCTGCTCCATAGGCTGCTTCAACAGGAATCTCTAGCGCCGGGGAAATGGACTGAAGATGTAAGGAAAACAAAGCAAAAACTAGAATTGATGGAAGAAGAACGGTATCGGGGAGCGTTAGTGAGGGCAAGGGCAGAAGACATAGCTGCAGGGGAGACGCCATCAAAACGAGCGCTAGGGTTGGAAAAGGCAAACGCTGAAAGAAACCACATCGACAAAATAGAATGGGGCGGTGTCTTGTCGGCGGACAACGACCACATAAAAGCAGCTTTCAACGAGCATTACCAAGCGCTCTTCGCCTCCCACGTGGTAGACACTATCACGTTTAAAGATAAGTTTCTGGCGGCGATGCCGCGTCTCGGTGATGACGTAAAAGAGAGATTAGAAATGGGCATGGCTATCAGTGAAGCCGAAGTGGAGCATGCAATCGCCAGTTTAAACCCCGGTAAATCGCCGGGAACAGATGGGCTCAGCGCGCGGTTTTACAAAGAATTCAAGCACGAAATTGCCCCTATTTTGAACGTGATATTTAACGCAGCCTACACAGTAAATGCACTGCCTCCGTCATATGGGTCATCCCATACGGTGCTCATTCCTAAAACGGATCAAATAGATAAATTGCGACTGGTTACAGCCTACAGACCCATAGCACTTACGAATGTTGAATATAAAATTTTTATGAAGGTTTTGGCTCGGAGGTTGCAGACGGTGATTAAGGATATAGTTGGGCCACACCAGACGTGTGGGATAAAAGGGAGGTCAATAATGTCCAATATTCATAAGATGCGAAGTGTGCTTGAGTGTTGTGATGACTCGAATGGTCGGGTGGCCATTCTCCAGGTCGACCTTGAGAAAGCTTTTGACTGTGTCGATCACGAAATTTTGTTTTCTATTTTGGACCATGCGAATGTAGGGTCAGTTATCCGCAAGGGCGTGGCCCTGGCGTACCGAAACTGCACGACGAGATTGATCGTAAATAAGAGTCTGGGGGCCCCCATTAGCGTGCAGCGTTCGGTGCGACAGGGCTGCCCTCTCAGCCCTCTTTTGTTTTGTATATATATTGAGACATTGTGTATTAAAATATTGAACAATGATAACGTAAAAGGGTTTAAGTTACAAGCAGCCGAGGTGAAGCTGCTGGCTTACGCGGACGATGTTGCACTTTGTACGGTTGACCATGAGAGTATAACCGAGGCGGTCAAATGTGTCCGTGAGTTCTCTCAGGTTACCGGAAGCGGGGTGAACTGGGCCAAGTGCCTTGGGTTCTGGCATGGACGGTGGCCATCGCAGCCTGACCACTTTGCAAATGTGACGTGGGCGAAAACCCCAACCAAGTACTTAGGTGTCGAGCTTGATGGTTACCGCCAAAGCGAGCAATGTTGGCAAGAGCAGACGAAAGCGCTAAGGGAGAAAGCGGAGAAGTGGAAAGGTGCCAACTTATCGATTTTCGCCAGGGCTACTGTATGTAACCTTTTTTTTATCAGTAAACTTTGGTTTGTTATGCAAGTTTTGCATTGTTCGCGTGTAAACATACAGAAGCTCCACAGGATTTTCGCTGTCTTTGTTTGGGCTGCAGAATGGGAACGCTGCAGCAGAACAAATTTATTCCGTCGGGTAAAAGACGGCGGCTTGGGACTTGGACACCTCTTTTTGCGGCAAGTGGTCAATCGGTTTTTGTTTTTCCGCGACGTTTCTGACCCTTTCTTGCGCACTGTCCGCCAAGTTAGGCTGCGGCGCCTACTGCCGGAGTTTGTTGTCTCCACCGAAGAAGTTACGTGTGGTATTTTCGGCTATTACAGAGAGGTCGTCGCAAGTCTTAGATTTCTTTCAGTGCGTTTTTCTAATGAATATTTGTCCTGTGTAAAACGGAAAAAGCTGTACCACGATTTATGTGACACTGTTTTACCACAACCTTTGTATAGAGTCTTATACAGTGGAGGCCCAGGCTCGGACGTCTTAAAGAGGGTAAAGAAAATGCAGGTGCCGCCAGGAGCTAAGACCTTTTTCTTTAAATTACACACCGGAACGTTGCCAGTAAAGAAATTTTTTGAGGAAAAGGATTTATTTTTACCTTGGGGTTCGCATTGTTTAATCTGTAAGCAGCCGGAAACAGTAGACCATGTTTTTTTACATTGTTGGGAAGGGGTTTATTTTTGGGATGTTTTGCAACGGACTATGAAGAAAGACTTCCCCCTAGATTCGCATGGCATTCGATATTTAAGCATTGATAATGACGACGGGGTTCCATTTGATTTAATTATGCTCCTGGGTCTCCACTGTATATGGCGCTCAAGAATGGCAGGCTATCACTGTGACAGGGAAGCACGCCCCGCCCGAATTTAATTCCGAGAGTGTATGGACTGGTTTGTCGCTATACAAAAAGCGGCTGCGGAACCTCCCGAGTGGCTCTCAAGGGTAGAGCCTTTGTTGTCCTTGCGGGAGTTTTAATGTGACGAAGCCAGCCTGACGCTGGCTGAGTATGACTTTCAGTGTGTTCATTGTCTTGTATTATTGCTTTTGTGATTTGTCTGTTCTTTTTCGTGCCGTGTTGTTTTCCAAAGCCAGGAAATAAAGAAAAAAAAAGGAGACCGGGGTTCGATTCCCCGACGGGGAGCTTAGTTTTATTTTTTACTCCCTTTCTCCTTCTGTATCTTTAACTAAGCGACGGTGCGCCTGTGTATCTGTCTCCTCGTTAGTATAGTGGCCAGTATCCCCGCCTGTCACGCGGGAGACCGGGGTTCGATTCCCCGACGGGGAGCTTAGTTTTATTTTTTACTCCCTTTCTCCTTCTGTATCTTTAACTAAGCGACGGTGCGCCTGTGTATCTGTCTCCTCGTTAGTATAGTGAGGCCCAGGCCAGTGATTCTGAGTCTCCCACTACTTCTAAACCGGAGCATGCTACATCGAACGCGTCTGAGGGTGCAAGCTCTCTAAGCTCGCACGGCGGAACAATTCCAACAGACGATGCTGAGGCAATGGACGCGAGCGAGAAAGGCATAAGTGTGGTGGTGAAGAGAACTCATGATGAGCTAGCTACCCAGGATGGACAACCAAACGAGCCGAATAACGATGAACCCCCGCCAAAGACCCCGGGGGTGCGACGGGCGACGCTACGCCCGAAACCGAATATCCCGCCGGATAGAAAGTCGGCGGTGACGCCCACTTAGCGGACAAGCTTGGTGCCGTCGAAGGTGCCGGACTTCTGATTCGAAATGGAAGAGACAACGGAAACTTCGAGCAACACATTCGAGGTACGGTTGAAGATTTCACTGGACTTGGTTATGCTGTGTCATTTTGTAATTTTTCACCTTAGAATTGATAGAACAGTGTCAGTGATGTTTCTAATGACACCATTCGTATCTTTCTGCTTGATTTACTTGGTTCAAAATGGCGAATAACTTAAATTCTTCCCTACGCATAGCGACAATTAATGTCAGAGGCTTGGCTGCAAGACGACGCCAATACCAGCTTAGCCGCCTTTGCATGGAGAACGAGCTAGATCTAATCGCGGTACAAGAAACAAAGGTGGAAGAACAAGAGCAGACTGATCGTATGGTGTCACCATTCACAACGTGTTTTAATGTCTGTGTATGCCATGCCGTAGGAAGATCTGCCGGCTGTGCTGTATTGATACGCAAAAGTGTGGGGATTATTGAGGAAATGATTACTGTGTCTGAAAATGGTCGCCTCATCGTCTTGGACTTTTCGTTGACGGGGGAAAAGTGGCGTTTGGTTTGTGTCTATGCCCCCAACAATGTCAATGAGAGATGTATTTTCTTTGAACAACTTAATCAGTATCTGCCTTGTGAAAGAAATGTTATTCTGCTGGGAGACTTTAATTGTGTTTGCTTTTCGGAGGATAGATCGAAAGTGGCCTACGTACATGATCGAAGCGCCGACTTACTTAGGTCCTTGGTGGATGACTATAACTTGGAGGATGTAGGTCACACTATAACAAGCGGCGGGCGGCCACAATTCACTCACGCCCAGCAGGGTAGTCAAGCAAGGCTTGACAGAGTTTACGTGTCCCTAGCTCTAATCCCCCACTGCAATAGCTACAATGTTATACCTGTTTCATTCTCTGATCACAGCCTCGTAAGTTTCGTCATTGGCAATAAGCAAAAGCAGCCACGATTTAACTGGCACCTGTGGAAGTTGAATGCTAAACTGCTCAATGATGAACCCTTTGTTAAAGGAGTTGAAGGAAAATTAGGGCGGCTAGTGAATGATGAGCCCGAAAATTACTCGGCTGCCTGGGAACAACTTAAAAATGAAGTAAAAATGGCAGCGATTGAAAGAGCAAGCATCAAGCATCGAAATGAGATGAAGAATGAGAAAGCTCTGCAGCGCCAGCTAGAATACTTGTTAAACGCTGTGAGTTTGGAGCCTGAAAAAGTGGCAGACGAAATAAGAAAAACCAAAAGTGAACTTGAGGTGATAGACAATGAAAGATATAAGGCAGCTACGATTCGTGCACGAGGTGAACGATTATGGCTTGGGGAAGGACCGAATAAACGCACTCTTACTGACGAGAAAAGGTATGCATCAAAAAATGAAATCAAACAGATCCGCTATAAGAACGAGGTGACGGGTGAGCAGAAAAAGATAGAGCAGGCGTTCGTGGAATATTATCGCGAGTTGTTTAGCAACGTTACTCGTGTCAGCGAGACTTTCATTACAGAATTCATGACTGGTATGCCAAAGATAGCAGATGACGTCAGGGACAGTCTTGAGGAAGAGATAAGTGTCCGCGAAATCGAGGCCGCTATCGGCGAACTGCCGGCAGGAAAGTCCCCTGGACCAGATGGCTTAGGAGCCACATTTTACAAAGCGTTCGCCCATCAGCTAGCATATGTGTTGCATCGCGTTATCAATGAGGCGTATAAAACAAGGCGGGTGCCACCGTCCTTCAGAGCTGCTCATATCGTCTTGATTCCTAAGACGGATGATCGTGACAAGCTGCTGTCAGTAGGTTCATACAGGCCTATCAGCCTAACGAACACCGATTACAAAGTGTTTATGAAAGTGCTCGCGAAGCGGGTGCAAGGTGTGATCAAGCACTTAGTTGGGCCGCATCAAACATGCGGCATCAAAGGTCGAACAATCTTCACGAACACTCACGTAGCCAGAAATGTGTTAGAATGCTGCGACGACATGGACGGCCAAGTTGCCATGTTGCAACTCGATTTGGCGAAAGCTTTTGACAGGGTGTCACACGAGGTCCTTTTCTGCATATTGAAGCATGCAAATGTAGGCAGCACAATTTTAGACGGTGTAATGATGGCCTATCGCGATTGTTGTACCCAGCTCATAATAAATAAGTCACTAACGGAAAGGGTTCCAGTGCAATCTTCAGTAAGACAGGGATGTCCACTGTCTCCTCTCCTGTTTGCTATATATGTCGAACCCTTTTGTTTAGCAGTAATTCATAAAACAGCAATACGAGGTTTCAGAATGCATTCTACTGAGGTAAAACTGTTGGCGTATGCTGATGACATAGCCGTATTCTGTCAAGATCGCGAGAGCGTGTTGGAAGTGGTCAACCTCGCTAAGGCTTTCTGTAAGCTGACGGGCTCAGAGATAAACTGGGAAAAAAGTGTTGGTATATGGCACGGTAACTGGGACATCAAGCCAGAAAGGTTTGCTTGTACGACATGGACAGGCACACCTACGACGTATCTTGGTGTGCCATTCGAGCACTATCAGGAACCCGCAAGGTACTGGAGTGATGCAACGGAGAGAATGAAGGAAAAGACGGGAAACTGGCAGGGTCGCGGCCTTTCAATGTTTGCGCGTGCCTCTGCTTGCAATTTGTTCTTGATAGCCAAAGTTTGGTATGTGTTGCAAGTGCTGTGTATGACCCGCGCAAATGTGCAGAAAATGCATCGGGTTTTTGCTGTGTTCATATGGGGCTCAACTTGGGAGAGGCTGAGTCGTACCAACCTTTTCCGCTCAGTCCGCGATGGAGGCCTGGGTCTTTCTCATTTGTTTGTTAGGCAGATTGTGTCACGTTTCTTTTTTCTGCGCGACCAAAGCGACAGTTTCTTGCGCACAGTCATACAAGTTCGACTTGCGAAAGCGCTTCCTGAATTTATTGTGACTACAAGTGATATAAGATGTCGCCGTGTGACTGGTTACTTCCATGAAATTGTTGTTTCCCTCCGCATGTTGCATTCAAGGTTTTCAATGGATTACCTCTGCTCTGTTACAAAAAAGCAACTGTATGCAGACTTAATTGAAAATCTACTGCCGACACCAATGTACAGGTCTGTTTACTGTGGGGGCCCAGGAAAGGACGTTTTAAAACGGGTAAAAAAAATGCCCGTAAGACCTTCAGTGAAATCCTTTTTCTTTAAGCTGCACACGAACACACTACCCGTAAAAGCATGGCTAGATCAGAAAGGGATATTTGTACCCTGGACAATTAACTGCTTTCTCTGCAAAAAACCAGAAACTATTGAACACGTTTTTATTGACTGTTGGGACCCTATATTCCATTGGGACATACTGCAGCGAACTCTAAAGAAACAACTTCCAATAACGCCATACGGGATCCGGTTTCTCCCAGTCAAGTGTGATGAAGGCATTCCCTTTGATATGTTCATGCTACTGGGCCTCCACAGTCTGTGGCAAACCAGAATGGCAGTCCGCCATGCAGATGTTAATGTTCGGTCTGTACGCGAAAATTTCATTCAGCATATGGTCTACATGAGAGAAGTCTATCAGGCGTTACCCGAACCCCCTGAGTGGATTAATGTATTTGATGGAATGGTGTGTCTGAAGAAATTTTGACTGTATTCCGCCAACCGAAGTCAGGCTAGTGTGTTTTGTCTGTATATTGAGTGTCATGATACCGGCAATAAAGAAAAAAAAAACTCGTTAGTATAGTGGCCAGTATCCCTGCCTGTCACGCGGGAGACCGGGGTTCGATTCCCCGACGGGGAGCTTAGTTTTATTTTTTACTCCCTTTCTCCTTCTGTATCTTTAACTAAGCGACGGTGCGCCTGTGTATCTGTCTCCTCGTTAGTATAGTGGCCTGTATCCCCGCCTGTCACGCGGGAGACCGGGGTTCGATTCCCCGACGGGGAGCTTAGTTTTCTTTTTTACTCCCTTTCTCCTTCTGTATCTTTAACTAAGCGACGGTGCGCCTGTGTATCTGTCTCCTCGTTAGTATAGTGGCCAGTATCCCCGCCTGTCACGCGGGAGACCGGGGTTCGATTCCCCGACGGGGAGCTTAGTTTTATTTTGTACTCCCTTTCTCCTTCTGTGTCTTTAACTAAGCGACGGTGCGCCTGTGTATCTGTCTCCTCGTTAGTGTAGTGGCCAGTATCCCCGCCTGTCACGCGGGAGACCGGGGTTCGATTCCCCGACGGGGAGCTTAGTTTTATTTTGTACTCCCTTTCTCCTTCTGTGTCTTTAACTGGGGGGGAAATCTTACTGTGCAGCCTGCTCGTGGCCCCCCCCGCCACCGAATACGGGCCGGTGTAGTTTCGGCTACTAGGCTTTGTTTCGGTGCAATGCCAGCAGTGGGGATGGGATGGCCGGGACCCATCCTCTGGGGATGCAAACCCCCAATGGGAGTGGCAGCGACTCCCAGACGACTGTGAGGGCCAGTCGTGCACGTGAGGTCCGATGCCTGAGCGGAGGCAGGCCTGGGTTTATATTCAGGTTGGACCCACGAAATCCGGCCCGGAAGGCATGTCAAAACGCCAAAAGGTTTTCGAATACATGCTACCTTCCTTCCTCTGCGCGCGGGGGCGTGCAAGTCTGGCTACCGACGCGTCGGTTTCTGGTTACGGAGAAACCAGGTCCGCGCGGGGGTTCATAGTGGCCAGGCTCTGAGGACCGCCGCCCCGGGGAAGCGGCCTTACGGCCGGCCGCAGGCTTAACCGCCTGCGGGATGCCGGGGGATGAGGGCTTAGTACTGCCTCGTAAGAGTCTGGCGAAAACCGAAGATGTGTGGAGTACCGGTGGAGTAGGCCCGGGTCATCTCATCCTAAGCCACGTTCTTGGTTAGTGGCCCGGTCGCCCAGCCTTGAACACTCTCTCCTCAGTAGGAGAAGAGTAAGCTAGGAGAGGAAATAAGTGCATGGATGGTTGGAGGAAGCACAGATGGGCCCCCCGGAGTCTGACCGGTTCTGAGGCCGCGAGGCCGTTGACGAACTGGGCGTCCACTGGCGTGGACAATCACACATACTTCCGGTGTCCGAAAAACCGCGAAAAGCCTTCAACGGCTAGTAGCCGGCAGGTGGGAAAAGCCTTCTAGTGAGCGATGAGGAGCCCCAGGTAGCTACTGACCCCGTGTTAGGTTTTCCTGTCTCCGACGGTCGGAGCCCGTTGCGTATGGTGGGTGGTCGGGCATCCCGTGAGTGGGGCCGCACCATTGGGCAATCTCGATGCTCTCCCTGCCCTGGCCAGGCGGGCCAGTAATGGAGTCGAGATAATTGAAGGATCAGAGCAAAAATCTCGCTGTCCCCATTCCCTTCCCACGTCCCATTTCCCTTTCCGCTACTTCCCAGGGGAGGTCAGGGGAGCCTCCCCGGGCCCGCTCTCTCGGCTGTGGGTCGCTAATGTAGCATTATCCCTAATATTTTATTTTTCCACCCACGGGTGGGCAAATTACAACTTGCCTACGGGCATCCTCTTTTATTTTCCAATTGGGTTAAGCCTGTTGTGTGTAAACGGTGCAGGCAGGGGCCTATTATTTTTATTTCCTTTTCGGTTGCCCCAACCTATTCAATGTGTCTTTAACTAAGCGACGGTGCGCCTGTGTTTCTGTCTCCTCGTTAGTATAGTGGCCAGTATCCCCGCCTGTCACGCGGGAGACCGGGGTTCGATTCCCCGACGGGGAGCTTAGTTTTCTTTTTTACTCCCTTTCTCCTTCTGTGTCTTTAACTAAGCGACGGCCGCCGCGGTGGCTCAGCGGTTATCATTCTACTTCCGGCCACTGGCGTGTACGGACGCAGGATCATGAGCTCCCACGGAGCGGCGACGGCGGCCATCGATGGCCGCGGAAACAGGTTCAGCGCCGAAGACAAGGAGTATGAGATCTTCTTGCCTACCCTGCCCACCGGACGTGTTGTTCTAAACGCAGTTTTTTTGCACGGAGATGTGCGTGTGAGACCTTACAGGGTCGAAGACTTCAGGGACGCCCTCGCCAACACTGGTGCGCTCCCCGACGTCGTGGCGTTGGGGGCGTACCAGGTAAACCACGTGTGGGCGGTAACCTTCAGCAGCCCAGAAGCCGCGAAGAAATTAGCCGCCTTGAAGGAGCTTGAGGTAAAGGGACGCCGGTGCGTTGTTTTCGACCCGGAGGATCAGCAGGTAAAGCTGCGCTTGCATTGGATGCTGCACGGCGTCGCCGATGACGACATCCGGACTGATTTCGCGGCGTTCGGAAACGTGACCGAGGTGACGCGGGAGCGTTGGCGCGTTCAAGGAATGAAAGAGAAGGGATCCACCACGAGAACAGTGCTGCTCAAGTTGAAGCCAGGTATGAAGGTGGACGACCTGCCCCACCAGGTTCGAGTCGCCGGCGAGTTAGCTCTCGTGGTGGTGCCCGGGCGGCCGATGCAGTGCCTGCGTTGCCACGGCGCGGGTCACGTTCATCGCGACTGCAAGGTTCCCAGGTGCTCCAAGTGCAGGCGCTGCGGACACGCGGACGAGGACTGCGTCCGTACCTACGCGTCTGCGACCGGGCTCGGAGGTAAAGGAGACAGCGCGGAGCTGATGGATGTCGCGGAGGCTGAGGACGCAGCGAGGGGTACCGACGAGTTGGGCAACCTCCCTGTGTCGCTGGACACGTCGGCGACTTCAAGCGGCGACGCCCCTCTTGCCAGTGGACCAGGACTCCAGCCACCAACGGGAGACTCGCCTCAGTCAAAGGAGGCGACTTCGGGGGATGCAAAAAGCCTACCAGTGCCCATGGACTTTGTAGCGAAGGAGCCTACCGAGGGTCATCGGCAGAACACCGGTGGCCGTGCGACCACTGTGGCTACGCCTGGGAAGCGTCCCCATGGAGACACCAGCCCCGACGGCGACAAGGAGGCGGCGCCCAGCGTAGAGGAACCACCAGCAAAGACGCCTCAAGCAAGGCGGGCCAGTTTTCGGCCGCGCCCTAACCTTGCGAGCGAGAAGCGCGCCGGCGACAAGGCGCCTCCCGAGCTGGGCCAGGTGCACGCTCAGGATGACGCCGGCGGCGATGGCGGCGGTGGCGTCTAGCCATGTGCTGGACGCGAGAGGTAAGCACCACGCTTTCGGTCTCTTCTTCTTATGTAGAAATGGCTCCTGCATCTCCACTGAAAGTCGCCTCCCTGAATGTTAGAGGTCTGGCAGGAAAGAGAAAGCAAGGCCAGCTCTTTCGGCTTTTAACGGAGCACGGCATAGATGTACTGGCTGTGCAGGAGACGAAAGTAGACGGCGAAGAGGAGACCGGGAGCATGGTGCAACGTTTCACGTCCTCGTTTTTTGCTGTAGTCAGCCACGCTGTAGGCACATCGGCTGGCTGTGTTCTTTTTCTAAAGAAGTTGCCGGGGCTAGAAGTGCAAGCTCATTTCTCTTGTATGTCGGGCCGGTGTGTTTTCCTTGACTTTCGATTGAATAACGTCGAGTGGCGGATAATTTGTCTGTACGCGCCTAATGAAGCAGAAGAAAGGGCGCAGTTTTTTTATAGCATCGAAGAGCGCCTTCGTAGTGACAGACAGCTGATCGTCCTGGGCGATTTTAATTGTGTTCTTAGTGCGCGAGATAAGACAAGCCCTCGGCCCTTTAGAGATGCCAGCACACAAGTGTTATCGCTAATGGTTGAGAAATGGAACATGGAAGATGTGGCAGAGTGTCTTGAGGGAACGCGTGCAGTAAAGCTCACGCACTTTCAGGGTTCTAGCCATGCACGGCTGGACCGCATTTATGCATCCGTCGATGTCTTACCTGAATGTCATAGTTACGATGTTGTGCCAGTATCTTTTTCAGACCATTGTTTAGTTAAATGTTGTTTTGGGATGGTAAAGATAGGGAATTCTTTTTCGTGGGAAATGTGGAAATTAAATAATAAACTCTTGCAGGACGAACTGTATACCAGCATAGTAAAAGATGAAATTGCAAAAATAGGCCCCGGTAAAAATATGCACATATGGCAACAGTGGGAGCTGTGTAAAGAAACTATAAAAATTAAAGCAATAGAGAGGGCTTCCTGTATACGGTTTCAAGAAAAACAGAAAGAGACAGAGTTAAAGAAGCTGCTCCATAGGCTGCTTCAACAGGAAACTCTAGCGCCGGGGAAATGGACTGAAGATGTAACGAAAACAAAGCAAAAACTAGAATTGATGGAAGAAGAACGGTATCGGGGAGCGTTAGTAAGGGCAAGGGCAGAAGACATAGCTGCAGGGGAGACGCCATCAAAACGAGCGCTAGGGTTGGAAAAGGCAAACGCTGAAAGAAACCACATCGACAAAATAGAATGGGGCGGTGTCTTGTCGGCGGACAACGACCACATAAAAGCAGCTTTCAACGAGCATTACCAAGCGCTCTTCGCTTCCCACGTGGTAGACACTATCACGTTTAAAGATAAGTTTCTGGCGGCGATGCCGCGTCTCGGTGATGACGTAAAAGAGAGATTAGAAATGGCTATCAGTGAAGCCGAAGTGGAGCATGCAATCGCCAGTTTAAACCCCGGTAAATCGCCGGGACCAGATGGGCTCAGCGCGCGTTTTTACAAAGAATTCAAGCACGAAATTGCCCCTATTTTGAACGTGATATTTAACGCAGCCTACACAGTAAATGCACTGCCTCCGTCATATGGGTCATCCCATACGGTGCTCATTCCTAAAACGGATCAAATAGATAAATTGCGACTGGTTACAGCCTACAGACCCATAGCACTTACGAATGTTGAATATAAAATTTTTATGAAGGTTTTGGCTCGGAGGTTGCAGACGGTGATTAAGGATATAGTTGGGCCACACCAGACGTGTGGGATAAAAGGGAGGTCAATAATGTCCAATATTCATAAGATGCGAAGTGTACTTGAGTGTTGTGATGACTCGAATGGTCGGGTGGCCATTCTCCAGGTCGACCTTGAGAAAGCTTTTGACTGTGTCGATCACGAAAATTTGTTTTCTATTTTGGACCATGCGAATGTTGGGTCAGTTATCCGCAAGGGCGTGGCCCTGGCGTACCGAAACTGCACGACGAGATTGATCGTAAATAAGAGTCTGGGGGCCCCCATTAGCGTGCAGCGTTCGGTGCGACAGGGCTGCCCTCTCAGCCCTCTTTTGTTTTGTATATATATTGAGACATTGTGTATTAAAATATTGAACAATGATAACGTAAAAGGGTTTAAGTTACAAGCAGCCGAGGTGAAGCTGCTGGCGTACGCGGACGATGTTGCACTTTGTACGGTTGACCATGAGAGTATAACCGAGGCGGTCAAATGTGTCCGTGAGTTCTCTCAGGTTACCGGACGCGGGGTGAACTGGGCCAAGTGCCTTGGGTTCTGGCATGGACGGTGGCCATCGCAGCTTGACCACTTTGCAAATGTGACGTGGGCGAAAACCCCAACCAAGTACTTAGGTGTCGAGCTTGACGGTTACCGCCAAAGCGAGCAATATTGGCAAGAGCAGACGAAAGCGCTAAGGGAGAAAGCGGAGAAGTGGAAAGGTGCCAACTTATCAATTTTCGCCAGGGCTACTGTATGTAACCTTTTTTTTATCAGTAAACTTTGGGTTGTTATGCAAGTTTTGCATTGTTCGCGTGTAAACATACAGAAGCTCCGCAGGATTTTCGCTGTCTTTGTTTGGGCTGCAGAATGGAAACGCTGCAGCAGAACAAATTTATTCCGTCGGGTAAAAGACGGCGGCTTGGGACTTGGACACCTCTTTTTGCGGCAAGTGGTCAATCGGTTTTTGTTTTTCCGCGACGTTTCTGACCCTTTCTTGCGCACTGTCTGCCAAGTTAGGCTGCGGCGCCTACTGCCGGAGTTTGTTGTCTCCACCGAAGAAGTTACGTGTGGTATTTTCGGCTATTACAGAGAGGTCGTCGCAAGTCTTAGATTTTTTTCAGTGCGTTTTTCTAATGAATATTTGTCCTGTGTAAAACGGAAAAAGCTGTACCACGATTTATGTGACACTGTTTTACCACAACCTTTGTATAGAGTCTTATACAGTGGAGGCCCAGGCTCGGACGTCTTAAAGAGGGTAAAGAAAATGCAGGTGCCGCCAGGAGCTAAGACCTTTTTCTTTAAATTACACACCGGAACGTTGCCAGTAAAGAAATTTTTTGAGGAAAAGGATTTATTTTTACCTTGGGGTTCGCATTGTTTAATCTGTAAGCAGCCGGAAACAGTAGACCATGTTTTTTTACATTGTTGGGAAGGGGTTTATTTTTGGGATGTTTTGCAACGGACTATGAAGAAAGATTTCCCCCTAGATTCGCATGGCATTCGATATTTAAGCATTGATAATGACGACGGGGTTCCATTTGATTTAATTATGCTCCTGGGTCTCCACTGTATATGGCGCTCAAGAATGGCAGGCTATCACTGTGACAGGGAAGCACGCCCTGCCCGAATTTATTTCCGAGAGTGTATGGACTGGTTTGTCGCTATACAAAAAGCGGCTGCGGAACCTCCCGAGTGGCTCTCAAGGGTAGAGCCTTTGTTGTCCTTGCGGGAGTTTTAATGTGACGAAGCCAGCCTGATGCTGGCTGAGTATGACTTTCAGTGTGTTCATTGTCTTGTATTATTGCTTTTGTGATTTGTCTGTTCTTTTTCGTGCAGTGTTGTTTTCCAAAGCCAGGAAATAAAGGAAAAAAAAAAAAGTGGCTCAGCGGTTATGGTGCTCGGCTGCTGACCCGAAAGACGCGGGTTCGATCCCGGCTGCGGCGGCTAGAATTTCTTTGGAGGAGAAATTCTAGAGGCCCGTGTACTGTGCGATGTCAGTGCACGTTAAAGAACCCCAGGTGGTCGAAATTTCCGGAGCCCTTCACTACGGCGTCTCTCATAGCCTTAGTCGCTTTGGGACGTTAAACCCCATAAACCATAAACCATAACTAAGCGACGGTGCCCCTGTGTTTTTGTCTCCTCGTTAATATAGTGGCCATTCTACTTCCAGACGCGATAGCGGACGGTCGCAGAATCATGGGCTCCCACGGAGCGGCGATAGCGGCCGTTGCCGGCCGCGGAAACAGGTTTGCCAGCGACGCAGATCAGGATTACGAGATCGTTCTGCCTACCCTGCCCACCGGACGTGTTGTTTTAAACACGGTTTTTTTGCACGGGGACGTGCGTGTGAGGCCCTACAGGGTCGAAGACTTCAGAGACGCCCTCGCCAACGTTGGTGCGCTCCCCGACGTCGTGGCGTTGGGGGCGTACCAGATAAACCACGTGTGGGCGGTGACCTTCAGCAGCGCTAACGCCGCAAAGAAATTGGCCGCCATGAAGGAGCTGGAAGTGAAGGGACGCCGCTGCATCGTTTTTGACCCAGAAGACCATCAGGTAAAGCTGCGCCTCCACTGGATGCTTCACGGCGTCGCCGACGAGGATATCCGTACGGCATTCGCGGCGTTCGGCAACGTGACCGAGGTAACCCGGGAGCGTTGGCGCGTCGCGGGCATGAAGGAGAAGGGGTCCACCACGAGGACCGTGCTCCTGAAACTGAAGCCAGGCGTGAAGGTGGACGACCTGCCTCAGCAGGTACGAGTCGCTGGCGAGTTGGCTCTCGTGGTAGTTCCCGGGCGGCCGATGCAGCGCCTTCGTTGCGGCAGCACGGGGCACGTTCGCCGCGATTGCAAGGTGCCCAGGTGTTCGAAATGCCGACGCTATGGACACTCGGAGGCTGACTGCGTTCGTACCTACGCGTCGGCTACCGGGCATGTAGCAGCGAGCGACTCCGCAGAACTGATGGTCGTCGTCGAAGCAGAGGAAGCAGCGAGCGGTGCCGACGACACGGGCAAAACGGAGGGGGCGGCGGTTCAGCCAGCTGTTGCGAGTAGCGGCACCGACACCGTGGTCTCACAGGAGAGCGGGCCGCCAGTTAGTGACCCTTCATTGACGCCTCTGGAGACACCCAAGGACAGAGCGAACCCGCCAGTACCAGTGGACGTGGAATCGAAGGCGGCGAGCGAAGACCACGACGAGAAGGCCGACGCGCGCATGGCTACTGGTATCACTACCCCTGCGAAGCGTCCGCACGACGAGACCAAGCCCGACGGGGATAAGGCAACAGAGCCCAGCGTCGAGGAACCACCGGCAAAGACGCCGCAAGCACGACGGCCCAGTCTGCGGCCGTGCCCAAAGGTCCCGGCTGAGAAGCGTGGCGGCGACAAGGCGCCTCCTGACCAGGAGCACGTGCTTGCGCCGGATGACACCGGCGGCGACGGCATCGTCTAGCGACATGATGCTAGGTGCGGGAGGTAAGCACCGTGCTTTCGGTCTCTTCTTCCTGAGTTAAAATGGCTTCTGCAACTCCGTTTAAAGCCGCCACCCTAAACGTCAGAGGCCTGGCAGGTAAAAGAAAACAAAGCCAGCTGTACCGACTTATAACGGAGCAAGATATCGATATACTGGCAGTGCAGCAGACAAAAGTCGACGGTGAGGAAGAGACCGGGAGCATGGTGCGGCGTTTCACGTCTAGATATTTTGCCGTCGTGAGCCACGCTGTGGGCACATCGGCGGGTTGTGTTCTTTTCGTGAAGAAGTTGCCTGGGCTAGAGGTGCACGGTCATCATTCGTGCAAGACGGGCAGATACGTGTCCATTGAATTTTCGCTGTGCAACATTGACTGGCGCATTGTTTGCCTGTACGCACCTAATGCGGTTGATGGCCGAGCTGCGTTTTTTGAAAGTGTCGAAGAACGGCTTCGCATGGACAGACAGGTGATTGTTATGGGCGATTACAACTGTGTCATTAGTGCGCGCGACAAGACAAGCGTCCGAGGTTTCCGAGATAAAAGCACCGAAATGTTGTTACGAATTATTGCGAACTGCAACCTCGAGGATGTAGCAGAGTGTCTTGAAGGAACGCGTGCTGTAAGGTACACACGATTCGAGGGCACAAGTCACGCACGGCTAGACCGCATTTATGCATCCGCGGAAACTGTACCTAAATGCAATAGTTATATAGTTCTGCCGGTTTCATTTTCTGACCACTGTTTGGTTGAATGCTGCATAGGAATCGTTAAGAAGGGGAATGGTTTTTCGTGGGAAATGTGGAAGTTAAATGACAAGTTACTTCAGGACGAATTTTATAACCGAGCTGTGAGGGAAGAAATAGCAAAAATAGAACCAAGTAGAAACATGAGGATATGGCAGCAATGGGAGCTCACTAAAGAAATTTTAAAATTAAAAGCAATAGAAAGAGCGACCTGTATACGTCATCAAGCAAAACAACAGGAAACGGAGCTAAAGACACTGCTTCAGAAGATGCTAAAACAGGAATGCCGAGCGCCTGGTAAATGGATGGAGGACATAAGAAAAACCAAACAAAAGCTACAGCTAATCGAAGAAGAACGTTTTCGGGGAGCCTTGGTGAGGGCAAGGGCACAAGACACGGCTGCAGGGGAAGCGCCAACGAAACGAGCGCTTGGTTTAGAAAAAGCCCGTGCCGAAAGAAATCACATTAACGAAATAGAATGAGGAGGTGTTTCAAAATTGGACATCGATCATATCAAAGCAGCTTTTTTCGAGCATTACCAGGCGCTCTTCGCATTGCATCCGGTAGATGCTATCACATTTAAGGCGGCGTCTCTAGCCGAGATGCCGCGTCTGGACGACGAAACTAAAGACAGATTAGAGCAGGAGATAACTCAATTGGAAGTTGAGGAAGCAATAGACAGTTTAAACTGAGGTAAGTCGCCTGGACCGGACGGGTTCAGCGCGGCATTCTACAAAGAATTTAAACATGTAATTTCCCCGGTCTTGAAGGTCATATTTGATGAATTCTTTAAACTAAAAGCACTGCCTCCGTCCTATGGCTCGTCCCATACTGTGCTGATTCCGAAAACGGACGACATAGACAGATTACGACTGGTAACAGCATACCGACCCATACGTCGAGTACAAAATTTACATGAAGGTTTTGGCGCGAAGGTTGCAGACCGTGATTCATTTATTAGTTGGTCCGCATCAGACCTGCGGGATTAAAGGGCGGTCCATTTTTACAAATATTCACGTTGCGCGCAGCGTCTTAGAATGCTGTGATGACACTAATGATCAGGTGGCCATACTCCAGATAGATTTAGAAAAGGCTTTTGACTGCGTTGCCCATGAGCTTTTGTTTGCAGTATTAGGCCATGTTAATGTTGGTTCTGTTATCCGCGAGGGTGTGGCCCTGGCGTACCGGAACTGCACGACGAGATTGATCGTGAACAAGAGTCTGGGGGCCCCCATTAGCGTGCAGCGTTCGGTGCGCCAGGGCTGTCCCCTCAGCCCCCTTTTATTTTGTATTTATGTGGAGACCCTTTGTTTAAAGATACTGAAAAACAGGAGTATTACCGGATTCTGATTACAAGCAGCCGAAGTAAAGCTCTTGGCGTACGCTGATGACATTGCTGTGTTTGCCGTTGACGAGGGAGGCATAAGCGAGGCTGTTCAATGTGTACGCGATTTCAGCCAAGCCACAGGCAGCGGGGTTAACTGGTCGAAGTGCCTCGGGCTTTGGCATGGAAGGTGGGCATCTACGCCTGAAAGGTTTGCTAGTGTGCCGTGGACGACAACACCAGATAAGTACTTGGGCGTTCCGCTCGATGCTTACCGTGACAGTGAACAGTATTGGACAGGACAGGTTAAGGGGATACGGGAGAGAGCTGATAAGTGGAAAGGAACGACCTTGTCGATTTTCGCCATAGCCACTGTTTCCAACTTGTTCTTTCTCAGCAGGCTCTGGTACGTAATGCAGGTGCTGCACTGTTCACGGTTAAGTATTCAAAAGCAACACCGAATTTTCGCCGTCTTTATCTGGTCGTCGGAATGGGAGCGCTGCAGCCGGACCAACCTGTTCCGACGGGTACAAGACGGCGGGCTGGGACTGGGCCATTTGTTTTTGAGACAGCTGGTCAATCGTTTTTTGTTTCTTCGGGACACAAGAGACCCGTTTTTGCGTACCGTATGCCAAGTTAGACTGCGGCGTCTGCTGCCGGAGTACGTTGTCGGAACTGCTGAAATTTACAGCAGGGTCAGCGGTTTTTACCGGGAAATCGTTGCCAGTGTAAGGTTTCTTTCCGCGCGGTTTTCGAACGACTTTCTGTCCACTGTGAAACGGAAGAAGCTGTACCATGCTTTGTGCGATGTTGTTTTCACCGTGCCGTTGTACAGGGCCTTGTACAGTGGAGGCCAAGGCAAAGATGTTTTAAAGAGAGTTAAAAAAATGCAGGTTCCGTCAGGAACAAAAACCTTTTTTAAGCTGCACACCGGAACCTTGCCGGTTAAAACATTTTTAGAGGGAAAGGATTTATTTTTACCCTGGGGATCTCACTGTTTAATTTGCAGAAAGCCGGAAACAATAGACCATGTATTTTTACACTGTTGGGAAGGGGTTTATTTTTGGGATGTATTGCAGCGAACACTAAAGAAAGAATTTCCACTAGACCCGTATGGCATCCGGTACTTATGTGTTGAAAATGAGGATGGGGTGCCTTTTGACTTAATAATGCTGACAGGCCTCCACTGTATATGGCGCTCCAGAATGGCAGGCTGTCATTGTGACCCAGACGCAAGACCTTCCAGGATTTACTTCCACGAAAGCATGCATATGTTTCTGGCCATTCAGAAAGCCGCTGCGGACCCTCCAGAGTGGCTCTCAAGACCAGAGCCGCTCTGTACATTGCGTGAACTTTAATTCGACGAAGCCAGATTCGTGCTGGCTGACCACGAGCCGTATGTACAAAGCGTTTATTTTGTTTTGTTGATTTTCTGTGTCAAAGCCAGGCAATAAAGAAAAAAAAAAGTTAGTATAGTGGCCAGTATCCCCGCCTGTCACGCGGGAGACCGGGGGTTCGATTCCCCGACGGGGAGCTTACTCTTCTGTTTTACTCCCTTTCTCCTTCTGTGTCTTTAACTAAGCGACGGTGCGCCTGTGTTTCTGTCTCCTCGTTAGTATAGTGGTTATTCTACTTCCAGCCACTGGCGTGTACGGACGCAGGATCATGAGCTCCCACGGAGCGGCGACGGCAGCCATCGATTGCCGCGGAAACAGGTTCAGCGCCGAAGACAAGGAGTATGAGATCTTTTTGCCTACCCTGCCCACCGGACGTGTTGTTCTAAACACAGTTTTTTTGCACGGAGATGTGCGTGTGAGACCTTACAGGGTCGAAGACTTCAGGGACACCCTCGCCAACACTGGTGCGCTCCCCGACGTCATGGCTTTGAGGGCGTGCCAGGTAAACCACGTGTGGGCGGTAACCTTCAGCAGCCCAGAAGCCGCGAAGAAATTAGCCGCCTTGAAGGAGCTTGAGGTAAAGGGACGCCGGTGCATCGTTTTCGACCCGGAGGATCAGCAGGTAAAGCTGCGCCTGCATTGGATGCTGCACGGCGTCGCTGACGACGACATCCGGACTGCTTTCGCGGCGTTCGGAAACGTGACCGAGGTGACGCGGGAGCGCTGGCACGTTCAAGGAATGAAAGAGAAGGGATCCACCACGAGAACAGTGCTGCTCAAGTTGAAGCCAGGTATGAAGGTGGACGACCTGCCCCACCAGGTTCGAGTCGCCGGCGAGTTGGCTCTCGTGGTGGTGCCCGGGCGGCCGATGCAGTGCCTGCGTTGCCACGGCGCGGGTCACGTTCGTCGTGACTGCAAGGTTCCCAGGTGCTCCAAGTGCAGGCGCTACGGACATGTGGACGAGGACTGCGTCCGTACCTACGCGTCTGCGACCGGGCTCGGAGGGAAACGAGACAGCGGGGAGCTGATGGATGTAGAGGAGGCTGAGGACGCAGCGAGGGGTACCGACGAGTTGGGCAACCTCCCTGTGTCGCTGGACACGTCGGCGACTTCAAGCGGCGACGCCCCTCTTGCCAGTGGACCAGGACTCCAGCCACCAACGGGAGACTCGCCTCAGTCAAAGGAGGCGACTTCGGGGGATGCACAAAGCCTACCAGTGCCCATGGACTTTGTAGGGAAGGAGCCGATCGAGGGTCATCGGCAGAACACCGGTGGCCGTGCGACCACTGTGGCTACGCCTGGGAAGCGTCCCCATGGAGACACCAGCCCCGACGGCGACAAGGAGGCGGCGCCCAGCGTAGAGGAACCACCAGCAAAGACGCCTCAAGCAAGGCGGGCCAGTTTTCGGCCGCGCCCTAACCTTGCGAGCGAGAAGCGCGCCGGCGACAAGGCGCCTTCCGAGCAGGGCCAGGTGCATGCTCAGGATGACGCCGGCGGCGACGGCGGCGGTGGCGTCTAGCCATGTGCTGGACGCGAGAGGTAAGCACCACGCTTTCGGTCTCTTCTTCTTATGTAGAAATGGCTCCTGCATCTCCGCTAAAAGTCGCCTCCCTGAATGTTAGAAGTCTGGCAGGAAAGAGAAAGCAAGGCCAGCTCTTTCGGCTTTTAACGGAGCACGGCATAGATGCACTGGCTGTGCAGGAGACGAAAGCAGACGGCGAAGAAGAGACCGGGAGCATGGTGCAACGCTTCACGTCCTCGTTTTTTGCTGTAGTTAGCCACGCTGTAGGCACATCGGCTGGCTGTGTTCTTTTTATAAAGAAGTTGCCGGGGCTAGAAGTGCAAGCTCATTTCTCTTGTGTGTCGGGCCGGTGTGTCTTCCTTGACTTTCGATTGAATAACGTCCAGTGGCGGATTATTTGTCTGTACGCGCCTAATGGAGCAGAAGAAAGGGCGCAGTTTTTTTATAGCATCGAAGAGCGCCTTCGTAGTGACAGACAGCTGATCGTCCTGGGCGATTTTAATTGTGTTCTTAGTGCGCGAGATAAGACAAGCCCTCGACCCTTTAGAGATTCCAGCACACAAGTGTTATCGCTAATGGTTGAGAAATGGAACGTGGAAGATGTGGCAGAGTGTCTTGAGGGAACGCGTGCAGTAAAGCTCACACACTTTCAGGGTTCTAGCCATGCACGGCTGGACCATATTTATGCATCCGTTGATGTCTTACCTGAATGTCATAGTTACGAAGTTGTGCCAGTATCCTTTTCAGACCATTGTTTAGTTAAATGTTGTTTTGGGATGGTAAAGAGAGGGAATTTTTTTTTCGTGGGAAATGTGGAATTTCAATAATAAACTCCTGCAGGACGAACTGTATACCCGCATAGTAAAAGATGAAATTGCAAAAATAGGCCCCGGTAAAAATATGCACATATGGCAACAGTGGGAGCTGTGTAAAGAAACTATAAAAATTAAATCAATAGAAAGGGCTGCCTGTATACGGTTTCAAGAAAAACAGAAAGAGACAGAGTTATAGAAGCTGCCCCATAGGCTGCTAAAACAGGAATCTCTAGCGCCTGGGAAACGGACTGAAGATGTAAGGAAAACAAAGCAAAAACTAGAATTGATGGAAGAAGAACGGTATCGGGGAGCGTTAGTGAGGGCAAGGGCAGAAGACATAGCTGCAGGGGAGACGCCATCAAAACGAGCGCTAGGGTTGGAAAAAGCAAACGCTGAAAGAAACCACATCGACAAAATAGAATGGGGCGGTGTCTTGTCGGCGGACAACGACCACATAAAAGCAGCTTTCAACGAGAATTACCAAGCGCTCTTCGCTTCCCACGTGGTAGACACTATCACGTTTAAAGATATGTTTCTAGCGGCGATGCCGCGTCTCGGTGATGACGTAAAAGAGAGATTAGAAATGGCTATCACTGAAGCCGAAGTGGAGCATGCAATCGCCAGTTTAAACCCCGGTAAATCGCCGGGACCAGATGGGCTCAGCGCGCGTTTTTACAAAGAATTCAAGCACGAAATTTCCCCTATCCTGAACGTGATCTTTAACGCAGCCTACACAGTAAATGCACTGCCTCCGTCATATGGGTCATCCCACACGGTGCTCATTCCTAAAACGGACCAAATAGATAAATCGCGACTGGTTACAGCCTACAGACCCATAGCACTTACGAGCGTTGAATATAAGATTTTCATGAAGGTTTCGGCTCGGAGGTTGCAGACGGTGATTAAGGATATAGTTGGGCCACACCAGACGTGTGGGATAAAAGGGAGGTCAATAATGTCCAATATTCATAAGATGCGAAGTGTGCTTGAGTGTTGTGATGACTCGAAAGGTCGGGTGGCCATTCTCCAGGTCGACCTTGAGAAAGCTTTTGACTGCGTCGATCAGGAAATTTTGTTTTCTATTTTGGACCATGCGAATGTTGGGTCAGTTATCCGCAAGGGCGTGGCCCTGGCGTACCGAAACTGCACGACGAGATTGATCGTAAATAAGAGTCTGGGGGCCCCCATTAGCGTGCAGCGTTCGGTGCGACAGGGCTGCCCTCTCAGCCCTCTTTTGTTTTGTATATATATTGAGACATTGTGTATTAAAATATTGAACAATGATAACGTAAATGGGTTTAAGTTACAAGCAGCCGAGGTGAAGCTGCTTGCGTACGCGGACGATGTTGCAGTTTGTACGGTTGACCATGAGAGTATAACCGAGGCGGTCAAATGTGTCCGTGAGTTCTCTCAGGTTACCGGAAGCGGGGTGAACTGGGCCAAGTGCCTTGGGTTCTGGCATGGACCGTGGCCATCGAAGCCTGAGCACTTTGCAAATGTGTCATGGGCGAAAACCCCAGCCAAGTACTTAGGCGTCGAGCTTGATGGTTACCGCCAAAGCGAGCAATATTGGCAAGAGCAGACGAAAGCGCTACGGGAGAAAGCGGAGAAGTGGAAAGGTGCCAACTTATCAATTTTCGCCAGGGCTACTGTATGTGACCTTTTTTTTTATCAGTAAACTTTGGTTTGTTATGCAAGTTTTGCATTGTTCGCGTGTAAACGTACAGAAGCTCCACAGGATTTTCGCTGTCCTTGTTTGGGCTGCAGAATGGGAACGCTGCAGCAGAACAAATTTATTCCGTCGGGTAAAAGATGGCGGCTTGGGACTTGGACACCTCTTTTTGCGGCAAGTGGTCAAGCGGTTTTTGTTTTTTCGCGACGTTTCTGACCCTTTCTTGCGCACTGTCTGCCAAGTTAGGCTGCGGCGCCTACTGCCGGAGTTTGTTGTCTCCACCGAAGAAGTTACGTGTGGTATTTTCGGCTATTGCAGAGAGGTCGTCGCAAGTGTTACATTTCTTTCAGTGCGTTTTTCTAATGAATATTTGGGCTGTGTAAAACGGAAAAAGTTGTACCACGATTTATGCGACACTGTTTTGCCACAACCTTTGTATAGAGCCTTATACAGTGGAGTCCCAGGCTCAGACGTCTTAAAGAGGGTAAAGAAAATGCAGGTGCCGCCAGGAGCTAAGACCTTTTTCTTTAAAAGGAAGCTGAAGAGATTTTCGAATTCATTAAGATGCTCACGTATGGATGTGGGAACCTTAAAAATCATGCGGGTGAAATTTTTTTGCAGATTAATCACTTAGGAGCGACGTAATCGCCGTTTAAAATTGCGCGGTAGCTCCGCCCCCGCTGTCCGCCGAGCTCTGCTGATGACCCTGACGATGCGAGCCGAAACCGGAAACCGTGGGGTGGTGACGTAAACATTGGTGTTCCGTCGCCTCGCAGCCTCCGCGACTGTGCTTGTTTCTGCGTGCGTGCCATCGTAAGCTGCTTCGATCTGCCGTGTGTTCCTGTATTTGTGTTTTTTATGTTTTTGGTGACGTACAGAAACGTGGGCAGCATCGAGTGAAGCGGTGGACCATCATGCCGGCGTTCTGCGCAGCCTTCGGCTGCACTAACACCAGCGGCCGCGACGATGTGGTCTTTCATAATTTCCCGCAAAATAAGAAACTTTCCGCGAGGTGGGTCGCTGCTGTGAAGCGAAGGGATTTCAAGCCCTCAAAAACTACAGTGCTATGCTCTGACCACTTTCGTGATGAAGACTATAACCATAGCGTGTCGATAATGCGTTCATTGGGCCTGTCAACAAAGTCAGCTGGACTGAAACCCGGCGCAATACCTTCGCGCACAGGAGCTCGTCACCGCCACCGAGGCCAGCTTTCGCGAAAAGGAGGAAGCTCGAGGTAAGAATTTGTGTATTAACTCTATGAGAATTTGACTGCGCTATCCGGTGTTCTGTGTAGTGTATGGCGCATAATTTCGTGGATGCAAGACTTTCGGTAGTAGTGAGATGGACGGCGCTGCAATGAGAATGTCAGGACGGCAGCAAACTGCAGCTTACAAAATAAGTGCTTAGCTGTTATGCTTGCAGGCATGCATCATGCATCTCGTACAGCATTACTCATATCAGAGCTCGGCCCTAAATTTTTTGGCTGAATAAAAATCGTTAAACTGCTACTAATACTGCAAGAGGGAGCGACGCGAAGTGCGCCTCACAACCGGAGACTGCGCGTCGCGCGTGAGCAGAGAACTTCGTTCGGTAAGCGGTTGGTTGGTTTATGGGGTTTAACGTCCCAAAGCGACTAAGGCTATGAGAGACGCCGTAGTGGAGGGCTCCGGAAAGCGAGCACGTGAAAAGACGTTATATGCAGACTCTTTACTCAATTATGTTGGAGCTCAGATATTCTAGGATTCATGCGTAGCCCTCAGTGGCGAGAACATAGGGAGTAGTACTCGGCACATTTTTCTTCGTGGTCGGAGCGCCGAGAAAACTGTTTGCAGATGTTTCTGGTATACGGGCGCGCGGCGTTTCGTTTTCAATTTGGTTTCGCCTGGGGCCTGGCTGATAGCAGCCTCGTCAGCGCCCAATGTGCGCAGTCATGGCACTTGCAGTCCGGCCCCAAAGCGTACACTTTTTTTTTTTGAGCGATCTACGTCGGACGCTGCCGCTGGTTCTGTGTTAGCGCTTGAAGTTGCCTGTCAGGGTTTTTAAAGAGATCTTTTTTGCTTGGCTATAGTATTTGCAGGAGGTGCTCCAAATCTGCAAATACAACATAATATGAAAATAAAAATTTAATGAAGATATGCAGTTTAGTGAGCTAATGGAAGCCTTCTGCTTATTACTGGTGTGTGCCGTATCCCTCAATATAGCCCCAGGGATAAAATTAATACAAGGTTAGTTACCCATTTTTTAAAATAAATTTTGGACCTTCTATAGGAACACCTGGTATATAATAAATGATCTCACTTCGCACGGAGCTCGCCAATCAACAAAATGGTTTATGAAATAAACCAGCAGATTTTACTCATACTGAAGCACACTTTTGTTCTGTTTGGAACAATAACATCATGTGGCTTATGCCTTTCAGTTTCTTGCCGAACTGCTGCAAGATCAAGACTGCGCACCAGACGATAGTGCAAATGAAGAGTGCATGGAAAATGACATCACACCTGGAGGCTGCACACCACCAGGCAGTCAAGAATCCACACCAAAGAGCAATACAAATCAGGACTGTGCAACAAGTCGAATGTCACTGGCAGATGCTGCTGAGGACCCTGCATCGAACTTTTCTAAAAGTGATGACAAGGCTGACAAGTCTGTTCAAGTTCTAATGCAGCCAATACCAGTAAAGTGTTCTGCCAGGAATACGTTTATAACAACACATGTAGTCGTAAAAAATTGCCGAGTGCAGCATGACTTCATACATTAATAATAATATTATATAATTGTGCGCCACATGTGCTACAGCCAGCCTTGCGATTCGGCCTGCTCGGTTGCAGCACGAGGCCATCGAGTTAGTGAAAAAAAATCACTGAGAACAGCACGATAAAGGCGGCCGCAAACGGATGGAGATATTTCTACAAGGGCTTGCAGTATGAAGCAACTCGCCTAAACAAGGATTTCAATTTACTGCCAGATCCCACCTTGGCCCGCAGAACGGAAGGCGCACGTTTCTCACCTCGACGAGTTTTGCCGCAAAGCGCCGCGAACTTCTGTCTTTCGCGTGTGTTGTGAACCGAGCCGGCACGCAGCGACCATGAAGCGATGCCAGCATAAAATTTGCGTGCAAAAAGAGACTGATAACTTCTTGCGCTTGTCAATGGTCTGTGTGGATTACAAGCAGATTTGCGGCAGCACCGTCAAGCGGCAAGACAACAATGCCGACGATCGCATCCCGCTTTCATTGCATTAGGAAAATTTCGTGGAGCAGTGCTATACTACATTTGCTCGCTTCAAAATTAATTTATTGTATCTCTGAATGAAGTTTGGCTAGAAAAGTATGCTTACCAATGGACATTTCCGACACGTGGAGATGCTGACACTTCGCTTTCGTTCAAGCCAAAAGCACCGCTTGCGCCAGCATCGTTGCTTCCTTGGAGCGGTTTGCTCTTTGCGATTCGTTCGTACATGTAGGGGATGACGCCAAGATCCTCCTGGTAATCTTCGATGTGTTCCATCGTGATATAAGCATCAAACCAACAACCGGAACACCGCCGCCGCGTTTCATGTACTACATCGGCGGCGACAGAGCCGGGCTCACCGAGCCAACGCCAGTGTTCACGTCACGAGGCGCCCAGCCAATCACAGGCGGCAACGAGGCGCGCGAGCTGGCCCGAGGCTGCTGCGGCACTTTTCGCCAAAATAAAATGGGTTTGCGCTTTCCTTTGCCTAATTTCGATGAGAAATTCGAATTCCGAGGGTGGAAAACTGTAGAGTGCATCTCTTCACTTAATTTTTTTGGGAAACCTTTCAGCATCCCTTTAAATTACACGCCGGAACGTTGCCAGTAAAGAAATTTTTACCTTGGGGTTCGCATTGTTTAATCTGTAAGCAGCCGGAAACAGTAGACCATGTTTTTTTACATTGTTGGGAAGGGGTTTATTTTTGGGATGTTTTGCAACGGACTATGAAGAAAGATTTCCCCCTAGATTCGCATGACATTCGATATTTAAGCATTGATAATGACGACGGGGTTCCATTTGATTTAATTATGCTCCTGGGTCTCCACTGTATATGGCGCTCCAGAATGGCAGGCTATCACTGTGACAGGGAAGCGCGCCCTGCCCGAATTTATTTCCGAGAGTCTATGGACTGGTTTGTCGCTATACAAAAAGCGGCTGCGGAACCTCCCGACTGGCTCTCCAGGGTAGAGCCTTTGTTGTCTTTGCGGGAGTTTTAATGTGACGAAGCCAGCCTGACGCTGGCTGAGTATGACTTTCAATGTGTTCATTGTCTTGTACTATTGCTTTTGTGATTTGTCTGTTCTTTTTTTTCGTGAAGTGTTGTTTTCCAAAGCCAGGAAATAAAGAAAAAAAATAGTATAGTGGCCAGTATCCCCGCCTGTCACGCGGGAGACAGGGGTTCGATTCCCCGACGGGGAGCTTACTCTTCTTTTTTGCTCCGTTTGGCCTTCTGTGTCTTTACCTCAGTGACGGTGCGCCTGCGCTTGTCTCCTCGTTAGTATAGTGGCCAGTATCCCCGCCTGTCACGCGGGGATACTGGCCACATCAAAACATCAAAACATCATCATACTGGCAAAACGCGTCACATTTGTCGCAATCTCCGAAATGAATGACCATGTTACTTCGGCGTGACTTATTTTCAATGTCTTTCGCGTGTTCGCGTAGCCGATCATTGACGCACCGTCCGGTCTCCCCGATGTAAAATCGGCCGTATGACAATGGGACCTTGTAGATCACACCACAACAACAGTTGACAAATTTGTTTCTTCTGTCAAGCCTTCTTTCCACTTTCCTGATTCACTCTCTTGCACAGGCCTCCCAACTTGTTCCTGGCAGAGAAAAGGAGCTTCACGCCGGCTTTGTTCACAATCTTTTTCAGGTTGTGCGATACTTGATGAACATACGGAATACATGTTATCTTCTTATTGTCCAGTTTGCGCGTCTCCTTCTGAATTCTGCATTCTTTTAATATCGACTCTGCTATGCAAGATAAGACCTTCGTCGGGTAGCCTGCAGCGGTGAGCCTAGTAACCTGCGCGTCAAAGCTGGCCTGGGTTTTATGCGCACATGATCTAAATAGAGCGGCTTTCATGCATGTTTTCGCTATTCCGCGCTTAACTATCTTAGAGTGGGCCGACCGGAAGGGGAGCAGGCTCTTCTGGGATCGCGGGAATTATATCCAACAGACATGGTCACACGATAGCTCAAGTTCCAGATCTAAAAACCTTAGTTTGTTGTTAGTAGGTAGCTCTTTGGTCAATTGTAGGTTGTTAAGTTCAGTGCTGAACACGTCAAAAATCTGAGCAACAGTTTGTTGGGCGCCACCTTTGAGATAAAATACTAAAAAGTCATCTACATAACGCATAACCTTAACAACGGTGCCGTCAAGCTTGGCTTGAAGTTGTCTATCGCACGAAGCTAGGAACAGATCGCTGAGAACGGGAGCGAGGCTGGATCCAATACAAACACCTTGTTTTTGGATGAAAAAACTATCGTCAACTCTAGCAAATGTGGACTATAAATAAAAGTGGAGCATTTCTAGAAACATGCTAACGTTCATGCCACTAGAGTTCTGGAACTTTGTAACTCCGTGACGGTCGATGCACCTACTTATTTCTGCGATCACCGCGCTTTGCGGCAGGGAGTAGTACGTCCTTGACATCCACCGAAAACGCGCTAACGTGGGCAGGACACTCGTTTTGAAGAAATTTCGACACGGCCTCAGGCTTTCTGATGAGGAAAGGATCTTCGACCTCAAGGTGCGACAAGCACTTCTGCAGGAACACCGCTACCTCGCGCTGCCACGTTCCTCATTCAGACACAATGACACGGAAGGGGCAGCTTACTTTGAGTGTCTTGGCGCTGAAGAAGACGGTGAGGCTGGATGCCTTCGACGCCTTGACAGAAAAGGCCAGTCTTGAAAGGCCAGCACGCTCACAAAGCTGTACTGCCTGCTCTTGCACTTTCGACGGCTTGACAGTTTTCACTTGTCTTGTAGAGGTCGTTTGCCACGACGACAAAACCACCCTCTTTGTCCGACTGCAGGAGCTTGACGCCAGCGTCTTTGAGGGCCGATACTGCAGCAGTGAGCCGGCGCGTGCTTCCTTTCTTCACCTCCGGAGGGAGGGAATCCACGCCTTCCTTGATGCATCTCCCAGCTTCATCCGTTCTTACTCTTCTGGCAGCGGTCCTAACAAGAGAGAAGAGTTGCGTTTTGTCGAGTCGCGGATGCTCGCAGTATTTTGGCCCCAGCACGAGCAGGTTATTCACCTTCGGGGGGAGACTTGCGTTTCCCAGCACGACGACGTCTTGTTGAGGCGAGGTAGGAGGCGCTCTTCGGCGAGGGAGCCTAGATTGTGAACGATTGTGAGAGATTGTGAACAAAGCCGGCGGGAAGCTCCTTTTCTCTGCCAGGAACAAGTTGGGAGGCCTGTGCAAGAGAGTGAATCAGGAAAGTGGAAAGAAGGCTTGTCAGAAGAAACACAGAAACAAATTTGTCAACTGTTGTGGTGTGATTTACAAGGTCCCACTGTCATGCGGCCGATTTTACATCGGGGAGACCGGACGGTGCGTCAATGATCGGCTACGCGAACACGCGAAAGACATTGAAAACAAGTCACGCCGAAATAACATGGTCATTCATTTCGCAGATTGCGACAAATGTGACGCGTTTGTAGACCGAACCACTATCATCGCCAAGTGTAGAGATTACACCTCACGCCTGATATCGGAGGCCTTTCACATTCACACATTAGGCAACTCATGTGTAAGCCAACCATCGGTAGCTCTATTCCCACAGGAGATCGCTTTTCTTAATCATTGATGATATCCCGAATGTATGCCTTGCCATGTTTACACGGCAGTTTTTTCCCTTCTATGCTTTATATTGCACCCCTCTTTCGCAATAAACCATTTCGTTGTTAGTTCAGCGCATGTGTTTGTCTCATCTTCTTCCGTCCTCTCCGTCAGCGCTGTTTTGCCGTACCATTCAAGAGTCAAGTATATCGGCTTATAACAGACTATGACATTGACCTGTTGGCGGTACAAGAAACTAAAGTAGACGGGGAGGAAGAGACCGGGAGCATGGTGCAGCGTTTCACGCGTAGGTATTACGCAGTAGTGGCTCATGCAGTTGGAACGTCGGCTGGGTGTGTCCTCTTCGTCAAAAAGCTGCCGGGCCTGGTTGTTCAGGCTTATGCAACATGTTCTCATGGACGATTTATTGTGCTTGATTATGCTTACAAGAATGTGGAGTCGAGAATAATCTCTTTTACGCACCTAACAAAGTTGACGAGAGGGCAGCCTTTTTTGGAAGCGTTGAGGAGTACTTCACTTTCGAAAGGCAAATGATCGTTATGGGTGATTTCAACTGTGTCTTGGCTGCGCTTGACAAAACAAGCGATAGAATATTCAGAGACATAAGTACCGAAAGACTGTCCGAGTTAGTGGGAAAATGGAATATTGAAGATGTGGCTGACTGTTTAGAGGGTGAGCGGGATGTGAAATTCACACACTTTCAGCGGACGAGTCACGCACGTCTAGACCGTATTTATATGACGGTAGACCTGCTGCCAAAATGCAACAATTACAAGGTTTAACCTGTGTCCTTCTCGGACCACTGTTTGGTTCAGTGTATGATAGGAACAGCAAAACGGGACAATGCTTTTAATTGGGACATGTGGAAATTTAGTGACAAGCTGTTAAAGTGTGAACGTTTTTGTGACAATATAAAAGAAGAAATTGGCAAAGTAGAGCCAAATTCAAGACAAAAGTTATGGGAGCAGTGGGAATTATGTAAGCACCAAATTAAAATATACGCAATTGAAAAAGCTAGATACTTGAAAAAAGAGGAAAAAATAAAGGAAAAGGATTTAAGAGAACTGCTGCGGAAACTAATTGAGCAGGAGAGTAAAGCTCCTGGCAAGTGGATTGATGACGTCAGGAAAATTAAACAAAAGCTTGAAGTTGTGGAAGAAGAGCGTTATCGCGGTGCGCTGGTGCGTGCGAGAGCCGAAGAGGCGGTTTTCGGTGAAACACCAACAAAACGAGCATTGGGCATGGAAAAGCACGGGCTGAGCGCAATAGGATTGATAAAATTGAATGGGGAGGTGTCGTAGCAGATGACGAAATGCATATAAAGCAAGCTTTTGCTGAATACTATCAGGCGCTTTTCGCAAAACACGACGTAGACATCGACACATTCAAGGGAAGGTTTCTAGGAGCGATGCCAAGATTAGACGACGAACAGAAACAGAGATAAGAGGCACCAATTACTGAATCCGAAGTGCAAACAGCAATAGAAAATTTAAACTCGGGTAAGTCGCCTGGACCAGACGGTTTAAGTGCGGCTTTCTATAAAGCCTTTAAGCAAGAAATTTCCCCTTTGCTAACGTTACTCTTTAATGACGCATATGAATTAAAAGCACTACCTCCTTCCTTTGGCGTATCTTACACTGTCCTAATTCCGAAAACGGAAGATAGTGAAAAGTTAAAGCATGTTACAGCCTACAGGCCGATTTACCTTACGAACGTGGACTACAAGATATTCATGAAGGTGCAGCAAGGCGGTTACAAAGAGTAATGAATGTGATAGTAGGTTCTCATCAGACGTGCGGCATCAAAGGTCGTTCTATTGTGTCTAATATTCATAAAGCAAGATGTGTTCTTGAGTGTTGTCATATTACGAACAGTCCTGTTGCTATCCTTAAGTTAGACCTTGAAAAAGCGTTTGATTGCGTGGCACATGAACTTTTGTTTTTAATTTTGGATCACGTGAATGTCGGGTCAGTCATCAGGAGGGGAGTGGCCATGGCGTACCGAAACTGCACAACGAGACTAATAGTAAATAAGAGTTTGGGGGCCCCCATAAGCGTGAAGCGTTCGGTGCGCCAAGGCTGCCCCCTCAGCCCTCTTTTGTTTGGTGTATACATAGAATCCCTGTGTTTGAGCATAATACAGAATGACGGTATTCAAGGTTTTAAGTTACAAGCGACAGAAATTAAGTTGCTCGCTTATGCGGATGACGTAGCTGTTTTCGCTGCTGATTATGAGAGCATAAGGAAGGCCATTGATTGTGTTCGGCAATTTAGTCAATCGACAGGAAGTCGAGTCAACTGGGCCAAATGTATTGGCTTCTGGCATGGTGAGTGGCCAACCACTCCTGTTAACTTTGCGAATGTGTCCTGGGTGACGACCTCAGTGAAGTAATTAGGTGTCCCACGCAGCTGGAAGACACCCGTGCAAAAACTGACAAGTGGAAAGGGGCCAGATTATCTACATTTGCCAGAGCTACAGTGTGCAACTTATTCTTCATCAGCAAGTTGTGGTACGTGATGCAGGTACTGCACTGTTCGCGAGTTAACGTGCAGAAACTGCACCGCATCTTTGCAGTGTTTCTCTGGGCCTCGAGCTGGGAACGATGCAGCCGGACAAATTTGTTCAGAAGTGTACGGAGGACTAGGGCTCGGCCATCTGTTTTTGCGCCAAATCGTCAGCAGATTTTTATTCTTTCGAGACGCGAGTGACCCGTTCTTGCGCACAATCTGTCAAGTAAGGCTGGGCCATGCATTACCGGAATGGATTGTTGGAACAGATAACATTCAAGGTCGTATTTTTGGCTACACCAGAGAAGTGGTTATGAGTGTTAGATTTCTAGCTGCTCGTTTTTCGCAGCAGTACCTCTCTACTGTAAAAAAGAAAACACTCTATCGGGATTTACGAGATGTTGTTCTGCCTGAACCACTGTACAGGGCCACATACCGTGGAGGCCAGGGCGGTAATGTGTTGAAGAGGGTGAAGAAAATGCAGGTACCAGCGGCAGCCAAAAGCTTCTTTTTCAAATTACACACAGAAACACTGGCCGTGAAAGCATTTATGGAGAAAAAGGGAATGGTTCTCCCTTGGGGTTCAGATTGTCTGATATGCAAGAAGCCAGAGACAATCGATCATGTATTCTTGCACTGCTGGGAAGGCGTCTACTTCTGGGACGTCTTGCAAAGAACGCTTAAGAAACACCTACCTCTAGATACTTATGGAATAAGGTATCTTCCCCTACAGAACGAAGAGGGAGTGCCTTATGATGCAATACTGCTGCTGGGCCTCCACGCTGTTTGGCGCTCACGAATGGCTGGATACCACTGTGAACCGGATGCGAGGCCTGCACGAATTTACTTCCGCGAGAGTGTGCACTGGTTTGTCGAAATACAGAAAACGGCTGCTCACGTCCCTGAGTGGCTCTCGAGGGTAGAGCCTTTGGTGTCCTTAAAGGACTTTTAGCATGACGATGCCTGCAGCAGACGGTTGAGTGTGAGTACCACCTGAAAGGGGTACAATGTAAATTTCCTTTAGTGTTTGTGTACCGTGTCGGAGCCCGGTATAAAGAAAAAAAAGTATAGTGGCCAGTATCCCCGCCTGTCACGCGGGAGACCTGGGTTCGATTCCCCGACGGGGAGCTTCGTGTTCTTTTTGTCTCGCTTTGCCCTTCTGTGCCTTTACCTAAGCGACGGTGCGCCTGTGTTTCTGTCTCCTCATTAGTATAGTGGCCAGTACCCCCGCCTGTCACGCGGGAGACCGGGGTTCGATTCCCCGACGGGGAGCTTCGTGTTCTTTTTGTCTCACTTTGCCCTTCTGTGCCTTTACCTAAGCGACGGTGCGCCTGTGTTTCTGTCTCCTCATTAGTATAGTGGCCAGTACCCCCGCCTGTCACGCGGGAGACCGGGGTTCGATTCCCCGACGGGGAGCTTCGTGTTCTTTTCGTCTCGCTTTGCCCTTCTGTGCCTTTACCTAAGCGACGGTGCGCCTGTGTTTCTGTCTCCTCGTTAGTATAGTGGCCACATTCTACTTCCGGCCACCGAGCGTGACGGACGCAGTCATTCTACTTCCGGCCACCGGCGTGTACGGACGAGGAATCATGAGCTCCGGCGGAGCGGCGACAGCGGCCCAGGCTGGCCGCGGTAACAGGCTTGAAGGAAACGACGATAAGGAATATCAGATCATTTTGCCGAACCTGCCCACCGGACGTGTTGTTTTGAACACTGTTTTTTTGCACGGAGACGTACGTGTGCGACCCTTTAGGGTTGAAGATTTCTGGGACGCCTTGGCGAAGACTGGTGCGCTCCCAGACGTGGTGGCTCTGGGGGCGTATCAAATCAACCACGTGTGGGCCGTGACTTTGAGCAGCGTTGAAGCAACCAAGCGGCTGCTTGCCGTCAAAGAACTTCTAGTGAAAGGGCGCCGGTGCATCATCATCGACCCTGAGGATCAACAGGTGAAGCTCCGGCTTCATTGGATGTTGCATGGAGTTGCCGATGAAGACATCCGAACTGCGTTGGCGGCTTTCGGTCAGGTGACCGAAGTTACCCGTGAGAGGTGGCGCGTCCAAGGCGTTCACGAAAAGGGTTCAACTACGAGGACCGTGCTCCTAAAGTTGAAGCCTGGGATGAAGATATAGGATCTGCCCCACCAGATAAGAGTTCCAGGAGAGTTGGCGCTCGTGGTTGTGCCTGGTCGGCCAATGCAGTGCCTGCGCTGCCACGGGACCGGTCATGTACGCCGGGAATGTAAGATTCCGCGCTGCTCGGTATGTAAGCGGTTCGGCCACGTTGACTCTGAATGCGTACGAACCTACGCGGTGGCTACAGGACCTTCAACGAGGGAGGCCTCGGCGGAGCACCAAATGGATGTCGTTGAGACTGAAGAAGCAGCAAGTGGCGTTGGTGAAGCGGGAAAGCCAGCGTTGACTACGGGCAAGCAAGTGCTTACGGGGGGTGGGAACGAGGCATCCTGTCTGTCAGGCAAGGGAGCCACAACACCTGGCAACGAAGATTCGGGGGAAGGCATGGAGAGCGAGGCTGAGCGCTTTCCAAACGCTGAGGTAACGGAGTCAACGAGTAAGCTGGAACCTCTTGAGAAGAGCGGCGGCCGAGCGACCAGCGTCCCCGGACCGGCGAAACGAGGCCACGACGAGAGCGGCAGCGAAAAGGAAAAGGTGGAGGCAGCTAGCATCGAGGAGCCGCCAGCGAAAGCACCACTTGGGAGGAGACCGACTTTCAAACCCAAACCGAATGTCCCGACGGACAAGAGAGCCGTCGAAAAACCGCCCCCAACGCAAGGTCCGCCAGTCCAAGGGCATGGCTCTGGCACCAACGAAGGCGTCTAGCTGTACGCTAGATGTGAAAGGTAAGCACCATGCTCTCGGCCTTTTTTTCTCTGTAACAAAATGGCTTCTGCACAGTCGCTAAAAATTGCCACATTTAACGTACGGGGTTTAGCCGCGAAAAGGAAGCAGAACCAAGTGTTTCGCCTCTTAAATGACTACGACATCGACATTCTAGGTGTTCAAGAGACGAAGGTCGAGGGCGAAAGAGAGACCGAGAGCATGGTGCAGCGTTTCACGTCCCGGTTTTATGCAGTTGTGAGTCACGCGGTTGGCACTTCGGGAGGATGTATTTTGTTCGTCAAAAAGCTGCCAGGTCTTGTTGTATAAACGCATGCTTCTTTTCTGTCGGGTAGGGGAGTGGTCCTCGATTTTAGTTTCTGGTCTACCCAGTGGCGTGTTCTCTGTGTATATGAATCTACTTTTGTCGATTAAAGGGCAGCTCTGTTTGATTTAGTGCAGCAGTACGTAAACACGGACAAGCAACTTGTCTTTATGGGTGACTTCAATTGTGTTTTGAGCTCCGCTGATAAAACTAGCCCGCGTGCTTTAGAGATAAGAGCACAGAAATTTTGTCGCGAACGATTGACGAGTTTGCCTTGGAAGACGTGGCGGAATGTTTTATGGGCAATGGGCAACTACAGTGCACGCATTTTCAGCGGTCTAGTCACGCCCGCCTTGACAGGATTTACATATCGGCAGAACTGGTCCCAAAGTGCCAATGTTATGACGTTCTGCCCGTATACATATTCGGATCACTGCGTGGTTCAGTGTACGATTGGAGCCAGAAAGAGAGGCGGTTGTTTTCAGTGGGACCTTTGGAAGATGAACAATAAACTTTTAGAGGATGACCAGTTTACTAGACTCGTAGAAGCGGAAATTAATAACGTTGCTCTGGATACCGAGCAAGAACTGGATCAAGAATGAGAACTTTGCAAACAACAAATTAAGATAAAAGCTATTGAACAATCCAGCTGTATACGGTATAAAGAAAAACAAAATGAAATGAATTTAAAGACACTGCTTGAGAAATTGCTAGCTCTGGAGTGTAATGCGCCGGGTTTGTACATGGACGATGTGAGAAAAATAAAACAAAAGCTTCAACTGATTGACGAAGACCGTTATCGCGGGGCACTTGTGCGCGCGAGAGCGTAGAAACTGGCCATGGGCGAGACGCCAACAAAAAGATCTTTCGGAATTGAAAAGGCGAACGCAAGACGTAATCATGGGCGTCCGGAGGGGGGGGGGCAAGGGGGGGCGGCTGCACCCCCCTGGAAAATCGCTCACTCGAACCGTGAGTGATGGCCGCACGCCAGGGGCGGTGGTGCGCTCAGCCAAAAGGGTAAAAGCAGCCCCGCTTCGACGCTAGGTCACATCTGCGAAATGCCGCGTCCGGGCGCGCGTCGTTCCGCCGTTTTCAAACCACGCCACCGCCAGCTCTGCTGAAGGACGACCTGTTGCAGACATGCAGCGGCACCGGCGAGCATGTGTTTCGAGCCGTCTTGAGATGGGTGTCTGTTTCTTTGATCTCTAGAGAGATAGCGACACGGAGGCAGACAGTGCACAGGGCACAGGTCGCTCGCTATAATCATGATACGTTCGTACCCCGGCCACCGATGAATTCTTGAGGGGGGAAGGACAAATCAGCCGTGTCCACCCCCGCTTTGTCGGGCTGCTCAGGGGCAAGCGGGCGACGAGTTGGCGCCGCCGCCGCTCGCTGTCTCCTCCGATCCACGGGAGAGCTCAGTGCGGTAGAAGCGCCGCTTTCAGAACCTTCGGCAAAGGGGATTAGCTGCTTTTGTTCACGGCGACGCAGTCTCCAGAGGCGCCCCCACACCAGCGTTCCTTGCGTCTTCTCCGAAAACCAGCGCCTTTGGTCAACGCAGCCCGATGGCGCCTGCCTGGCTCGCCTGTCACCTCTGGCTGGGCCTCAAATCACAACAGTGCCCATGTACTGTGCGTGTCAGTGCATGGTAAAGAGACCCAGGTGGTCAACATTATCCGAAACTCTGTACTACTCCGTCCCTTATAGCCTGAGTCGTTTTGGGGCTCTGAACCCCATAAAAGCACAAAAACAAATTTTCCGACCGAATTAGTTGCGGGTGTCCCTTCCCCTCGGAAGTCGCGCGGCGTTCCTTACACCCCAAAAGTGCGCATTCGTGGATATTGTGGCAAGTAAGCCCTTGCACATGTGCGCGCCTCTGTGTTTGTGCTTCGGTGTTTTTAGTGGCGGGTTGTCAACGAAGGTGAGAACAACCAAGACAGCGGACGAGAAAACGACGAGCGGCGAGCAGTGTGTGTGCGGTTGCTCGACTGTGCGGATGCGCGAGCAAGATGGAGCGAGGTGTATGAAGCTGCGAGCGTGCATTTATCTTGTAAATAAGTTTTCGTTGTATATAGTCATCTTTTGTTTTCAACGTACTCGTTCAACCATTTTTCCAATCAATATATATGATGACTGTGCACTGAGAGCGTGTAATGAAGCACAGAAATGAATTTATCACCCGTGTAACTACGCAATTCGCCCAGAAAAATCCGAGGCGCCTACAGTTGCTGTTCAAGGAAGACTGACTGAGTGACTGTAGTTGCGTGTTTGTGAACATATTGCGCTGTGTGCTGGTCATCAATTCGGGTGAGTCGAGAACCCGTATGCAGTAAGACTGAGCACTTCGAGTATTGATAGTATCTTTTTGCATTTTTATTAATTTTAATTGTTTCTTTGTTGATAAACTCCAATGTATCTCTACAATCCGCGCTTTAATTTGCTGCTTGTAATTTTCTTTCATGTGTGTATTTTACTTATTTTTTATTTATATATAAATAAATAAATTTACTCCGCAAATAGTGCCTTTTCGCTACGAATATACCCCCCCCCCCCCTCCGGCGCCAACAACCAATGGGCCCCCCCCTGAAAAAAATTCTGCGGACGCCCTTGGACGTAATCACGTGGGAGAGATTGAATGGGCGGGCGGCACAGAAACAGATAACGAAGGAATCGCGAAAGCTTTCTTTGAACACTACCAACAGCTCTTTTCTTGCCACGGTGTCAAGTTGGATCGATTTAAAGAATCCTTTCTTGAGGCGATGCCAAAAATTGACGACGAGCAAGAAGCTAACCTTGAGCGGCCAATAAGTGAACAAGAAGTGCAGCAGGCAATTAATAGCTTAAATCCTGGAAAATCACCCGAGCCCGATGGCCTGAGTGCAGCTTTCTACAAAGCATTCAAGGAACAGTTATCACCATTGTTGTGTGCCTTATTTAATGAGGCTTATGAATTGAAGTCGTTGCCAGCATCGTTCGGGTCGTCGCATACTGTGCTTATCCCAAAAACTGACCAACCAGATAAGCTGAGGTGGGTGTCGTCATACAGGCCCATTGCTCTGACGAACGCTGATTATAAGATTTTTATGAAGGTGCTTGCTGGCAGGTTACAAACAGTTATAGCCGAAATAGTTGGCCCCCACCAAACGTGTGGGATCAAAGGACGATCTATTTTTCAGAACATCCATAAAGCAAGATGTGTGCTCGAATGCTGTGATGCTACACGCGAACGTGTTGCATTACTGCAGTTGGACTTGGAAAAGGCTTTCGATTGCGTGTCTCATAACAATCTGTTTAGCATCTTAGACTACATTAATGTTGGTACAGTTATTCGAGAGGGAGTGGCCTTGGCGTACCGTAACTGTACTACGAGATTAATTGTCAATAAGTCATTGAGGGCCCCCATCAACGTACTACGTTCGGTGCGCCAAGGTTGCCCCCTCAGTCCTCTTTTGTTTTGTATTTATATTGAAGCTTTGTGTTTAAGCATTCTACAAAACAAAGGCATTGATGGTTTCCGACTGCAGTCTACTGAAATTAAACTACTTGCCTACGCAGATGATGTCGCGGTTTTTTGTGTAAATGAGGAAAATATAAAGAGGACAGTCGATACTGTGAAGCATTTTAGTGAAGTCACAGGAAGCCAAGTTAACTGGGGTAAGTGTCTGGGGTTTTGGCATGGAGAATGGCCGTCAACCCCCGAGACATTTGCTAATATGTCATGGGCTACAACGCCTGTCAAATACCTGGGACTGCCTTTAGAGTTTTATAAGGATACCGAGCCATACTGGACACAGCAGATCCAAGAAACCCGCGAGAAAGCGGAGAAATGGAAAAACGCCCACTTGTCAATATTTGCAAGAGCAACAGTTTGTAACCTTTTTTTAATAAGCAAGTTATGATATGTGATGCAAGTGTTGCATTGTTCTCGTGTTAATGTGCAGAAACTGCACCGAATTTTTGCCGTGTTCATTTGGGCCTCCACTTGGGAGAGGTGCAGGAGGACAAATTTGTTTAGGCAGGTGAAGTATGGCGGGCTTGGGTTGGGCCATTTATTTTTACGCCAGATCGTGAACCGGTTTATTTTTTTTAGGGATGTAATAGACCCATTCCTGCGAGCTGTTTGCCAACAAAGGCTAGGTCAAGCGTTGCCTGATGTTGTGGTTCACACCGGATGTATGCCTGGCCGTATTTTTGGATTCTTTAGAGAGATTGTTCTAAGTGTGAAATTCCTTAGCGTACGTTTTTCGATGGAGTATTTGAGTAAAGTTGACAAGAAAACATTATACAAGAATCTGTGATGTAGTGTTCCCGGTGCCCTTGTACAGGGCCTTATACTCTGGAGGCAAAGGCAGTAATGTATTGAAACGTGTAAAGAAAATGAAAGTGTCAGCTGGAGCAAAAACATTTTTCTTCATGTTACACACCGGTACATTGACGGTAAAATCATTTCTGGAGAAAAAGGGTTTGTTCCTTCCGTGGGGCGCCCACTGTCTCATTTGTAAACAGCCGGAGACAATAGATCATGTGTTTCTTCATTGCTGGGAGGGGGTGTATTTGTGGGATGTGCTTCAAAGGACACTCAAAAAAGAGTTGCCACTCGATGCTCATGGCATTAGATACTTGCCAACAGATAACCAGGATGACGTCCCGCTAGACCAAGTAATGTTAACGTGCCTCCACAGTATATGGCGCTCTCGAATGGCCGGTTATCACTGCGATTCAGATGCAAGACCGGCACGCATGTATTTCCGTGAAAGCGTACAGATATGGCTGGAGACGGCGAAATTACAACCTTGTGTTCCCGAGTGGCTGTCAAGGCTGGAGCCCTTGACGGTACTCAAAGAATTTTAACCTGACAATGCCTGCCCCTCGTGGGTACAGGCTGTTTGAACGCTGTGTATATATGTTCTTGTGTGTTACTGTTATTTTTGTGTCTAAGCCAGGCAATAAATAACAAAAAAGCGTGACGGACGCAGGATCATGAGCTCCAGCGGAGCGGAGATAGCGGCCCTTTCCAGCCGCGGAAACAGGCTCGAGGACAACTAAGATAGCGAGTACCAGATTAGTCTGCCAACTTTGCCCACCGGACGCGTAGTTTTTAACACGCTTTTTTTGCACGGCGATGTGCGGGTTAGACCATACAGGGTCGAGGATTTCCGCGACGCCCTTGCCAACGTTGGTGCGCTCCCCGACGTTTTGGCGTTGGGGGCGTATCAGATCAACCATGTGTGGGCTTTCACGTTAACCAGCACAGAAGCAACAAAGAAGCTGGCGGTGTTCAAGGAACTGGAAGTTAAAGGTCGCCGCTGCCTCATCATCGATCCCGAAGACCAACAAGTGAAGCTGCGACTCCACTGGATGTTGCACGGCGTGGCAGATGATCACATCCGGACGGCCTTTGCGGCTTTTGGGAATGTGACCGAAGTGACCCGGGAGAGGTGGCGAGTTCAAGGGGTCAAGGAGAAGGGGTCCACCAAGAGGACGGTGCTCCTGAAATTGAAGCCGGGCATCAAGGTACCGCACCAGCTGCGAGTGGCCGGGGAATTAGCCCTTGTCGTGGTGCCTGGGCGGGCGATGCAGTGCTTACGCTGTCGAGGCACGGGACACGTCCGCCGCGAATGTAAGGTGCCCCGATGTTCAAAATGTAGGCGCTACGGACATGAGGAGGCTGACTGTGTGCTCACGTACGCTTCGGCCGCGGGACCTGGAACGGGGGAGCGGTCGGCGGAGCTAACTATGGACGTAGTCGAGGCAGAGGAGGCGGCAAAGGGAACCGGAAAGGGCGTACGCAGGCAAGGGAGACAGACTCGTCGGTGGACTCCGCACGAGACATCAATGCTGCCAGCGATGCGGGGAGGAGTGACGCTACACCTGACGTTCCTAGGTCAGACGACGAGACGTTACCTCAGCCGGCAGACGACATGGAGCAGGATAACGGTGACGAGCACCCGGACACCAGCGGTACTCTCTCGCCAAGCGTCACAACCCCAGCCAGGCGACCCCACACACAGACCGATCTCGAAGGTGACAAGGCAGCAGCCCCCGGTGTCGACGAGCTGCCAGCAAAAACAGTCCAATCCCGGCGGTCCGCACTACGTCCGCGGCCAAACCTTTCTTCGGAGAGGCGTGCAGCGGATAAAGCGCCCCCGCTGCCAGTTCAGCCGCTCACACCAGACGGAGGCGCTTCCAACGACGGCGTCTAGCCGCGCGCTAGACGAGGAAGGTAAGCACCATGCTCTCGGTCTTTTCACCCTTTATGAAAATGGCGCCTGAAACCCCTTTGAGAGCAGCCACGTTAAATGTCAGGGGATTGGCAGCCAAAAAGAAGCAGAGCCAAGTACATCGCCTGCTAAGTGACCATGATATCGACGTGCTTGCCGTACAAGAAACAAAGGTTGATGGGGAGGAAGAGACCGGGAGCATGGTGCAACGTTTCACGGCTAGATTTTACGCCATTGTGAGCCACGCGGTAGGGACATCGGCTGGGTGTGTATTGCTTGTCAAAAAGCTGTCTGGACTAATTGTACAGGCTCACTACTCATGTCTGTCAGGACGGTGTGTTGTAACCAATTTTGCATATTCCAATGCTGAGTGGCGCATTATTTGTGTGTATGCTCCTAACATTGTTGAGGAAAGAGCAGTATTTTTCGAAAATGTTATGCAGCAGTTAAGTACGGAAAGGCAGGTTGTAATGCTGGGCGATTTCAACTGTGTACTGAATGCTCGGGACAAAACCAGCACACGCGGCTTCAGAGACAAGAGTACTGATGTGTTGTGCCAGTTAACAAGCGAGTGGAATATGGAAGATGTGGCTGAGTACCTGGGGGAAGCGCGTGCCGTACAGTACACGCACTTCCAAGGTTCGAGCCGCGCGCGCCTTGACAGAATTTACGTGTCGCTGGATTTGATTCCCGTATGCAATGATTACCAAGTTGTGCCCATGACATTCACGGATCACTGCTTAGTGAAATGCGTATTCGGCACCAAAAAACGAAGGAATGCATTTAGCTGGGAGTTATGGAAATTTAACAACAAACTGCTCAGTGATGAAGCCCTTAGACGGGTTGTACTGAATGAACTCATTAAAGTAAGGCCGGGCACATTGTACGAAATCTGGAAGCAATGGGACATGTGCAAAGAAAAGATTAAAATAAAATCCATTGATAGGTCCAGTTGCCTGCGGCACCAGGAGAAAAAGAAACCCAGCTAAAGGCTTTGCTGGAAAAACTACATGAGCAAGAATGTAAGGCACCCGGCAAATGGATAGAAGATATTAGGAAAATAAAAGAGCAGCTTGCGGTGATGGAATAAGACAGATACCGAGGAGCGTTAGTGAGGGCAAGGGCGGAAAGTTGGAACATGGGCGAGACGCCCTCGAAAAGAGCACTGGCATTGGAAAAGGCTCATGCAGAGAAAAATCACATTGATAAGATTGCGTGGGGAGGCATGCTATCGTCAGATGACGAACATATCAGACAAGGCTTCTTCCAATATTATCAGCAGCTTTTTAACAAACAGGAGGTCGACATAAACGTGTTCAAAGAAAAGTTTCTTATGGCTATGCCACGACTAGACGAGGACACGAAGAAAAGATTAGAGATGCCAATCACAGAACTCGAGGTCGAAAAAGCAATCGATAGTTTAAATATGGGAAAGTCGCCTGGGCTAGACGGCTTAAGTGCAGCCTTCTATAAGGGGTTTAAGAACGAAATAGTGCCAATATTGACTACGTTGTTCCAAGAAGCCTACGAAATAAACAGATTGCCGCGGTCATACGGGTTATCTCACACTATTCTAATTCCCAAGACAAATAACGCGGAAAAGCTCCGGCAGGTCACAGCTTACAGGCCAATTTCCTTGACTAATGTCGATTATAAAATATTAATGAAAGTGCTAGCAAGGAGACTCCACTCAGTAATTCAGGATATTGTGGGCCCTCACCAAACGTGCGGGATAAAGGGGAGATCAATTATGACTAACATACACACGGTAAGATCGGTTCTGGAGTGTTGTGATCTGACTAATGAATGTGTGGCCATCCTCCAACTAGACCTCGAAAAAGCATTTGACTGTGTAGCCCACGAAATTTTAAGGCGAAAGCCTTTAATGTCTCATCGTTGTAAGCAGCAGTTGTCGACAGAGAATGTCACGCTTTTCAGTTGGTCGAAACGGTCGTGACGTCACAGTGCGCCAATTTCAAACGGGGCCAATTGTACTTTGGCTAGTAACCATGCAACCAATTGAAGGAACCATATAGTGATGCTCCAAGTAAGTGGGACTGAGCTTAGTTAATTGCTTAATTACCCAATTAACTTCTCTGGTCAGGCCATATAAATAAATAAAACCTAGTAAGAAATTGGTCGAGCTCGGGAATCGAACCCCGGTCTTCGGAGTGCGAGACGAGCATGCTATCCACTCCGCCTTGCCAGCTCGATGGTTTGGCATGAACAAAGGCACGTCTCGTGAATACGGTGTCATCGCTCACTGCCATCCTCCTCCCTTCCCTTCCGGCGAGGTTTAGGTGTCCACCGAGATATGAGAGAGAAATACATTTCCTTTCATCAAAAACCAATTTACCGACGAGCGAGGCGTAGAACCGAATGGGCGATGGCGTTCCATGGACTCTCTGGCAGCGTTGCAAGACGCTCTCGCGTTCCACTCGTAGAGGCGAAGCTTAACGTCTTAACCACACATCAGTGACCACACTTTAGGTCAAAAAAGTGCACCCCCCCCCCCCTGAATTTTGACGGGTGTCCACCGAGATATGTGAGACAGTTACTGCGTAACTTTCTTTCCTCAAATACAATTTTCATTTTCTTCATTACGGGCCATCTTCGTCTTTCTTCTTTCACTCCCACTTCCTCCGTTCCTCTACGGTGCGGTTCAGGTGTCCACCGAGATGACAGAGATTTACTGCGCCATTTCCTTTCCTCAAAAACCGTTGCGTTGAAACGGCAAGGCATCGCGCCGAACAGGTGGTGGCGTTCCGTGGACTCCCTGGCAGCGCTACAACACGCTGTCGCGTTCCACTCCTAAAGGCGAAGCTTAAGCTTAAGCTTAATTAGCAGTTAATTAGTATTCAGGCATTAATCAGTAATTAACCATTAATTAGTGATTTGTCATCACTTCGTAATTAGTACTCAATTACATGTGACGCCACCAGTGCCACAGAAGCATTGAAAGTGGTGCGGAAAACGCTTTCGCCTCTACGCACTTTAGACAGTCAAAGTGCCCCCTGAATTTTGCTCAGTATTCTGGACCACGCGAATGTAGGTTCCGTAATTCGAGAGCGCGTGGCCATCATTCTACTTCCGGCCACGCCAGTGAACGGTCGCAGAATCATGAGCTCCGGTGGAGCGGCGATAGCGGCGCTTGCTGGCCGCGGAAACAGGTCCGACATTGAAGCAGATAAGGATTACGAGATTATTTTGCCTACTCTGCCAACAGGACGTGTTGTTCTCAACACGGTGTTTTTGCACGGCGACGTGCGAGCGCGGCCTTACACGGTCGAAGCCTTTCGCGACGCCCTCGCCCAAGCGGGTGCGCTCCCCGACGTTGTGGCGTTGGGGGTGTACCAAATCAACCATGTTTGGGCGGTGGCACTCAACAGCGCTGAAGCAACGAAGCGATTGGCGGCTTTCAAGGAGCTTCCAGTTAAAGGAGGCCGGTGTCTTATATTCGACCCCGAGGACCACGTGCTGAAACTGCGGCTACACTGGATGCTGCACGGCGTCGCCGACGAAGATATCCGGACTGCGTTTGCGGGCCTTCGGGAACGTGACGGAGGTAACCCGTGAGCGTTGGCGAGTGCAAGGAGTGAAAGAAAAGGGCTCCACCACAAGGATAGTTCTGCTCAAGCTGAAGCCTGGAATGAAGGCGGACGACCTCCCCCACCAGATAAGAGTCGCCGGCGAGCTTGCCCTTGTGGTCGTGCCTGGGCGGCCCATGCAGTGTTTGCGTTGTCAGGGAAGCGGACATGTCCGACGTGACTGCAAGATACCTCGCTGCTCACGCTGCCGACGCTTCGGACATTCGGAAGATGGGTGTGTCCGCATATACGCTGCCGCAACGGTGCCAGCGCTTAGAGAGGAGACACCGGAAGACGTTATGGACGTCGTCGAGGCTGAGGAAGCAGTCAAGGGGACCGATGGTGTGGAAAGCTCTGCGGTGGCCCCCAGCGTGACAACTCCGACGACCACTGAAAAAGAGGCGGGCGAGGGCGTGGACAAGAAACAGGTACTGCCATCCGTTGTTTCGGAGGTGCCTGTGAGCGAGGAAGCGCCCCTTCAAGGGACAAGTGCTCCGGCGGCATCGGCAGATGAGAACACCAATGCGGAGAACGGCGGCCGGTCAACGAGCGCTGGCAGTGCGCCGAAGAGCCCGCACGCCGACGCCGGTGACGGAGCGGATAAGCAGATCCCTGGCAACGCCGAGGAACCACCAGCGAAAACTGTGCAGGGACGACGACCTTCCTTCAGACCGCAACCTAACGTCGCGACGGGTCGGAGGGCAGCCGAAAAGCCACTCTCGCAGCACGTCCAGCCCGATAATTACGATGGCGGCGGGACTTCTGGAAGCGTCTAGCGACGTGCTAGGCGCGAAAGGTAAGCACCATGCTCCCAGCGTCCTTCTAAAGTACGAAAATGGCGATGCAACAGTCACTGAGCGTAGCAACGCTTAACGTCCGTGGGTTTGCATCGAAAACAAAGCAAAGTCAAGTATACCGTATTTTAACGGACCAGGACGTGGACGTGTTGGCGGTTCAGGAAACCAAAATAGAAGGGGAAGAGGACACGGGGAGCATGGTGCAGCGTTTCACGTCGAGGTACGATGTGGCTGTTAGTCACGCGGTTGGCACATCGGCCGGGTGCCTTCTGTTCGTTAAGAAGTTGCCAGGACTGACAGTGCAAGAAGTGATTTCATGTATGCAAGGTCGCTTTATTGTTTGTGACTTCGTTTTTCATAACAGCGAATGGCGCGTTCTTTGTGTTTATGCACCGAATGCGGCTGATGAAAGGTTAAATTTTTTCGTGAGCATCCAGCGATATCTAAATAGTGGGCGACAACTCGTCGTTATGGGCGATTTCAATTGTCTTAAGTGCTCGAGATAAGACAAGTAGCCGCGCCTTTAGAGACGCAAGCACGGATGTTTTGTCGCAGCTAGTTGGCGAATTTGCTCTAGATGATGTAGCGGAGTGTTTGGAGGGAGCGCGCAGCGTGCAATACACGCATTTCCAAGGTTCTAGTCATGCCCGGCTCGAACGTATTTATTTATCGTTGGATGCTATTCCGAAATTCGAAAATTATGTCGTTATGCCAGTGTCTTTTTCGGATCACTGTCTTGTGAAATGTACCATCGGCCCTAGAAACCGAAGGAAAAAATTTGTGTGGGGACTGTGGAAGCTAAACTCCAAACTCTTAGAAGATGAAGCTTTAGTTGAAATAATTGCAGGGAAGCTTAAAGAAATAGAACAACGGCATTGCACCACCATTGGAGAGCAGTGGGAATGGTGCAAGCAAGAAATTAAGATGAAAGCTATAGAAAGAGGCAGTTGTATTCGACATGACGAAAAGCGAGAAGAAGCTTGTTTAAGGGCGACACTAAACCAGTTAATAGCGCACGAGTGCAAAGAGCCAGGGGTCTATAATGACCATATCAGAAAACTGAAAAAGAAAACTGAGTTATTAGATGAAGATCGATATCGAGGAGCGCTCGTTCGCGCCAGGGCCGAAAGATGCGCAGCAGGCGAGACGCCCACTAAACGGGCTCTCGGTCTCGAGAAAGCGCATGGTCGTCGAAACGACATAGAAGAGATAGAGTGGAACGGCAACCTCGTGACAGATAAAGACGGCATTGCACGTGCGTTTTACGAATACTATCAGCAACTGTTTGCATTTCGCGACATGAACATGGACAGGTTTAAGCGCGTGTTTCTTTCTTCCTTGCCACGACTAGATGCTGACACAACAGAAAGGTTGGAGCTGCCGATTTCCGAACATGAAGTTGAGCGTGCCACTGATAATCTAAATCCAGGGAAGTCGCCAGGGCCTGATGGCCTGAGCGCGGCTTTTTATAAAGCATTTAAAAAAGTGTTGTCCCCATTGTTAGCTGCAGTATTTAACGAAGGCTACGATCTTAACGTGTTGCCGCCTTCTTTTGCGTCGTCACATACTGTACTAATCCCTAAAACAGAACAAACTGAGAAATTGAGATTGGTGACGTCATACAGGCCAATAGCCCTAACAAATGTTGATTACAAGATACTAATGAAAGTAATAGTAGCCAGATAACAGACCGTTATTAAGGAGATTGTTGGGCCTCACCAGACTTGCGGGATCAAGGGAAGGACCATTGCTACGAACATACATAAGGCGAGATGCGTACGTGTTGTGATGCAACATGCGGTAGCGTTGCGGTTCTGCAACTCGACCTTGAAAAGGCGTTTGATTGTGTTGCACATGATGCCTTGTTTGCAGTTCTAGATTACATTAATGTGGGTTCTGTTATCAGCGAGGGCGTAGCCTTGGCGCACCGAAACTGAACTACAAGATTAATTGTCAACAAGGAACTTGGCGCACCCGTGAACGTGCGACGTTCGGTGCGTCAGGGTTGCCCCCTCAGCCCGCTTCTGTTCTGCATTTATATTGAAACTTTGTGCTTGTCAGTCCTTGATAATGAATCTGTACAGGGCTTCCAAGTCCACATGACGGAGGTCAAACTTTTGGCGTATGCTGATGACGTAGCCGTCTTCTGTACGAACAGAGAGAGCGTTAGTGTGGCAGTCGAAGCCGTGAAAGATTTCAGTACGACCACTGGAAGTCCGGTGAATTGGGGAAAGTGTCTAGGGTTTTGGCACGGAGAGTGGCCATCGACGCCTTACACGTTTGCCAACGTGACTTGGGTCACAACACCGGTTAAGTACTTGGGTGTGCCTCTAGAATGCTATGAAGACAGTGAGCCATTTTAGCGCGATCAAGCCCAAGAAATCCGTGAGAAGGCTGACAAATGGAGCGGTGTGCCGCTGTCTATCTTTGCACGCGCAACAGTCTGTAATCTGTTTTTTGTTGCCAAGTTGTGGTATGTAATGCAAACGCTTCACTGTTCCAGGTTAAACATTCAGAGGCTGCATCGGGTATTTGCCGCTTTTGTTTGGGCGTCGAATTGGGAACGGTGTAGACGGGATAACTTGTTTCGGCGTGTCAAAGACGGGGGTCTTGGGCTAGCACACTTATTCGCCCGACAGCTTGTAAACAGATTCATTTTCTTCCGCGACGTAAATGATCCATTTCTGCGCACTGTTTGCCAAGTAAGCCTCGTGCGGGCGTTGCCAAATTTTGTTGTTGCCACAGAAAGTATGCCAGGGCGCCTTTTTGTTTTTTTAAGAGAAGTCGTAAACAGCGTCAGAATTTTGACAACTCGTTTTTCGATTCAATATTTGTGTTCAGTCAATAGGAAAAAATTGTATAAGGATGTGTGCGATGACTTTTTCTCCGCTCCTGTGTACAGAGCCTTGTACAACGGCTGTCCGGGTCAAGATGTATTGAAGCGGGTCAAAAGGATGCCAATTTCCCCAGGAGTAAAAACGTTTTTCTTTAAGCTGCATACTGGAACGTTGTCGGTAAAAACATTTCTTGAAGACAGGGGTTTTTCTCTGCCATGGGGGTCGCTTTGTTTAATATGCAAACAGCCTGAGACAATAGATCATGTTTTTCTACACCGTTGGGAGGGGGTTTATTTTTGGGACGTGCTGCAAAGAACCCTTAAAAAAGACTTACCGTTAGATACACATAGCATCAGGTTCCTATCAACAGATAACGAAGACGGCATACCATTTGATACCGTCATGTTAATCGGTCTGCACAGCCTCTGGCGGTCCCGGATGGCTGGGTATCATTTAGACCTTGATGCTCGCCCTGCAAGGCTCTACTTTCGTGAAAGTATGCATGCCTTTGTTGAAATGCACAAATTGAAGTGTACAGTTCCAGAATGGCTGCCAAGATTAGAGCCCTTGATCCATTTGAGAGAATTTTAAAACGACAACGTCATCCCACCTAAGGATGACAGCTTCCTTATTACTATCATTTCCACGTGATCTTTTGGCTGTGAGTTCGCTTAATTTTTCCGTGTACGATTTTGTACTGTGTAAGTATCCGGAAATAAAGAAAAAAAAAGAGGGCGTGGCCATGGCGTACCGCGGCTGCACTACGAAATTAATTATAAGCAAGAGTCTGGGGGCCCCCATTCGGGTGCAACGTTCGGTACGCCGGGGCTGCCCCCTCAGTCCACTTTTTTTTTCCATTTACACAGAGACACTATGTTTGAACATTAATAAGAACGAGGCTGTTCAAGGTTTTAGGTTGCAGGCAGCTGAAGTCAAGTTGCTTGCGTACACGGATGACCTAGCGGTGTTTGCTGTGAATCAGCAGAGCGTACGGGAGGGTGTTGTGTCTGTTGACAGTTTCAGGAAGGCAAACGGAAGTAAAGTGAACTGGGCAAAGTGCCAGGGACTCTGGCATGGGGGTTGGCCATCAACCCCAGATCTTTTTGCAAACGTGACTTGAGTAACTATCCCCCCAAAATACCTACGAGTGCCACTAAATAGCTACCGGGACAGTGATGCATATTGGAAAGAACAAGCGAACGAACTACGGGAAAAATCAGATAGATGGAAGGGGGCACATTTATCAATCTTTGCGAGAGCGACGGTGTGTAACTTGTTGTTTTTAAGAAAACTGTGGTACGTCATGCAAGTGTTGCACTCTTCCCGGGCAAATGTACAGAAGATACATCTCATTTTAGCTGTTTATGTTTGGTCCTCGACCTAGGAACGGTGCCGACGGACAAATTTGTTTAGACGTGTGAAAGATGGTAGCCTTGGGCTAGGACATCTGTTTCTGCGCCAGCTTGTGAACAGGTTTTTCTTTTTCGAGATGTGCGTGACCCTTTTTTGAGAACTATGTGTCAACTAAGGTTGACCCGTGTTTTGCCTGATTTTGTTGTTGGCACAAATTATTTTTCCGGAAGAACTTTAGGTTACTTCACAGAAGTTAGTGATAGCGTTAAATTTCTTGTTGTGCGTTTTTCGAGAGAATATTTAAGTGACGTGAAGCGGAAAAAGCTATACGCAGATCTGTGTGATGTTTTTCCAGTGCCAATGTACAGAGCTTTGTACGATGGAGGCCATGGAGGGGATGTTCTGAAAAGAGTAAAAAGTATGCAAGTACAGCCAGGAACCAAACTTTCTTCTTCAAATTACCTACAGAAACACTATCAGTTAAAAGGTTTTTAGAGGGAAGGGCTTTATTCCTACCGTGGGGTTCGCATTGCCTAATCTGCAAGTGTCCCGAAACAATAGACCATGTGTTTCTTCACTGTTGGGAGGGGGTGTTTTTTTGGGACGTTTTGCAACGAACAATTAAAAGAGAGCTGCCGCTTCATCCCTACGGTATCAGATATTTGGCAATTGAAAACCAGGATGGGTTCCCGTTTGATCAGGTAATGCTCTGGGGCCTCCATAGTCTATGGCGCTCCAGAATGGCGGGGTATTACTGCGATTCTGACGCGAGACCAGCCCGCATGTATTTTCGGGAAAATGTACGTAGATTTGTGGAAGTAATGAAACTACAAGCATGTCTACCCGATTGGCTACCCAGGATGGAAAATTTGACTCCATTGAGAGAATTTTAAACTTGACAAGGCCTGCCAGGAAGATCTGACAGGTTGCTGGTTTCAAAGTTTGGTGTCTGTAGTTTCTGTGTTGTTTTCTTAAAGGCAATAAAGAAAAAAAAATAGTATAGTGGCCAGTATCCCCGCCTGTCACGCGGGAGACCGGGGTTCGATTCCCGGACGGGGAGCTTAGTGTTCTTTTTGTCTCGCTTTGCCCTTCTGTGCCTTTACCTAAGCGACGGTGCGCCTGTGTTTCTGTCTCCTCGTTAGTATAGTGGCCAGTATCCCCGCCTGTCACGTGGGAAGCCCGGGGTTCGATTCCCCCAAGGGGAGCTTCGTGTTCTTTTTGTCTCGCTTTGCCCTTCTGTGCCTTTACCTAAGCGACGGTGCGCCTGTGTTTCTGTCTCCTCGTTAGTATAGTGGCCAGTATCCCCGCCTGTCACGTGGGAAGCCCGGGGTTCGATTCCCCGACGGGGAGCTTCGTGTTCTTTTTGTCTCGCTTTGCCCTTCTGTGCCTTTACCTAAGCGACGGTGCGCCTGTGTTTCTGTCTCCTCGTTAGTATAGTGGCCAGTATCCCCGCCTGTCACGTGGGAAGCCCGGGGTTCGATTCCCCGACGGGGAGCTTCGTGTTCTTTTTGTCTCGCTTTGCCCTTCTGTGCCTTTACCTAAGCGACGGTGCGCCTGTGTTTCTGTCTCCTCGTTAGTATAGTGGCCAGTATCCCCGCTTGTCACGTGGGAAGCCCGGGGTTCGATTCCCCGACGGGGAGCTTCGTGTTCTTTTTGTCTCGCTTTGCCCTTCTGTGCCTTTACCTAAGCGACGGTGCGCCTATGTTTCTGTCTCCTCGTTAGTATAGTGGCCAGTATCCCCGACTGTCACGTGGGAAGCCCGGGGTTCGATTCCCCGACGGGGAGCTTCGTGTTCTTTTTAACTCGCTTTGCCCTTCTGTGCCTTTACCTAAGCGACGGTGCGCCTGTGTTTCTGTCTCCTCGTTAGTATAGTGGCCAGTATCCCCGCCTGTCACGTGGGAAGCCCGGGGTTCGATTCCCCGACGGGGAGCTTCGTGTTCTTTTTGTCTCGCTTTGCCCTTCTGTGCCTTTACCTAAGCGACGGTGCGCCTGTGTTTCTGTCTCCTCGTTAGTATAGTGGCCAGTATCCCCGCCTGTCACGTGGGAAGCCCGGGGTTCGATTCCCCGACGGGGAGCTTCGTGTTCTTTTTGTCTCGCTTTGCCCTTCTGTGCCTTTACCTAAGCGACGGTGCGCCTGTGTTTCTGTCTCCTCGTTAGTATAGTGGCCAGTATCCCCGCCTGTCACGTGGGAAGCCCGGGGTTCGATTCCCCGACGGGGAGCTTCGTGTTCTTTTTGTCTCGCTTTGCCCTTCTGTGCCTTTACCTAAGCGACGGTGCGCCTGTGTTTCTGTCTCCTCGTTAGTATAGTGGCCAGTATCCCCGCCTGTCACGCGGGAGACCGGGGTTCGATTCCCCGACGGGGAGCTTCGTGTTCTTTTTGTCTCGCTTTGCCCTTCTGTGCCTTTACCTAAGCGACGGTGCTCCTGTGTTTCTGTCTCCTCGTTAGTATAGTGGCCAGTATCCCCGCCTGTCACGCGGGAGACCGGGGTTCGATTCCCCGACAGGGAGCTTCGTGTTTTTTGTCTCGCTTTGCCCTTCTGTGCCTTTACCTAAGCGACGGTGCGCCTGTGTTTCTGTCTCCTCGTTAGTATATAGGGATTCGACTTCCGGCCACCGAGCGTGACGGACGTGTGTACCATGGGCTCCCAAGGAGCGGATTCAGCGGCCCAGCCGGGCCGCGGTATCAGGAGTACGATCAAACCGAACGAGGACTACCAGCTGATTTTGCCGCATTTGCAAACAGCTTCGAGTGCGCTTGTTTGTGTTACTCTATCGTCTTTCGTTTTTCCCGTTCTTGTTGCGCTGTGAACAATATCATGAACAGCTTCGAGTGTTTTGCATACCGTTTTTTTGCATGGCGACGTCCAAGCCAGGCCATACCGTGTTGAAAACTTTCGTGACGCTCTTGAGCGTCTGTCATTGCTGCCGGAAGTGGTTGCCCTCGGGGCATATCAGATGAATCATGTTTGGGCCGTGACATTCTGCAATGAAGAAGGAAAAAACAAAATGCTACAGGCGGAGGCGTTCAACGTCAAGGACCACCGCTGCGTGGTCATTGACCCACGCAACCAGGGCGTCAGGCTGAAGCTGTTCTGGCTGCTACACGGCGTGCAAGATGACGACATGAAGGCAGCTCTGGCGGCTTTTGGAAAAGTGACCGACATAACTCGGGACAAGTGGAGAGTCAAAGGCTGCGTCGACAAGTCGTCTACTACGCGCTCAGTGACACTGAAGCTGAAGGTGGGCGTAACCATCGAGGACTTACCGCACCAGCTGCGTGTTGGAGAGGATGTCGCACTCGTCCACGTTCACGGCAGAGCTCCGCTCTGCCTCCGGTGCCGCGGCACCGGACACATACGTCGGGAGTGCCGTGTGCCACGTTGCGGGCTCTGTCGTCGCTTCGGCCACGACGACGCCCAGTGCGTGCGAACATATGCTATCGTAGCTGGTCCTGGTCGTAGGGATACTACTGAGGAGCATATTATGGACGAAGTCGACGCGGTAGAGGCGACCCGTGAGAGTCGGGAAGACGCAGTACCGAAAAGCATAGCTTCAGAAAAAGCAACGCTTCCCACGGAACATGAGGCTGCCAACTCAGAAGAACCACCTGTGCCTGACACCAGAACTGAGGCGGACGCGGGAAAAGCAGATGATGCTGCGGTAGGGGCACCTGAGACGGTTTTGGAATCGACCGACGAGAAGGACATTGACACGGAGATGCCCGCGGCGTCAACTTTGCCAGCGAAGAGGACGCACGACGAAGCTGATGACAAGGCGACGAGCTACGACGGGACGGACCATGAGGAACCTCTTCCCAAAGCGCCTCCTGTTCGACGTGCGGCCTACAAGCCCAAGCCGAACATCAATCTTGATCGTAGGACTTCGTCGGGTGTCCCTCCGCCTTAGCGGAGCTGCCTTGCAGGGTCTTCGTGTTGGTAACCCGGTCTTCGATCGCGTTCAGTGCTGACACCGCCGTACTTTGCAAACTGGAAGGATTTTTGATGAGGTGAGCTGCAAACCGATGTCACTTCGAGAGCGGCGAATCCCAACCATTTAGATGGCGTCTCAAATAACATCTTGCTTGCGTATTGCCACACTGAACGTGAGAGGTCTTTCTGCGCGAAGGAGGCAAAATCAGCTTAAGCGTCTCTTGTTCGAAAACGAAATCGATCTGTTGGCTGTTCAAGAGACAAACATTGAAAGCGAAGAGTTGACAGATGCGATGGCAGAAATATACCGTTCACAGTTCAGTGTTTGCGTGTGCCATACAGAAGGAATGTCGGGAGGGTGTCTGATTTTAACTCGAAACGGCAAAGTCGCCGCGGAAATTGTATTTTCCTTTGAAAGTGGCCGGATTCTATCGTGCGATTTTTACTTTTCTGGTGTAGAGTGGAGAGCTGTGTGTGTATATGCACCTAATAGAATTCCCGAACGAGATGCCTTTTTTCGCCGTGTTCAACCTTTCCTGCTGACAGAAAAGCGTGTACTATTGCTTGGAAATTTTAACTGCGTGTGTAGACCTGAAGATAGAACAAGCAACAAAACCCTGCAGGACACGAGTGCCGAGCTGCTGTCTGAGATGAGTAATGAAGCAGAATTGGAAGACATTGGCATTATAATGCAAGATTCAGAACAAGCACAGTACACGCATTTCCAAGGCGTCAGTCACGCAAGGCTGGACAGAATTTACGTTCCTTCTGAGGTTGTGCGCTTGTGTTCCCAGTACCATACTGTGCACGTCAGCTTCAGTGATCATTCTTTAGTCGTGATCACACTTGGCGAGAGGAAAAGAACTGTCAAGTTTAGATGGGAATTATGGAAATTGAATGACTCATTGTTAGAGGATGAGGAGTTTAGCAAGAAATTAAAAGACTCAGTCAAAAGCTTGTTAGAGAAAGAGACAGACTTTATCCAAACATGGGAACAATTGAAATGCGACGTGAAAGTGGCCGCTATAGAAAGAGGATGTGTTTTAAAGCGTAAAGAAAAACAGCAAGGAAGGCGTCAAGCCGGGGTTGTACAGACAAGAAATAAAAGAGACCAAAACTAAGCTTGAACTAATAGATGAAACGAAATATCGAGGTGCTGTGATAAGGGCGCGCAGCGAAAGATTTTGGCTTGGGGAGACGCCCACAAAAAGGGCGCTCAGCGACGAAAAACAGTATGCAGTTTCGAAAGAGATAAAGGAAATTTGTTATCGCAATGACGTAACTTCCGAATCTGAGATGATTGAAAGGGCGTTTCTGGAATATTACCAAAACTTGTTCAGCCTTAAAACGCCCGATGTTGAACACCATAAAACTGCATTCCTATCGCTAATGCCAAGAGTCGAGGAGGACCTGGCGCAGGTACTGGAGGAGCCCATAACGGCAGCAGAAATCGAAGCTGCAATACAGCAGCTGAGCTTAAACAAGTCGCCTGGGCCGGACGGCCTCGGTGCCGCCCTTTACAAGGCCTTGAAAACAGAAATGGCAATAGCATTGCAGCGCGTAATAAGCGAGTGTTACGAAAGAAAGTTAACTCCGCCGTCTTTTCGAACTTCCCACGTGGTGTTGATCCCAAAATCGGACGACCCGAGTAGGTTGCAGTCAGTTGAGTGTTACCGCCCAATAAGCTTAACTAACGTAGACTACAAAATTTATATGAAAGTGCTAGCCGGACGACTCCAAACAGTAATTAAAACCCTTGTTGGCCCACACCAGACCTGCGGCATAAAAGACAGATCCATTTTTACTAACATACACGTAGCTAGGAGTGTCCTTGAATGCTGTGATGCAACAGAGGGTCGTGTCGCCATGATGCAACTGGACCTGTATAAGGCGTTTGATGAAGTTGTGCATGAAATTTTGTTCGCGCTGTTGGAACATGTGAATGTACGATGTATCATCACTGATGGCGTGAAAATGGTTTATGATGGCTGTACATCAAGGTTCATAATTAATAACCGCCTGAGTAATAGTATTCCTGTCTTGTCGTCAGTGAGGCAGGGTTGCCCTCTTTCTCCACTGCTTTTTGCACTTTACCTGGAGCCTTTTGTTTAAAAGCTGTTAACTGCGCAAAAAATTCGAGGTTACGCCTTTTGTCATAATGAAGTGAAGGTATTGGCATATGCAGATGATATAGCAGTGTTCTGCAGAGACCAGGACAGCGTGCAAGAAGTGGTGAGAGAAGCCGTAAATTTTTGTGATGCAAGTGGCTGTGCGATAAGCTGGCAGAAATGTTTTGGTTTTTGGCATGGAAAGTGGCAGGCCACGCCAGAAGTATTCTGTCGAATGAAGTGGGTAGACACGCCAGGAAAGTACCTCGGCGTGCCGCTAACCAACTACAGAGAAAGCAAAGAATATTGGGCCCATGAAACCGAACGAGTCAAAGCTCAGACAAGCAACTGGGGCGGTCACAACTTTTCCATGTTTGCAAGAGCTACGGTCTGCAACATGTTTTTAATAGCGAGGATTTTTTACGTTCTGCAAGCGTTAACTTTGCCACAGACTTCAGTGCAAAGGTTGCACAGAGTGTTTTCAACACTTATTTGGGCGTCAACATGGGAACGTACCAGCCGATGCAATCTGTTCCACAAGGTGCGAAAGAGGGGGCTAGGGTTATCAAATTTATTTCTGAGACAGATAGTCACTAGATTCTTTTTCTTGCGTCAAGATAATGATTTTCTGCGAACTGTTATACAAGTGCGATTGTCAGAATCACTGCCTGATTATGTTGTGTCATCCATGTCTGCAGGGCGGAGTGGGTTAAGCGCTTTTTTGCAAGAAGTTGTTGCAGCAGTCCGTATTCTTCGGTCAAAATTTTCCGATGAGTATCTGACCATTGTAACAAGGAAAAAGATGTACAAGGACCTGCTTGATGTGTTTCTGCCAGTGCCTGTTTATCGCAGTGCTTATCTTCTGGGTCCCGAAAAGGATGTGCTAAAAAGAGTCAAAAGAATGCCGGTGAAGCCTTCAGTGCGTTCTTTCTTTTTTCAATTGCATACTGGAACCCTCCCAGTGAAGCCATGGTTGCAAAGCAAAGGCCTTTTTGTACCTTGGTCAGTAGAGTGTCTTATTTGCAAAAAAAGTGGAAACTATAGAACATATCTTTCTCGACTGTCATGACGCTATTTTTCTTTGGGATGTGTTGAAGCGCACACTGAAAAAAGATTCCCTTCTGACTCCTTTTGGAATACGCTTCCTACCATGTGCAGAGCCAGGTGAAGTGCCTTGCGACCTGCTAATGTTGCTCTGCATGCACAGCCTATGGCGTACGCGAATGGATGTCAGGCATGAACATGTTGTTGTGAATCCGGCTCATCAGTATTTCATTGAGAGCATCATGTATACTCAGGAAATTTTCGGACAGCAAGCTCCTCAGCCTGAGTGGCTGCCTGTCCTCGACCAACTAAAATCATTTAACCCATTTTATCATCGTGCACTAGCTAGAAACTGACCTGTGCTTTTATTGTCATGTCATTGTATTTTTGTTTTGTTTGCCCGGCGAAGTCGGCAATAAAGAAAAAAAAGTCTCCTCGTTAGTATAGTGGCCAGTATCCCCGCCTGTCACGCGGGAGACCGGGGTTCGATTCCCCGACGGGGAGCTTCGTGTTCTTTTTGTCGTTTTGCCCTTCTGTGCCTTTATCTAAGCGGCGGTGCGCCTGTGTTTCTGTCTCCTCGTTAGTATAGTGGCCAGTATCGGATTCCATTTCCGGACGCCGAGGCGAACGGACGTGTGTGTCATGGGCTCCGTAGGAGCGGCTTCAGCGGCCCAGCAGGGCCGCGGTAACAGGATTTCTGGCTCTGATGACCGGGATTATCAAGTGCTTTTGCCTCAGCTACCTAAAGGGCGAGTTGTTTTAAACACTCTTTTTTTGCATGCCGATGTGCGTGAAAGGCCATATCGTGTGGAAAACTTCCGTGACACACTGTCCTAGGCCTGCTGTCTGAAGTTATCGCCCTGGGGGCGTATCAGATGAGTCATGTATGGGCTGTAAACTTCAAAAACGGAGACGGCGTGCAAAAGCTTTTGGCTTTGAAGGAATTGATTGTGAAGGAAAGGCGGTGCGTTGTGATAGACCCTAACAACCAAGCCTTGCGTATCAAGCCTCATTGGATGCTTCACAACGTACTGGACGATGACTTACGTGCGGCGCTCTTGCCGTACGGAAGAGTGACGGACGTCTCCCGGCAACGGTGGCGGGCTCTAGGTGTGCAAGACAAAGCGTCCTCGACGCGCTTGGTGGCCTTAAATTTGAAGACGGGCGTGACGGTGGACGACTTGCCACATCAGATCCGTGTTGCAGGTGAACTGGCGCTTGTGGTGGTGCCCGGCAGGGCCCCGCTATGCTTGCGCTGTCGCAATACCGGCCACATTCGACGTGACTGCCACGTGCCACGCTGCGCACTAAGCCACCGATACGGCCACGGAGAAGAGCAGTGCGAGAAGACGTATGCCTCTGTCACGCAGAAAGCTACGAGGGAATTGGACGTCAACGACCTGTTGATGGATGAAGCCGAAGTTGAGGAATCTTTGAAAAGAGCAGAGGAGAAGAGTGGCGAGGACGCGAAGTCTCCAGAACAGAAGTCCGGAGATGACCACCAGGCCAAGGCCAGTGATTCTGCGTCTCCCACTACTTCTAAACCGGAGCACGCTACGTCGAACGCGTGTACGGGTGCAAGCTCTCTAAGCTCGCACGGCGGAACAATTCCAACAGACGATGCTGAGGCAATGGACGCGAGCGAGGAAGGCACAAGTGTGGCGGTGAAGAGAACTCATGATGAGTTAGCTACCCAGGATGGACAACCAAACGAGCCGAATAACGATGAACCCCCGCCAAAGACGCCGGAGGTGCGACGGGCGACGCTACGCCCGAAACCGAACATCCCGCCGGATAGAAGTTCGGCGGTGACGCCCACTTAGCGGACAAGCTTGGTGCCGTCGAAGGTGCCGGACTTCTTCCGATTCGAAATGGAAGAGACAACGGAAACTTCGAGCAACACATTCGAGGTATGGTTGAGGATTTCACTGCACTTGGTTATGCTGTGTCATTTTGTAATTTTTCACCTTAGAATTCATAGAACAGTGTCAGTCATGTTTCTAATGACACCATTCGTATCTTTCTGCTTGATTTACCTGATTCAAAATGGCGAATAACTTAAATTCTTCCATACGCATAGCGACAATTGATGTCAGAGGCTTGGCTGCAAGACGACGGCAATACCAGCTTAGCCGCCTTTGCATGGAAAACAAGCTAGATCTAATTGCGGTACAAGAAACAAAGCTGGAAGAACAAGAGCAGACTGATAGTATGGTGTCACCATTCACAACCTGTTATAATGTCTGTGTATGCCATGCCGTAGGAAGATCTGCCGGCTGTGCTGTATTGATACGCAAAAGTGTGGGGATTATTGAGGAAATGATTACTGTGTCTGAAAATGGTCGCCTCATCGTCTTGGACTTTTCGTTGACGGGGGAAAAGTGGCGTTTGGTTTGTGTCTATGCCCCCAACAATGTCAATGAGAGGTGTTTTTTCTTTGAACAACTTAATCAGTATCTGCCTTGTGAAAGAAATGTTATTCTGCTGGGAGACCTAAATTGTGTTTGCTTTTCGGAGGATAGATCGAAAGTGGCCTACGTACATGATCGAAGCGCCGACTTACTTAGGTCCTTGGTGGATGACTATAACTTGGAGGATGTAGGTCACACTATAACAAGCGGCGGGCGGCCACAATTCACTCACGCCCAGCAGGGTAGTCAAGCAAGGCTTGACAGAGTTTACGTGTCCCTAGCTCTAATCCCCCACTGCAATAGCTACAATGTTATACCTGTTTCATCCTCTGATCACAGCCTCGTAAGTTTCGTCATTGGCAATAAGCAAAAGTAGCCACGATTTAACTGGCACCTGTGGAAATTGAACGCTAAATTGCTCAATGATGAACCCTTTGTTAAAGGAGTTGAAGGAAAACTAGGGCGGCTAGTGAATGATGAGCCCGAAAATTACTCGGCTGCCTGAGAAGAATTTAAAAATGAAGTAAACATGGCAGCGATTGAAAGAGCAAGCATCAAGCGTCGAAATGAAATGAAGAATGAGAAAGCTCTGCAGCGCCAGCTACAATACTTGTTAAACGCTGTGAGTTTGGAGCCTGAAAAAGTGGCAGACGAAATAAGAATAACCAAAGTGAACTTGAGGTGATAGACAATTAAAGATATAAGGCAGCTATGATCCGTGCACGAGGCGAACGATTATGGCTTGGGGAAGCACCGAATAAACGCACTCTTACTGACGAGAAAAGGTATGCATCAAAAAATGAAATCAAACAGATCCGCTATAAGAACGAGGTGACGGGTGAGCAGAAAAAGATAGAGCAGGCGTTCGTGGAATATTAGCGCGAGTTGTTTAGCAACGTTACTCGTGTCAGTGACACTTTCATCGCAGAATTCATGACTGGTATGCCAAAGATAGCAGATGACGTCAGAGACAGTCTTGAGGAAGAGATAAGTGTCCGCGAAATCGAGGCCGCTATCGGCGAACTGCCGGCAGGAAAGTCCCCTGGACCAAATGGCTTAGGAGACACATTTTACAAAGCGTTCGCCCATCAACTAGCATATGTGTTGCATCGCGTTATCAACGAGGCGTATAAAACAAGGCGGGTGCCACCGTCCTTCAGAGCTGCTCATATCGTCTTGACTCCTAGGACGGATGATCGTGACAAGCTACTGTCAGTAGGTTCATACAGGCCTATCAGCCTTACGAACACCGATTACAAAGTGTTTATGAAAGTGCTCAAGAAGAGCGTGCAAGGTCTGATCAAGCACTTAGTTGGGCCGCATCAAACATGCGGCATCAAAGGTCGAACAATCTTCACGAACACTCACGTAGCCAGAAATGTGTTAGAATGCTGCGACGACATGGACGGCCAAGTTGCCATGTTGCAACTCGATTTGGCGAAAGCTTTCGACAGGGTGTCACACGAGGTCCTCTTCTGCATATTGAAGCATGCAAATGTAGGCAGCACAATTTTAGACGGTGTAATGATGGCCTATCGCGATTGTTGTACCCAGCTCATAATAAATAAGTCACTAACGGAAAGGGTTCCAGTGCAATCTTCAGTAAGACAAGGATGTCCACTGTCTCCTCTCCTGTTTGCTATATATGTCGAACCCTTTTGTTTAGCAGTAATTCATCAAACAGCAATACGACGTTTCAGAATGCATTCTACTGAGGTAAAATTTTTGGCGTATGCTGACGACATAGCCGTATTCTGTCAAGATCGCGATAGTGTGTTGGAAGTGGTCAACCTCGTGAAGGCTTTCTGTAAGCTGACGGGCTCAGAGATAAACTGGGAAAAAAGTGTTGGTATATGGCACGGTAACTGGGACATCAAGCCAGAAAGGTTTGCTTGTACGACAGGGACAGGCACACCTACGACGTATCTTGGTGTGCCATTCGAGCACTATCAGGAACCCGCAAAGTACTGGAGTGATGCAACGGAGAGAATGAAGGAGAGGACGGAAAACTGGCAGGGTCGAGGCCTTTCAATGTTTGCGCGTGCCTCTGCTTGCAGTTTGTTCTTGATAGCCAAAGTTTGGTATGTGTTGCAAGTGCTGTGTATGACCCGCGCAAATGTACAGAAAATGCATCGGGTTTTTGCTGTGTTCATATGGGGCTCAACTTGGGAGAGGGTGAGTCGTACCAACCTTTTCCGCTCAGTCCGCGATGGAGGCCTGGGTCTTTCTGATTTGTTTATTAGGCAGATTGTGTCGCGTTTCTTTTTTCTGCGCGACCAAAGCGACAGTTTTTTGCGCACAGTCATACTAGTTCGACTTGCGAAAGCACTTCCTGAATTTATTGTGACTACGAGTGATATAAGATGCCGCCGTGTGACTGGTTACTTCCATGAAATTGTTGTTTCCCTCCGCATGTTGCATTCAAGGTTTTCAATGGATTACCTCTGCTCTGTTACAAAAAAGCAACTGTATGCAGACTTAATTGAAAATCTACTGCCGACACCAATGTACAGATCTGTTTACTCTGGGGCCCAGGAAAGGACGTTTTAAAACGGGTTAAAAAAATGCCGGTAAGACCTTCAGTCAAATCCTTTTTCTTTAAGCTGCACACGAACACACTACCCGTAAAAGCATGGCTAGATCAGAAAGGGATATTTGTACCCTGGACAATTAACTGCTTACTCTGCAAAAAAACAGAAACTATTGAACACGTATTTATTGACTGTTGGGACCCTATATTCCATTGGGACATACTGCAGCGAACTCTAAAGAAACAACTTCCAATAACGCCATACGGGATCCGGTTTCGCCCAGTCAAGTGTGATGAAGGCATTCCCTTTGATATGTTCATGCTACTGGGCCTCCACAGTCTGTGGCAAACCAGAATGGCAGTCCGCCATGCAGATGTTAATGTTCGGTCTGTACGCGAAAATTTCATTCAGCATATGGTCTACATGAGAGAAGTCTATCAGGCGTTACCCGAAACCCCTGAGTGGATTAATGTATTTGATGGAATGGTGTGTCTGAAGAAATTTTGACTGTTTTCCGCCAACCGAAGTCAGGCTGGTGTGTTTTGTCTGTATACTGAGTGTCATGATACCGGTAATAAAGAAAAAAAAAAGTTCGATTCCCCGACGGGGAGCTTCTTTTTTTCCCCCTTTAGCCTTCTGTGCCCCTAACTAAGCGGCGGTGCGACTGCGCTTCTGTCTCCTCGTTAGTATAGTGGCCAGTATCCCCGCCTGTCACGCGGGAGACCGGGGTTCGATTCCCCGACGGGGAGTTTCTTTTTTTTCCCCTTTAGCCTTCTGTGCCTTTAACTAAGCGGCGGTGCGCGTGTGCTTCTGCCTCCTCGTTAGTATAGTGGCCAGTATCCCCGCCTGTCACGCGGGAGACCGGGGTTCGATTCCCCGACGGGGAGTTTCTTTTTTTCCCCCTTTAGCATTCTGTGCCTTTAACTAAGCGGCGGTGCGCGTGTGCTTCTGCCTCCTCGTTAGTATAGTGGCCAGTATCCCCGCCTGTCACGCGGGAGACCGGGGTTCGATTCCCCGACGGGGAGTTTCTTTTTTTCCCCCTTTAGCATTCTGTGCCTTTAACTAAGCGGCGGTGCGCGTGTGCTTCTGCCTCCTCGTTAGTATAGTGGCCAGTATCCCCGCCTGTCACGCGGGAGACCGGGGTTCGATTCCCCGACGGGGAGTTTCTTTTTTTCCCCCTTTAGCATTCTGTGCCTTTAACTAAGCGGCGGTGCGCGTGTGCTTCTGCCTCCTCGTTAGTATAGTGGAGGCTGTTCAAGGTTTTAGGTTGCAGGCAGCTGAAGTCAAGTTGCTTGCGTACGCGGATGACCTAGCGGTGTTTGCTGTGAATCAGAATAGCATACGGGAGGCTGTTGTGTCTGTTGACAGTTTCAGGAAGGCAACCGGAAGTAAAGTGAACTGGGCAAAGTGCCAGGGACTTTGGCATGGGGGTTGGCCATCAACCCCAGATCGTTTTGCGAATGTGACTTGGGTAACTATCCCCCCAAAATACCTAGGAGTGCCACTAAATTGCTACAGGGACAGTGATGCATATTGGAAAGAACAAGCGCACGAACTACTGGAAAAATCAGATAGATGGAAGGGGGCACATTTATCAATCTTTGCGAGAGCGACGGTGTGTAACTTGTTCTTTTTAAGCAAACTGTGGTACGTCATGCAAGTGTTGCACTGTTCCCGGGCAAATGTACAGAAGATACATCGCATTTTAGCTGTTTTTGTTTGGTCCTCGACCTGGGAACGGTGCCGACGGACGAATTTGTTTAGACGTGTGAAAGATGGTGGCCTTGGGCTAGGACATCTGTTTCTGCGCCAGCTTGTAAGCAGGTTTTTCTTTTTCCGAGATGTGCGTGACCCTTTTTTGAGAACTATGTGTCAACTAAGGTTGACCCGTGTTTTGCCTGATTTTGTTGTTGGCACAAATTATTTTTCCGGAAGAACTTTAGGTTACTTCAGAGAAGTTGCTGATAGCGTTAAATTTCTGGTTGTGCGTTTTTCGAGAGAATATTTAAGTGACGTGAAGCGGAGAAAGCTATACGCAGACCTGTGTGATGTTGTTTTTCCAGTGCCAATGTACAGAGCTTTGTACGATGGAGGCCACGGAGGGGATGTTCTGAAAAGAGTAAAAAGAATGCAAGTACAGCCAGGAACCAAAACTTTCTTCTTCAAGTTACATACAGAAACACTATCAGTTAAAAGGTTTTTAGAGGGAAGGGGTTTATTCCTACCGTGGGGTTCGCATTGCCTAATCTGCCAGTGTCCCGAAACAATAGACCATGTGTTTCTTCACTGTTGGGAGGGGGTGTTTTTTTGGGATGTTTTGCAACGAACAATTAAAAAAGAGCTGCCGCTTCATCCCTACGGTATCAGATATTTGGCAATTGAAAACCAGGACGGGTTTCCGTTTGATCAGGTAATGCTCTGGGGCCTCCATAGTATATGGCGCTCCAGAATGGCGGGGTATTACTGCGATTCTGACGCGAGACCAGCCCGCATGTATTTTCGGGAACATGTTCGTAGATTTGTGGAAGTAATGAAACTACAAGCATGTGTACCCGATTGGCTACCAAGGATGGAAAATTTGGCTCTGTTGAGAGAATTTTAAACTTGACAAGGCCTGCCAGGAAGATCTGGCAGGTTGCTAGTTTTCAGTTTGGTGCATGTAGATTTTGTGTTGTTTTCTTGAAGGCAATAAAGAAAAAAAAAAAAAGTTAGTATAGTGGCCAGTATCCCCGCCTGTCACGCGGGAGACCGGGGTTCGATTCCCCGACGGGGAGTTTCTTTTTTTCCCCCTTTAGCATTCTGTGCCTTTAACTTTTTTTTTTTTTTTCTTTATTGCCTGGCTTTGACACAAAAAACTGGACAACACAAACAATCAACAAAAGACAATAACTATGTACACACGACTTGTGGTCAGCCAGCATAAATCTGGCTTCGTCCAATTAAAATTCACGCAACGTACAGAGCGGCTCTAGCCTTGAGAGCCACTCCGGAGGCTCCGCAGCGGCTTTCTGAATGGCCAGAAACATCTCCATACTTTCGCGAAAGTAAATTCTGGCAGGTCTTGCGTCACTGTCACAATGCCAGCCTGCCATTCTGGAGCGCCATATACAGTGGAGGCCTGTCAGCATTATTAAATCGAAAGGCACCCCATCCTCATTTTCAACACATAAGAACCGGATGCCATACGGGTCTAGTGGAAATTCTTTCTTTAGTGTTCGCTGCAATACATCCCAAAAATAAACCCCTTCCCAACAGTGTAAAAATACATGGTCTATTGTTTCCGGCTTTCTGCAAATTAAACAGTGAGATCCCCAGGGTAAAAACAATTCCTTTCCCTCTAAAATTTTTTTAACCGGTAAGGTCCCGGTGTGCAACTTAAAAAAGAAGGTTTTTGTTCCAGGCGGCACCTGCATTTTTTTTACTCTCTTTAAAACATCTTTGCCTGGGCCTCCACTGTACAAGGCCCTGTACAAGGGCTCGGGGAAAACTACATCGCACAAGGCACGGTACAGTTTCTTTCGTTTCACACTGGCCAGAAAGTCATTTGAAAACCGCGCGGAAAGAAACCTTACACTGGCTACGACTTCCCGGTAAAAACCGGTGACCCTACTATACACCTCAGCAGTTCCGACTATGTACTCTGGAAGTAGATGCCGCAGCCTAACTTGGCATACGGTACGCAAAAAAGGGTCTCTTGTGTCCCTAAAAAACAAAAAACGATTGACCAGCTGTCGCAAAAACAAATGGCCCAATCCCAACCCGCCGTGTTGTACCCGTCGGAACAGGTTGGTCCGGCTGCAGCGCTCCCATTCAGACGACCAGATAAAGACGGCGAAAATTCGGTGTAGCTTTTGAATACTTAACCGTGAACAGTGCAACACCTGCATTACATACCAGAGCCTGCTGATAAAGAACAGGTTGCAAACAGTGGCTCTGGCGAAAATCGACAAGGTCGTTCCTTTCCACTTATCAGCTCTCTCCCGTGTCTCTTTGACCTGTCCTGTCCAATAATGTTCACTGTCACGGTAAGCATCGAGCGGAACGCCCAAGTACTTATCTGGCGTTGTCGTCCAAGGCACGCTGGCAAACCGCTCAGGCGTAGATGCCCACCCGCCATGCCACAGCCCAAGGCACTTCGACCAGTTAACCCCGCTGCCTGTAGCTTGGCTGAAATCGCGTACACATTGAACAGCCTCGCTTATGCCTCTCTTGTCAACGGCAAACACAGCAATATCATCAGCGTACGCCAAGAGCTTTACTTCGGCTGCTTGTAAAGTAAATCCGTTAATACTCCTGTTTTTCAGAATCTTTAAACAAAGGGTCTCCACATAAATACAAAATAAAAGAGGGCTGAGGGGACAGCCCTGGCGCACCGAACGCTGCACGCTAATGGGGGCCCCCAGACTCTTGTTAACGATCAATCTCGTCGTGCAGTTCCGGTATGCCAGGGCCACACCCTCGCGGATAACAGAACCAACATTAACATGGTCTAATACTGAAAACAAAAGTTCATAGGCAACACAGTCAAAAGCCTTTTCCAAATCGATCTGTAGAATAGCCACCTGACCATTAGTGTCATCACATGTTTCTAAGACACTGCGCGCAACGTGAATATTTGTGAAAATAGACCGCCCTTTAATGCCGCAGGTTTGATGCGGACCAACTAATAAATGAATCACGGTCTGCAGCCTTCGTGCCAAAACCTTCATGTAAATTTTGTACTCGACGTTAGTGAGTGCTATGGGTCGGTATGCTGTTACCAATCGTAATCTGTCTATGTCGTCCGTCTTGGGAATAAGCACAGTATGGGACGACCCATAGGACGGAGGCGGTGCTTTTACTTTATAGGCTTCATTAAAGATTACCTGCAAGACCGGGGAAATTACATTTTTAAATTCTTTGTAGAATGCCGCGCTGAACCCGTCCGGTCCAGGCGACTTACCTGGGTTTAAACTGTCTATTGCTTGCTCAACTTCCCCTTGACTTATCTTCTGCTCTAATCTGTCTTTAGTTTCGTCGTCCAGACGCGGCATCTCGGCTAGAAACGAATCCTTAAATGCGATAACATCTACCGGATGCAATGCGAAGAGCGCCTGGTAATGCTCGAAAAAAGCTGCTTTGATATGATCGATGTCTGTTTTTGAAACACCTCCCCATTCTATTTCATGAATGTGATTTCTTTCGGCACGGGCTTTTTCCAAACCAAGCGCTCGTTTCGTTGGCGCTTCCCCTGCAGCCATGGCTTCTGCCCTTGCCCTCACCAGCGCTCCCCGATAACGGTCTTCCTCGATTAGCTCTAGCTTTTGTTTGGTTTTTCTTATGTCGTCCATCCATTTACCAGGCGCTAAGCATTCCTGTTTTAGCATCTTCTGAAGCAGTGCCTTTAGCTCCATTTCCTGTTGTTTTGCTTCATGACGTATACAGGTGGCTCTTTCTATGGCTTTTAATTTTAAACTTTCTTTAGTGAGCTCCCACTGCTGCCAAATCCTCATATTGCTACTTGGTTCTATTTTTGCTATTTCTTCCCTTACAGCCCGGTTATAAAATTCGTCTTGAAGTAGCTTGTCATTTAACTTCCACATTTCCCACGTAAAAACATTCCCCTTCTTAATGATTCCTATACAGCATTGAACCAAACAGTGGTCAGAAAAGGAAACCGGCATTACTTCATAACTATTGCATTTAGGTATAGTATCCGCAGATGCATAAATGCGGTCTAGCCGTGCGTGACTTGTGCCCTCGAATCGTGTGTATCTTACAGCACGCGCACCTTCAAGACACTCTGCCACATCCTCGAGGTTGCAGTTCACAATCATTCGTAACAACACTTCAGTGCTTTTGTCTCGGAAACCTCGGACGCTTGTCTTGTCGCGCGCACTAAGGACACAGTTGTAATCGCCCATGACAATCAGCTGTCTGTCTGTGCAAAGCCGTTCTCCGACACTTTCAAAAAACGATGCTCGGCCATCAACCGCATTCGGGGCGTACAGGCAAACAATGCGCCAGTAAGTGTTACAGAGCGAGAAATCAATGGACACGTATCTGCCCCTCATGCACGAATGGTGACCGTGCACCTCTAGCCCAGCTAACTTCCTAACGAAAAGAACACAACCCGCCGATGTGGCCACAGCGTGGCTAACGACGGCAAAATATCTAGACGTGAAACGTCGCACCATGCTCCCGGTCTCTTCCTCACCGTCGACTTTCGTCTCCTGCACTGCCAGTATATCGATATCTTGCTCCGTTATGAGTCGGTACAGCTGGCTTTGTTTTCTTTTACCTGCCAGGCCTCTGACGTTTAGGGTGGCGACTTTAAACGGAGTTGCAGAAGCCATTTTAACTTAGGAAGAAGAGACCGAAAGCACGGTGCTTACCTCCCGCGCCTAGCATGTCGCTAGACGATACCGTCGCCGCCGGTGTCATCCGGCGCGAGCACGTGCTCCTGGTCAGGAGGCGCCTTGTCGCCGCCACGCTTCTCAAGCGGGACCTTTGGGCGCGGCCGCAGACTGGGCCGTCGTGCTTGCGGCGTCTTTGTCGGTGGTTCCTCGACGCTGGCCTCTGTTGCCTTGTCCCCGTCGGGCTTCGTCTCGGCGTGCGGACGCTTCGCAGGGGTAGTGATACCAGTAGCCATGCGCGCGTCGGCCTTCTCGTCGTGGTCTCCGCTCGCCGCCTTCGATACCACATACACTGGCACTGGCGGGTTCGCTCTGTCCTTGGGTGTCTCCAGAGGCGTTAATGACGGGTCACTAACTGACGGCCCGCTCTCCTGTGAGACCACGGTGTCGGTGCCGCTACTCGCAACAGCTGGCTGAACCGCCGCCCCCTCCGTTTTGCCCGTGTCGTCGGACCCGCTCGCTGCTTCCTCTGCTTCGACGGCGTCCATCAGTTCTGCGGAGTCGCTCGCTGCTACATGCCCGGTAGTTGACGCGTAGGTACGAACGCAGTCAGCCTCCGAGTGTCCATAGCGTCGGCATTTCGAACACCTGGGCACCTTGCAATCGCGGCGAACGTGCCCCGTGCCGCCGCAACGAAGGCACTGCATCGGCCGCCCCGGAACTACCACGAGAGCCAACTCGCCAGCGACTCGTACCTGGTGAGGCAGGTCGTCCACCTTCACGCCTGGCTTCAGTTTCAGGAGCACGGTCCTCGTGGTGGAGCCCTTCTCCTTCATGCCCGCGACGCGCCAACGCTCCCGGGTTACCTCGGTCACATTGCCGAACGCCGCGAATGCAGTCCGGATGTCCTCGTCGGCGACGCCGTGTAGCATCCAGTGGAGGCGCAGCTTGACCTGGTGGTCTTCTGGGTCAAAAACGATGCAGCGGCGTCCCTTCACTTCCAGCTCCTTCATGGCGGCCAGTTTCTTTGCGGCGTCAGCGCTGCTGAAGGTCACCGCCCACACATGGTTTATCTGGTACGCCCCCAACGCCACGACGTCGGGGAGCGCACCAACGTTATCGAGGGCGTCTCTGAAGTCTTCGACCCTGTAGGGCCTCACACGCACGTCCCCGTGCAAAAAAACCGTGTTTAAAACAACACGTCCGGTGGGCAGGGTAGGCAGAACGATCTCGTAATCCTTATCTGCGTCGCTGGCAAACCTGTTTCCGCGGCCGGCACCGGCCGCTATCGCCGCTCCGTGGGAGCCCATGATTCTGCGTCCGTCACGCTCGGTGGCTGGAAGTAGAATGTGCCTTTAACTAAGCGGCGGTGCGCGTGTGCTTCTGCCTCCTCGTTAGTATAGTGGCCAGTATCCCCGCCTGTCACGCGGGAGACCGGGGTTCGATTCCCCGACGGGGAGTTTCTTTTTTTTCCCCCTTTAGCATTCTGTGCCTTTAACTAAGCGGCGGTGCGCGTGTGCTTCTGCCTCCTCGTTAGTATAGTGGCCAGTATCCCCGCCTGTCACGCGGGAGACCGGGGTTCGATTCCCCGACGGGGAGTTTCTTTTTTTTCCCCCTTTAGCATTCTGTGCCTTTAACTAAGCGGCGGTGCGCGTGTGCTTCTGCCTCCTCGTTAGTATAGTGGCCAGTATCCCCGCCTGTCACGCGGGAGACCGGGGTTCGATTCCCCGACGGGGAGTTTCTTTTTTTTTCCCCTTTAGCATTCTGTGCCTTTAACTAAGCGGCGGTGCGCGTGTGCTTCTGTCTCCTCGTTAGTATAGTGGCCAGTATCCCCGCCTGTCACGCGGGAGACCGGGGTTCGATTCCCCGACGGGGAGTTTCTTTTTTTCCCCCTTTAGCATTCTGTGCCTTTAACTAAGCGGCGGTGCGCGTGTGCTTCTGCCTCCTCGTTAGTATAGTGCATTCTACTTCCGGCCACTGGCGTGTACGGACGCAGGATCATGAGCTCCCACGGAGCGGCGACGGCGGCCATCGATGGCCGCGGAAACAGGTTCAGCGCCGAAGACAAGGAGTATGAGATCTTTTTGCCTACCCTGCCCACCGGACGTGTTGTTCTAAACACAGTTTTTTTGCACGGAGATGTGCGTGTGAGACCTTACAGGGTCGAAGACTTCAGGGACGCCCTCGCCAACACTGGTGCGCTCCCCGACGTCGTGGTGTTGGGGGCGTACCAGGTAAACCACGTGTGGGCGGTAACCTTCAGCAGCCCAGAAGCCGCGAAGAAATTAGCCGCCTTGAAGGAGCTTGAGGTAAAGGGACGCCGGTGCATTGTTTTCGACCCGGAGGATCAGCAGGTAAAGCTGCGCCTGCATTGGATGCTGCACGGCGTCGCCGATGACGACATCCGGACTGCTTTCGCGGCGTTCGGAAACGTGACCGAGGTGACGCGGGAGCGTTGGCGCGTTCAAGGAATGAAAGAGAAGGGATCCACCACGAGAACAGTGCTGCTCAAGTTGAAGCCAGGTATGAAGGTGGACGACCTGCCCCACCAGGTTCGAGTCGCCGGCGAGTTAGCTCTCGTGGTGGTGCCCGGGCGGCCGATGCAGTGCCTGCGTTGCCACGGCGCGGGTCACGTTCGTCGCGACTGCAAGGTTCCCAGGTGCTCCAAGTGCAGGCGCTACGGACACGCGGACGAGGACTGCGTCCGTACCTACGCGTCTGCGACCGGGCTCGGAGGTAAAGGAGACAGCGCGGAGCTGATGGATGTCGCGGAGGCTGAGGACGCAGCGAGGGGTACCGACGAGTTGGGCAACCTCCCTGTGTCGCTGGACACGTCGGCGACTTCAAGCGGCGACGCCCCCCTTGCCAGTGCACCAGGACTCCAGCCACCAACGGGAGACTCGCCTCAGTCAAAGGAGGCGACTTCGGGGGATGCAAAAAGCCTACCAGTGCCCATGGACTTTGTAGCGAAGGAGCCTACCGAGGGTCATCGGCAGAACACCGGTGGCCGTGCGACCACTGTGGCTACGCCTGGGAAGCGTCCCCATGGAGACACCAGCCCCGACGGCGACAAGGAGGCGGCGCCCAGCGTAGAGGAACCACCAGCAAAGACGCCTCAAGGAAGGCGGGCCAGTTTTCGGCCGCGCCCTAACCTTGCGAGCGAGAAGCGCGCCGGCAACAAGGCGCCTCCCGAGCTGGGCCAGGTGCACGCTCAGGATGACGCCGGCAGCGATGGCGGCGGTGGCGTCTAGCCATGTGCTGGACGCGAGAGGTAAGCACCACGCTTTCGGTCTCTTCTTCTTATGTAGAAATGGCTCCTGCATCTCCGCTGAAAGTCGCCTCCCTAAATGTTAGAGGTCTGGCAGGAAAGAGAAAGCAAGGCCAGCTCTTTCGGCTTTTAACGGAGCACGGCATTGATGTACTGGCTGTGCAGGAGACGAAAGTAGACGGCGAAGAAGAGACCGGGAGCATGGTGCAACGTTTCACGTCCTCGTTTTTTGCTGTAGTCAGCCACGCTGTAGGCACATCGGCTGGCTGTGTTCTTTTTCTAAAGAAGTTGCCGGGGCTAGAAGTGCAAGCTCATTTCTCTTGTATGTCGGGCCGGTGTGTTTTCCTTGACTTTCAATTGAATAACGTCGAGTGGCGGATTATTTGTCTGTACGCGCCTAATGAAGCAGAAGAAAGGGCGCAGTTTTTTTATAGCATCGAAGAGCGCCTTCGTAGTGACAGACAGCTGATCGTCCTGGGCGATTTTAATTGTGTTCTTAGTGCGCGAGATAAGACAAGCCCTCGACCCTTTAGAGATGCCAGCACACAAGTGTTATCGCTAATGGTTGAGAAATGGAACATGGAAGATGTGGCAGAGTGTCTTGAGGGAACGCGTGCAGTAAAGCTCACACACTTTCAGGGTTCTAGCCATGCACGGCTGGACCGCATTTATGCATCCGTCGATGTCTTACCTGAATGTCATAGTTACGATGTTGTGCCAGTATCTTTTTCAGACCATTGTTTAGTTACATGTTGTTTTGGGATGGTAAAGAGAGGGAATTCTTTTTCGTGGGAAATGTGGAAATTCAATAATAAACTCTTGCAGGACGAACTGTATACCAGCATAGTAAAAGATGAAATTGCAAAAATAGGCCCCGGTAAAAATATGCACATATGGCAACAGTGGGAGCTGTGTAAAGAAACTATAAAAATTAAAGCAATAGAGAGGGCTTCCTGTATACGGTTTCAAGAAAAACAGAAAGAGACAGAGTTAAAGAAGCTGCTCCATAGGCTGCTTCAACAGGAATCTCTAGCGCCGGGGAAATGGACTGAAGATGTAAGGAAAACAAAGCAAAAACTAGAATTGATGGAAGAAGAACGGTATCGGGGAGCGTTAGTAAGGGCAAGGGCAGAAGACATAGCTGCAGGGGAGACGCCATCAAAACGAGCGCTAGGGTTGGAAAAGGCAAACGCTGAAAGAAACCACATCGACAAAATAGAATGGGGCGGTGTCTTGTCGGCGGACAACGACCACATAAAAGCAGCTTTCAACGAGCATTACCAAGCGCTCTTCGCCTCCCACGTGGTAGACACTATCACGTTTAAAGATAAGTTTCTGGCGGCGATGCCGCGTCTCGGTGATGACGTAAAAGAGAGATTAGAAATGGCTATCAGTGAAGCCGAAGTGGAGCATGCAATCGCCAGTTTAAACCCCGGTAAATCGCCGGGACCAGATGGGCTCAGCGCGCGTTTTTACAAAGAATTCAAGCACGAAATTGCCCCTATTTTGAACGTGATATTTAACGCAGCCTACACAGTAAATGCACTGCCTCCGTCATATGGGTCATCCCATACGGTGCTCATTCCTAAAACGGATCAAATAGATAAATTGCGACTGGTTACAGCCTACAGACCCATAGCACTTACGAATGTTGAATATAAAATTTTTATGAAGGTTTTGGCTCGGAGGTTGCAGACGGTGATTAAGGATATAGTTGGGCCACACCAGACGTGTGGGATAAAAGGGAGGTCAATAATGTCCAATATTCATAAGATGCGAAGTGTGCTTGAGTGTTGTGATGACTCGAATGGTCGGGTGGCCATTCTCCAGGTCGACCTTGAGAAAGCTTTTGACTGTGTCGATCACGAAATTTTGTTTTCTATTTTGGACCATGCGAATGTTGGGTCAGTTATCCGCAAGGGCGTGGCCCTGGCGTACCGAAACTGCACGACGAGATTGATCGTAAATAAGAGTCTGGGGGCCCCCATTAGCGTGCAGCGTTCGGTACGACAGGGCTGCCCTCTCAGCCCTCTTTTGTTTTGTATATATATTGAGACATTGTGTATTAAAATATTGAACAATGATAACGTAAAAGGGTTTAAGTTACAAGCAGCCGAGGTGAAGCTGCTGGCGTACGCGGACGATGTTGCACTTTGTACGGTTGACCATGAGAGTATAACCGAGGCGGTCAAATGTGTCCGTGAGTTCTCTCAGTTTACCGGAAGCGGGGTGAACTGGGCCAAGTGCCTTGGGTTCTGGCATGGACGGTGGCCATCGCAGCCTGACCACTTTGCAAATGTGACGTGGGCGAAAACCCCAACCAAGTACTTAGGTGTCGAGCTTGATGGTTACCGCCAAAGCGAGCAATATTGGCAAGAGCAGACGAAAGCGCTAAGGGAGAAAGCGGAGAAGTGGAAAGGTGCCAACTTATCGATTTTCGACAGGGCTACTGTATGTAACCTTTTTTTTATCAGTAAACTTTGGTTTGTTATGCAAGTTTTGCATTGTTCGCGTGTAAACATACAGAAGCTCCACAGCATTTTCGCTGTCTTTGTTTGGGCTGCAGAATGGGAACGCTGCAGCAGAACAAATTTATTCCGTCGGGTAAAAGACGGCGGCTTGGTACTTGGACACCTCTTTTTGCGGCAAGTGGTCAATCGGTTTTTGTTTTTCCGCGACGTTTCTGACCCTTTCTTGCGCACTGTCTGCCAAGTTAGGCTGCGACGCCTACTGCCGGAGTTTGTTGTCTCCACCGAAGAAGTTACGTGTGGTATTTTCGGCTATTACAGAGAGGTCGTCGCAAGTCTTAGATTTCTTTCAGTGCGTGTTTCTAATGAATATTTGTCCTGTGTAAAACGGAAAAAGCTGTACCACGATTTATGTGACACTGTTTTACCACAACCTTTGTATAGAGTCTTATACAGTGGAGGCCCAGGCTCGGACGTCTTAAAGAGGGTAAAGAAAATGCAGGTGCCGCCAGGAGCTAAGACCTTTTTCTTTAAATTACACACCGGAACGTTGCCAGTAAAGAAATTTTTTGAGGAAAAGGATTTATTTTTACCTTGGGGTTCGCATTGTTTAATCTGTAAGCAGCCGGAAACAGTAGACCATGTTTTTTTACATTGTTGGGAAGGGGTTTATTTTTGGGATGTTTTGCAACGGACTATGAAGAAAGATTTCCCCCTAGATTCGCATGGCATTCGATATTTAAGCATTGATAATGACGACGGGGTTCCATTTGATTTAATTATGCTCCTGGGTCTCCACTGTATATGGCGCTCAAGAATGGCAGGCTATCACTGTGACAGGGAAGCACGCCCTGCCCGAATTTATTTCCGAGAGTGTATGGACTGGTTTGTCGCTATACAAAAAGCGGCTGCGGAACCTCCCGAGTGGCTCTCAAGGGTAGAGCCTCTGTTGTCCTTGCGGGAGTTTTAATGTGACGAAGCCAGCCTGACGCTGGCTGAGTATGACTTTCAGTGTGTTCATTCTCTTGTATTATTGCTTTTGTGATTTGTCTGTTCTTTTTCGTGCAGTGTTGTTTTCCAAAGCCAGGAAATAAAGAAAAAAAAAAAGTTAGTATAGTGGCCAGTATCCCCGCCTGTCACGCGGGAGACCGGGGTTCGATTCCCCGACGGGGAGTTTCTTTTTTTTTCCCCTTTAGCCTTCTGTGCCTTTAACTAAGCGGCGGTGCGCGTGTGCTTCTGCCTCCTCGTTAGTATAGGGAGAAAGAAGAAGACGTTGTTCGAAGCGGACGCGTTCCTCGATGTTCTCCGCACAAAAGGTTCAATCGGCCTCTGGCCGAGGTACTGCTCAGGCTTTTGCTGGCAGTAATGACTACCGTATCGTTCTGCCCCGACTCCCAACCGGTAAGCTTGTGACCGACTCCGTTTTCCTGCATGCAGATCTTGCCGGACGCCCGTACAGGGCACAGGATTTCAGAGACTCGCTGCGGAACGTCATAGACCTCAAAGAAATTAGCTCCATCGGACAATTCCAGATGTCTCACGTCTGGATGGTGACTTGCAAATCTGCGCAATCAAAAGAAAAGCTCGTGTCGTGCGGCGATCTCTTGGTGAAGAGCCGCCGCTGCGTTGTTGTTGACCCGGAACCGAAGGAGGTGAAGCTGAAGCTTTTGTGGCTTCCCGAGCGCTTGGAAGATTGCTTCATCCGTGAGGCACTTCAGGCGTACAGGAAGGTGACATCTATCTCGGCGGAAAATTGGAAAGTCTCAGACATGGAGCAGATGAGAACTCTAAGCCGTGATGTCGTCCTGTCTCTTGCTGATGGAGTCGGGGTTAGTGATGTTCCGCATCAGCTGACTGTGTGCGGCGTTCAGAGCCTTGTTCTAATTCCGGGCAGACCACCTCTGTGTTTACGTTGCAACCGTGTTGGCCACATTCGTCGGCACTGTCGTACGCCGCGGTGTGACGACTGCCGGCGTTTCGGCCACACAGCGGAGGAGTGCGTCGTGACGTATGCTGACAAGCTGCGGCATCGTGTGCGGCCCCCTGACGACGCTCTACAGGAGCACATCATGGACGCTACAGAAGTACTTGACGCGACTGGGGACTTGCCAGCCGCCGTTGTAGCTGAGCCTTCGAGTGTCAGTGCACCGGTTGTTCCCCAAAGTGCTGCCGCGGAGTGTAAAGAGCCGGCGGATGACCATGCAGCGCCGCCTCGGTGTGAGGCGCCGGATTCTGCTGCTGGTGGAGAACCAGTGGCCGTCCTTGAGGCCACTACGGATACCACAGCGGACACTTCGCTTCCTCCTGTCAATGCTGGCCAGCAGCTTCCGGATAAGGGCCTTCTTCCAGCGGACGCTGAACCTGGTTCCGCAGACGAGCCGCTTCAGAAGCGCCGTGCGTCTTGCGCTTCCGAAACGAGTGGCGATGAGGACCCGGTGCGCAGCACTCATCGCCGTCGGCGTCGCACGTCGAGGCACAAGGAGCAGTGCCGACGTTCGCGGTCCAGGAGGCCTGGCGGTGGTTCTCAGGCGGCATCGCCGTCTACCGACAAGAACAGGGAACTGTAGGCATAATTAGTTACAGTCATCATGGCTGATTCCGCAGAGTTAGTATTCGCAACACTGAATGTACGTGGCCTTAGGTCTCGCCAGAGGCAGGTGCAACTCCGCCGACTTTTCTGCAGCAGGCACCTTGATGTTATCGCCGTCCAGGAGACGAAAATTGAAAGTGAGGAGGATACTGAGGTGGCCCTGCAGCCCTTTTTATCAGAATATAATGTTCTCGTAACGCATGCTGTGGGCTTGTCGGCGGGTTGCTGGTTGTTTCTGCGCAAGACACTCCCCTGTTCGGGCTTGACCTATAATGTCGATAATGAGGGCCGGTTGATATGCTGCGATTTTCTTCTCTATGGAAAGCCATGGTGACTAATGAATGTCTATGCATTTAATACTGTGCCACAGCGCATTACTCTTTTTGAATGCATTGCCAGCTTACTGGACTGTGACCGGCACGTTGTGCTAATGGGTGACTTTAATTGTGTGTGCGACCCAGCTGATCGTGCCGGTCCTGATACACCCAGCGATAGGAGCGGTGATTTTTTGTCTGTTGTTACGGAAGATGCAGGGCTCATTGATACCGGAAGTTCATGTCCTGGTTTCCGCTTATTCACACGCATTCAGGGCCATTCTCACGCTCGCCTAGATCGAATTTATGCATCTTTTTCACTTGTCTCCAGAGGATTGGTCTGTGAGACTGTACCAGTTTCGTTCTCTGATCACTGCATGGTGGTTGCTCGCCTCGGAGGCAGTGTTTGTTCAAAATTTAGGCCGAAATGGGCGCTTTGGAAGCTGAACTCTTCAGTAATTAATGATGAAGAGTTTGTCATTCGTGTCCGCTCGCAACTGGAATCCTGTCTCTCGAGCAAGATGCCGTTGTTCGCCGCTTGGGAAATGTTTAAGCAAGACGTGCGTGCTACAGCTATAGAAATTGGTTCCGTGCGGTCCTTTCACAGGAAACATCAGGAGCAGACACTCAGGAAAAATTTGTACAATCTGTATGAAATGGAATGCGAAGCACCTGGTTTATATACGGATGAATTAGCTAGTATCAAAAGTGAGTTACAACGATTTGATGCAGAACGTTACCGGGGTGCCCGTGTTCGATCTCGTACCAAGCGTGATCTGCAATGTGAGCACCCGACACGACAGGCTTTGCTTGATGAGCGCCGTCATGCGACTGCGAAGTTTATTTCGGGGATGATGTCCAATGGCAGACTAGTGTCCAGTACAAATGAGGTGATGACCGTATTTGTAGATTATTACACAGACTTGTTTAGTGCTTCACCTGATGTGCATAATTCGGAAATTTTGGCGTATTTCAGCACCTTAGTGAGCCCTTTATCAGAAGATGATTGTTCTGTTATTAGCGGCTCTTTCACGCAGGAAGAGGTGGAACATGCAATTGATCAGTTACCTGTCTCAAAAACGCCTGGTCCTGACGGCATTTCAAGCGAATTTTACAAGGCTTTTAAATCTATTCTCACTCCTGTCCTGCTGCGGGTTTTCACAGTGGGGCTGGATATAGGAGCCCTTCCTCAGTCTTTTACAAAAAGCCACACAGTCCTAATTCCGAAAACTACTGATGAAGGAAAACTGCGCTCCGTAGAAGGTTATCGGCCCATTACATTGGCAAATGTGGATTACAAAATTTTTGCTAAAGTCTTGTCAAATCGCCTGCAATTTGCAATGTCGGTACTCATTGGATCTCACCAGACTTGCGGTTTGAGAGGCCGCTCCATTCAAAGTAATGTGCACATTGCGCGGACAATACTTGAATATTCCTCCAGCTGTCATGAGCAGCTTGCCCTCCTTCAGATTGACCTTGCGAAAGCATTTGACCGCGTACGCCATTCATTTCTGTTTTCACTTCTAGAGCGAGCAAACGTGGGCTCTACTGTACTTAAAGGGGTGCAACTTTGCTACAGCAACTGTTCAACACGATTGATCATTAATGGCCAGCTCTCGAACCCTGTGCCAATCCGCTCTTCTGTGAAGCAAGGCTGTCCGATGTCTCCTCTGCTTTTTGCTCTTTACCTGGAACCGCTTTGTTTGAGTGTTTTGCGTAACAGTAATATCCATGGGTTCCCTATTTTGGGTAACGAAGTGAAATTGCTGGCATATGCTGACGACCTTGCATTTTTCTGCATTGACAAGCCCAGCATTGATAATGTGTTGTCCACAATCGATCAATTCGGCATCGTTTCTGGTGCTCAAATGAATCGCTCCAAAAGTTCTGGCCTATGGTTTGGTTCATGGGGCACAACTCCACCTCTGTACGCTGGCATAGAATGGTCTTGTGTGCCTCCTAAATATCTTGGCGTTCCACTTCATGCCTACAAATCCAGTGCCCATTACTGGAGAGAGCGAGTTCCGGCTGTTGAGCGTTACGCTCAGACGTTTGTACCGCATCGCCTCTCAATTTTTGGTCGAGCCCAGGCTTGCAACACCTTTCTGGCAACAAGAATTTATTACGTACTCCAGGTCCTTCACTGCGCCAGACATTACATACAGCGTTTCCATCGTATATTTGCGACGTTTATTTGGTCCTCCAAATTTGAGCCCATGCGGCGTGATAACCTTTTCAGGCCTGTTTGTGCAGGAGGCCTGGGCCTAGAGCACCTGTATGTGAGACAGTTGGTTGCCCGTTTCTTCTTTTTTCGCGCTTGTTCCCTTCCGATTATTAGAGCATTCTTGCAGGTTAACTTCATGACTCTACTTCCGAACTTAGTAGTTTCTTCCAATTTTACTGAACGACCCCGTTTACTAGGCTTTATGCAGGAAGTTTATGCCTCCGTGCGTTTTTTGACAGTTCGGTTTTCAAATGAGTACTTATACTCTGTTTCGCGCAAAAATCTGTACAGGGATTTGATATCCATGCTCTTCCCGCCCCCACTGTATCGTTCCGTCTACGTTGGGCTCATGGGTCATGATTTTTTAAAGCGAGTGCGTAAAATGCCAATTTCTCCTTGCACCAAAACATTTTTCTATAAATTACACACTGAAACTCTACCTGTCAAGACGTGGCTCGATAGGAAAAACATTTTTGTGTCTTCTGTAAACTGTCGCTTGTGCAATGTGCCTGAAACAATTGAACATTGTTTTATAGACTGCAAAGACGCGATTTTGTTTTGGGATGTGTTGCAAAGGACGCTACAGAAAGATTTCCTCCTAAATTCCTACAGTGTGCGCTACCTTGTTGTTTCCCAACCTGACTCGAATCCTTATGATATGATTCTTCTGATTGGACTTCATAGTCTTTGGAAAACGCGCATGCAAGATCGCAACGTTGAACCTGTTGTTTCGCCCAGAATTCACTTTAGCCGAATGTTGCTGCAGGTAACGGACATTTACAAAAAATCGGACTTTGTACCGGATTGGTTTCCTCTCCTGATGCGCTGTATATCTTTACCGGCCTTTTAGTTATAATATGTTACTATTATGTTTCTTCCACGTAGCGCCTACCTAGGTGCTCTGTAAATAGTTGTTTTTGTGTGTGTATATACACACACACACATGTATATATATGCTTTGTATACAAAACCATGTAAATAAATACCATGAAAGAAAAAAAAAAAACTCGTTAGTATAGTGGCCAGTATCCCCGCCTGTCACGCGGGAGACCGGGGTTCGATTCCCCGACGGGGAGTTTCTTTTTTTTCCCCTTTAGCCTTCTGTGCCTTTAACTAAGCGGCGGTGCGCGTGTGCTTCTGCCTCCTCGTTAGTATAGTGGCCAGTATCCCCGCCTGTCACGCGGGAGACCGGGGTTCGATTCCCCGACGGGGAGTTTCTTTTTTTTCCCCTTTAGCCTTCTGTGCCTTTAACTAAGCGGCGGTGCGCGTGTGCTTCTGCCTCCTCGTTAGTATAGTGTTTTTTTTTTTATTTATTGCCTGACTTCGGCAAGAACCACAGTACACAAATACACTTACAGAGCGCAATGAGCAATAATTAACAACACTATCCGCCCGGGGGTGCGTGGCTTCATCATATTAAAACTCCTTAAGCGTCACCAAAGGCTCGACTCTTTCGAGCCACTCGGGAGCTTCAGGAGCAAGTTTCTGAACTTCAATATACTTATGCATGCACTCCCGAAAATAGATCCGTGCTGGCCGTGCATCAGGATCGCAATGATATCCTGCCATTCTGGAGCGCCAAATACAATGGAGGCCCATTAGCATAATGAGGTCGAATGGTGTCCCATCCTCACTCTCTACAGGCAAGTACCGAATACCATGAGCGTCGAGCGGAAATTCCTTTTTTAAAGTCCGTTGCAAGATGTCCCAAAAGTATACCCCCTCCCAACAGTGCAAAAAAACGTGGTCTATTGTTTCTGGTTGTTTACAAATTAAACAATGTGATCCCCAAGGTAGAAATAACTGCTTCCTTTCCAAGAATTCCTTTACTGGTAGTGTTCCGGTATGTAATTTAAAGAAAAAAGTTTTTGCACTTGGCGGCTCCTGCATCGCCTTCACACGCTTAAGTACGTCGCGTCCCTGGCCTCCATTGTATAAGGCCCTGTACATAGGTTGTGGAAGAACTACATCGCACAAATCTTTATACAACTTCTTCCTGCTAACAGAAGATAAATATTCATACGAAAATCGAACAGACAGGAATCGAACACTCGCGACAACCTCTCTAAAGTAACCAAAAATACGTCCCGAGAAACTTTCGGTTGTGACAACAAAGTCCGGCAGTGCATTTCCGAGCCTTAATTGGCACACAGTGCGCAAAAACGGATCGCTTACATCGCGCACAAAACAAAATCTGCTTACAATCTGCCGCAGAAATAAGTGTCCCAGACTCAGGCCGCCATCCTTCACCCGCCTAAACAAATTGGTCCGGCTACAGCGTTCCCAGTCCGCAGCCCACACAAAAACGGCAAAGATCCGGTGCAGTCTCTGTACGTTCATCCTTGCACAATGCAACACTTGCATCACGTACCACAGCCTAGACATAAAAAACAGATTGCACACTGTGGCCCTTGCGAAAATTGAAAGGTGTCGCCCTTTCCACCTTTCCACTTTTTCACGCGTGGCTTGCGTCTGTGCTTTCCAGTACGAATCGCTATCGCGATAACCGTCCAGTGGAACGCCTAAGTACTTTACTGGGGTCGTCACCCAGGACACGTTTGCAAAATTGCCGGGCTTCGTTGGCCATTCTCCGTGCCAAAGCCCCAGGGACTTTGACCAATTCACTTTACTACCGGTGATCTTGGTGAATTCTTCTACGCATGCCACGGCCTCGGTTATACCTTCCCGGTTCACTGTGAACACCGCGACATCATCCGCATAAGCCAGCAGCTTAACTTCTGCTGCCTGTAGCTGGAATCCTCGAATTTTTTCACTTTCCATGATATTCAAACACAACGCTTCAATGTAAATGCAGAATAGAAGAGGGCTGAGGGGACAACCCTGGCGCACCGAACGCTGCAGGCTAATGGGGGCCCCCAAACTCTTATTTACAATTAATCTTGTCGTGCAGCTCCGGTACGCCAAGGCCACTCCCTCACAAATAATGGACCCTAAATTCACATGGTCGAGTATGCAGAACAGGATATCGTGCGAAACACAATCGAATGCCTTCTCAAGATCTAGCTGAAGGATGGCTACACAGCTATTTGTGTAATCACAACATTCCACACACCTCGCTTTATGAATATTGGAAACAATAGAGCGTCCCTTGATCCCACACGTCTGGTGGGGACCGACTATATCCTGAATTACTGACTGTAGTCTACAGGCTAAAATCTTCATGAAAACTTTATAATCCACGTTTGTGAGGGCGATAGGACGATATGCTGTGACCTGCTTTAACTTTTCTGCGTCATCGGATTTAGGGATTAGCACTGTATGGGATTTACCATAAGACGGGGGCAATTCATTTTCTTTATAGGCTTCGTTAAAAACTGCTGTCAGTACTGGCACTATTTCGCGTTTATATGCTTTGTAAAAAGCGGCGCTTAAACCATCAGGTCCAGGAGATCTCCCCAGGTTCAAATTTTCTATCGCTTGCTCGACCTCCGACGCAGTTATCGACAGCTGCAGCCTTTCTTTCTGTTCGTCATCTAATCGCGGCAAAGCGCCATGAAACTTTTCCTTGAATGCGCTCACATCCACTTCTTGCTTTGCAAACAGCGCCTGATAATATTCAAGAAATGCCTGCTGGATATGCCCGCTTTCTCCAGATAACGCCCCGCCCCATTCAATCTGTTCAATGTGGTTTCGTTGAGCATGCGTTTTTTCCATTCCTAGCGCTCGTTTTGAAGGTGTCTCCCCATCAGCTATATCTTGCGCCCTAGCCCGCACCAGTGCGCCACGATAGCGTTCTTCGTCAAAGAGTTCAATCTTATTTTTTATTTTCCTAATGTCATCCATCCATTTGCCAGGCTCTTCGCTTTCTCTTTCGAGAAGTCTAGCTAGTAAAGATCTCAAATTGTCCTCCTCACGCTTCTCCTCTTGTCGTATGCAACTTGACCTTTCGATTGCTGCTATTTTTATTTGTTGTTTGCAAAGTTCCCACTGCTGCCATACTTTCAGTTCCCCGCTCGGCTTTAATTTACTGATTTCTTCGTTTACTTTCCTGCTAAAGATGTCGTCTGTAATGAGCTTATTATTTAATTTCCACATCTCCCAAGAAAACTGATTTCCTCGTTTCTTTGTCCCTATCCCACACTTCACTAAACAATGATCCGAAAATGATACCGGTACTACATTGTAGCTACTGCATTTTGAAATAACGTTCGGTGACACATAAATGCGATCTAGCCGTGCATGGCTTGACCGTTGAAAATGGGTGAGTCTCACACAACGCTCGCCTTCTAAACATTCGGCCACATCATCGAGGTTGCACGTGTCTATAATTTCTGAGAGTACTTCAGTGCTTCTGTCCCTAAATGCCCTTGCACTGGTTTTGTCACAGCCCCTCAGGACGCAATTGAAGTCACCCATTACGATCAGGCATTTCTCACAACTGAAGTGCTTTTGTACGCGTTGAAAAAACGCTGTCCTCTCATCCACCGCATTTGGGGCGTACACACAAATGATGCGCCAATATGTTTTGTCGTACAGGAGGTCAACCAAAACAAATCGACCCGAAGGACACGCCGTATATGCCTGAACCTCAAGTCCCGGTACATTCTTTACAAAGATGACACAACCCGCAGACGTTCCTACAGCGTGGGCGACAACTGCAAAAAACCTAGACGTGAAACGTCTCACCATGCTCCCGGTCTCCTCTTCCCCGTCAATTTTCGTTTCCTGCACTGCCAGGACGTCAATGTCGTGCTCAGTTAAAAGGCGGTACACCTGGCTCTGCTTCTTCTTACTTGCCAGTCCCCTGACATTAAGTGTACCGACTTTCATGGGGAACGCATGCGCCATTTTAATGCAGAAGAAAGAGGCCGGGAACATGGTGCTTACCCTTCACGTCTAGCGCTTGGCTAGACGACATCGTTGACACCGGAGCCATCCGGTGCTGGTGCCAGGCCTGGCAGCGGCGGCGGCTTGTCAAGGGCTCTCCTCTCCGTCGACACATTTGATCGTGTCCGGATGGACGACCGCCTTCCTTGGGTCGTTTTTGCCGGCGGCTCTTCGACGCTGGGGGCTTCCGCCTTGTCGTCTTCGGTTCCGGTCTGGGCGTGTGGCCGCTTCGCTGGGGCAGGGACGCCGGTCGTGCGGGCGCCGCTCTGGTCAAGGTTCTCCTCGGTCAGAGTCGCTGGCTCGGTTTCTTGGAACGCTGGCACGCTTACTTCACCGCTCGACGCCTCCGTCTCCTTTCTAGTAGGTTCTGCCCCCTCAGGCTTGCGTCCGGCATCGCTGCGTCCGGCATCGGCTTGCTGCGTCCGGCATCGGCTTGCGTCCGGCATCGAAGAGCCAGTCGATCCTGCTTGCGTTTCGGGTTCCTCTATGCCTTTCGCAGATTCTTCAGCCTCGACTACATCCATCAGGAGTTCCGCAGAGTCGTCTTTCGACGCCCCACCCGTAGCCACCGCATAAGTGCGGACACACTCATTATCCGCGTGGCCGTACCGCCGGCATTTCGTACAGCGGGGAACCTTGCATTCACGCCGCACGTGGCCTGTACCATGGCAGCGCAAGCACTGCATTGGACGCCCAGGCGCTACGACAAGAGCCAACTCTCCGGCGACACGTACCTGGTGTGGCAGGTCATCCACTTTCAAGCCGGGCTTCAACTTCAGTAGGACCGTTCTTGTCGTTGAGCTGTCATTGACGCCTTGTATCCGCCACCGCTCACGCGTAACGTCGGTCACTTTGCCAAACGCCGCGAATGCCGTCCGAATGTCGTCGTCGGCCACACCGTGAAGCATCCAGTGTAGCCGCAGCTTTACCTGCTGGTCTTCCGGGTCGATAATGAGGCAGCGGCGTTTCTTAACTTGCAGCTCGTTGAAGGCGAGCAACTTCTTTGCTGCCTCCGTGTTCCGCAGGGTAACCGCCCACACGTGGTTGATTTGGTACGCCCCCAACGCGACCACGTCGGGGAGCATACCGGTCTCGGCCAGGGCGTCTCGGAAATCCTCGACCCGGAACGGCCTCGCTCGCACGTCGCCGTGAAGAAAAATGGTGTTGAAAACAACACGTCCTGTTGGCAGTGTCGGCAAAATAATCTGGTAATCCTTATCACCGCAGTCATCGATCCTGTTTCCGCGGCCGTCGAAGGCCGCGTTAGTATAGTGGCCAGTATCCCCGCCTGTCACGCGGGAGACCGGGGTTCGATTCCCCGACGGGGAGTTTCTTTTTTTCCCCCTTTAGCCTTCTGTGCCTTTAACTAAGCGACGGTGCGCGTGTGCTTCTGCCTCCTCGTTAGTATAGTGGCCAGTATCCCCGCCTGTCGCGCGGGAGACCGGGGTTCAATTCCCCGACGGGGAGTTTCTTTTTTTCCCCCTTTAGCCTTCTGTGCTTTTAACTAAGCGGCGGTGCGCGTGTGCTTCTGCCTCCTCGTTAGTATAAGGATTCCATTTCCGGCTACCGAGCGTGACGGACGTGCTATCATGAGCTCCGTTGGAGCGGTGTCAGCGGCCCAGAAGGGCCGCGGAAACAGGTTTTTTGCCCAAGATTCCCAGGATTATCAAGTTGTACTGCCGCAATTGCCAACAGGTGCGTCCGTTTTGAATACCGTCTGTCTTCACGGTGATTTGAAAGCCAGGCCTTTTCGTGTTGAAGACTTTCGCGACACGTTGGTTCGCCTCGGAATGCTCCCCGAAGTGCTAGCTCTGGGGGCGTTTCAGATGAACCACGTGTGGGCGGTCACCTTCAGTAGCCCAGAAGCGACGAAGAAAATTCTGGAAGCTGGCGAAGTGAAAGTGAAGGAAAAACGATGCCTTGTCATTGACCCCACCAACCAGGATGTGCGGCTGAAGCTGCATTGGGTGCTGCATAACGCCCCGGACGAAGATATTCGTGATGCGCTGGCCCCATACGGGAAAGTAACCGACCTGTCTCGGGAGTGCTGGCGCGTTCAGGGCATTGCTGACAAGGGCTCTTCTACCCGCACGGTCGGCCTTAAACTGAAGCCCGGACTGACTCTCGAGGACTTGCCTCATCAAGTACGTATTGCCGGAAGCAATGCCCTACTAGTTGTACCAGGTAGGCCGCCGTTATGCCTAAGGTGTAACAGTCGAGGCCACATCAGGCAAGAGTGCCGAGTGCCGCGCTGCACCTTGTGCAAGCGCTACGGCCATGATGAGAGCAAGTGTACTCGAACGTACGCCAACATAACAGGACTGGGCGCAAGCAACGAAGTCCAAGCTGAGCACCTCATGGACCAGGCCGACGCAGAATAGGCGGCTGGCGGCCCGACTGTACCGTCCGCTCAAGACGCCACTGGACCGCTTCCTCCCGCGAAAGAAGCTAGAGGCACAGAGTGCACCAGCAAATGAGGCTAAGCCGGGGAGCGCTGCAACGTCCACCAACGACTGCCCCGAAAAGATGACTAGCGCCTCGCCTACTGCAACCGTCACGCAACAGGGCACTGAAGACGTTTTGATGTCGAGCGTCGGTGCCACGGCAGCGAAGCGACTTCACGACGACAGTGGCAACTAGGCGCACGACACCAGCAAAGAAGTCGACGGGGAGCCGCCTGTGAAAACGACGCCCACCCGAAGGTCAACATTGAAACCGGCACCCAAAATTCCGCCCGAGCCTCGGCCCGAGCGGATGCCGTCGACGCTGCCGCCGACGTGACCCGCGGCCAAGTGAGTGTGTCGGGCCTGCCGGCGAGCGACAATGGCTAGTGTAGGGACGCTTTCTTGCGGCGACTTAATAAGCGCCGCCTCAATGAGGCAAAGGGCGCAAGCCACTGTGCAGGTTGTTGGAAATGCGAATAGTGCTGATAGTGAAGGGGATACTGCGTGGTTCGAATGCTTCTTTAAGGAAAGATGGCAGTCAACCTAGAAACAAGTTTACACGTCGGCACGCTCAACGTGCGCGGCTTGTCTAATCGTAGGAAACAGTACCAACTTAGCCGACTTTTTATGGAGTGCGACTTAGACATAATTGCTGTTCAAGAGACGAAAGTTGAAAGCGAAGAGGCAACGAACCGCATGGTGGAACCTTTCAGAGCGAGATATAATGTCTGCATTTCTCACGCTATTCGCACAGCGGGTGGGTGTGCGTTATTTGTTAAAAATTCCATTGAAGTGATTATAGAAAGTGTTTATGCTTGTGACAGTGGCCGTCTCATTGTGTGTGACTTTATGCTGCATGCCAATAAGTTCCGAGTTATTTGTTTATATGCTCCAAATAGTGCAAGTGAATGGAAAATGTTTTTTGAAAGTGTTGATCGGCACCTAAACAGTGATGAAAGGATCATTATCATGTTGGGAGATTTTAACTGTGTGTGCAGATCAGAAGATCGAGCGAGACAGGCACCGGTTCGAGATGCGAGTTCAGTGTTTCTGAGCGAGTGTGTAGAGGACCGAGCACTGGCAGATGTGGGTTACTTTTTGTCGAATCCAACAATACAGTACTTTACCCATCAGCAACGAGGCAGCCTCGCCAGATTAGACCGAATTTATGTTTCGGCAATACCGGTGCCTGTGTGTACCAACTATGATGTCAAAACCTTTTCTTTTAGTGATCACAGTTTGGTCACTCTGACGTTGGGTCCAAAAAAGCCACCGAAATTCAGCTGGGATCTGTGGAAGTTCAATGTACACATTCTTGATGATGATTATTTTGTACAGAAAATGCACGACAAAATGAACGACGTGCTTGCATGCAGGACGCAAAGCTACACTGAGGCGTGGGAACTATTCAAACAAGAAGCGAAAATAACTGCCATTGAAAGAGCCAGCGTACTGCGCAAGAATAAGAGTAAAAAAAGATGAACTGAAAAAAAAGTTGGACTGCTATCTCAGTGAAGAAGCTTCGTCGCCGGGTCGGTTCGTTAAAGAAATAAAAGAAGTGAAGAGCGAACTTGAGATAATCGACGTGGACAGATACCGAGGCGCGGTAATACGCGCGCGTTCTGAAAGATTGTACATGGGGGAAGCACCGACTCGACGGTCCATGTCAGACGAAAGGAGCTACGCTGCACGCAATGAAATAAGAGCGATAACGTTCAGTGACACAGTTGTGCGAGACAGTGAATCGATAAAGTGCGCTTTCGTAGATTATTACTGTGAACTGATTGGCAGGGAACCGGAACACGTAGAAGGATTTGAAACAGAATTCTTAAAGCTCATGCAAAGCTAGGAGAAGAAGTGAAAGAAAGCTTAGAGGCACCAATTACCATTACAGAAATAGAAAGTGCTATTGATGAATTAAGCACCGGAAAAGCACCAGGGCCGGACGGGTTCGGTTCGGAATTTTATAAAGCTTTTAAAGACAAGGTTGCAATGGCACTACACTGTGTGATAGAAGAACCATACAACAGAAAAGAATTGCCCCCGTCATTTAGACATAGCCACGTGGTACTGATTCCCAAATCTGATGACCCTACTGCACTGTTGTCTGTGCGCGCGTACCGACCGATAACGCTGGCCAACACAGATTATAAGATTTTCGCGAAAGTATTAGGTAAAGGACTTCAACGGGTAATACAACAGCTAGTGGGCCACACCAAACATGCGGCATTAGAGGACGTTCTATCCAAACAAAGATACACGTGACCAGAACTGTTCTAGAGTGCTGTGATGCGCATTGCGGGAAAGTGGCAACCCAGACAATACCAAAGATCCGTAGGACGTCCCAAAAATGTACGCACGTCCCACATCCCTAACAGCACGTCCCTGGGACATCCGTATGAAGTCCGCACTGGGATTATCCCGGGAACAGTCGCGGCTCGAACGTTATACGGACATGATACCGTATAAAAGCCGCGGTGGGATCATCCCGAAAACAGTCGCAGATCGGTTGTTATAAGGAAGTGTTTATATTCAGAGGGTCTGAATCCTGCAGATGGCCATACAATTCTCATGAGCGCTCGAGTGGCACGCTCCACTGTCCTTTTCCGACGTATTTGGCTAGCGGGCTTGATACAGCTGTTTAGAACAAGTAAACAATAATCCATGCGATGTATAAGCGCAAGATGTCACAAAGTAATACACAGCCCAGTACTTATTTTTTGAAAGAGCCAAAAAACCGTTAAAAGCAGGACGAAAATAAGCAATTCCAAAATGGCCATTATAGCTGAATACAGAAACCCTATACTTTAAAACTTCGAAACTAGGGAAGGGCGACCTAATTACTCTAACTGAACCTGGCTCAAATAGTCTAATTCCCGTTTTGTTATAGCTATCGAGGGTGAGCTTACACTCTTCTCCTCTAAGCTCACAACATAACCACCTTGACGCCAATTGTATTCCCGCCTTCCGACCATAACAGCCACTGACGATGACAGTTACCCCACCGCAAAAACAACTGGCCACTTGTTCGTGCTCTTAGAGCAGTGATCATGAAAATTAATAACACACATCCTTTTATGCGAAGCATACTAAAATAGCCCAACCCAGCTCCTCGAGCGCGGCGGTGTCGTTATCATTGACCTTTCGTGACCTCCATGTCATACCACGTGGTGCGTGACGTCACAGCAGATGAAAAAACAAGGGCCCAACTCGCGCCGTCGCGCGAGGCGTCGTGACCAAGGATGACCACGTGGTGCGTGACGTCACAGCAGATGAGAAACGGGGGCCCAGCTCGCGCCGACGCGCGAGGCGTCGCGACCAAGGAGGACCACGTGATGTGTGACGTAGAAACGGGGCCCCAGCTCGCGCCGTCGCGCGAGGCGTCGCGACTAATGTGTTTCCTGCTTCTGCCGCTAGGTGCGCTGTAGTGAACACGTGATGCTGGAGCGGCGGTATACAAGGGGGTGCGCCTGCCTCTGCTAGGCGTACACGGGATAGAGATGCCTCCTGGAGACAGGGCTGCTCGTTGGAATGAGAAGCAAAAGTTCCGGCGTGCTACAGAGACTGATGAAGAGCGTGAAGAACGTCTAGCCAAGCGGCGTGCTCGATATGCAACTCGGCGACAATATGCTTCGCATCTGACTAGGCTTAACCTAAGCTATGCCTCAGCCATTTTTTTTGCAGTTATTTCTTGGTTTATTTAGGATAACAGTTTTATTTTTGTCTTAGGTGCATGTTGCTTAAAAAGACTCTTTGCTCATTAGCTCAATGGCACCACCATCGTCATCGCACTACTGAAACAATGCAAGTTGTATTTGCTTAGCTTGGTGCGTTGGCCTGGTGGTTTGAGACGTGTATTAGCCAGTTTTCCGTTTTTTGGACCAAAATTTCAGGTAATTATTGACGTTCCTACTGCATGTTAGTTGCATAACGAGTGTAATTTTTTTTTACGGGTTCCAGCAGCGGGAAACACGGATGGCACATGCGGCAAGTGAAAGTAAGTGGCAGTCGGTAGTCCTCGCCTGGTGTGTGAGCCGTGTAGCGTGATTTCTAGCTTTTGAAGTAAGTTTAGCGGCGGTATTAAAGTTCAGTGACTGATGCTGGCTCAACATGAGCAGAAGCTTACTGGGGGCCAGTATATTAATCTGGTGACAGCATAATGGCTACGGTGCCGAGGAGTACTGCTTACAGGCGTGCACGCCGAGAGGCACGTCGTGATATTGAGCTAATAGCGTCGGGTGCTGGCGATGGTGTTGCATACGACCCTTCTTAATCTGATCCGTGTGCAGCTGCAAAGTCGCAAGAGCAACTAGATCCTAGCTCGTCGCATGTTCCGTGCCTTCAACATTCGACTGAATATGCGCCTAAAGTTCCTGTTCTAATTTTGATTTGGTTTATTGGTTTGTTTGGGTTGAACGTCCCAAAGCAACTCAGGCTCAGAGGGGCACCGTAGTGAAGGGCTCCGAAAATTTCGACCACCTGGGTTCTTTAATGGGCACTGACATCGCACAGTACACGAGCCTCTAGAATTTCACCTCCAACGAAATTCGGCCGCCGCGCCGTGGATCGAACCCGCACCTTTCGGGACAGCAGCCGAGCGCAGTAGCCACTGAGCCGGGGCGGGGCTGTTTTAATTTTGTATTCTGTTTATAACTGTTGCATGCGCACAGTTTTCTTTTATTGGTTTGTAACCTAGATATATATAGTATTGAAGAGAACTATTGCAATTTCATTTGAACTATATGTGTTGTTTGGGCCTTTTGCATCCAAATGAGGTCATGTTTTTACATATGAATTTTTTGCTGGCGAGGGCCAAATCTGCCCCTGTGTCATATGGACGGCTCATAATGGAGGGCATATGCATGTTTAATTGTACCACCTAGGGATACCTCACAACAGCATGCCAGCTGCCTTCAATATGATAAAAACTGACTATAGCAATAGAGTTCCCCACTGTTAACTTGAGAAATCCTGATTTTATTTTCTTGGTCTCATTCCGAACCTAATTCTGTTTTGATCTAGAGAAATCACATGACTGTGCAAAATGGAGACACTGCAAGAGAAAAGACATCTGACATTCTGCGAAGTATTCTAACATCTGAACTGGTTTCTAGCTACAGCTGGTATTGTGCCAAGGGAAGAACAGGCTCTGTGAGCTGAATATATGCAAAATCATGTGCAGTAAGTGTTATTTGGAGGAAGCTATTTCAAATTTTAAAGGAGCACAGATATAAAATTTTAAACTCAAATAAGTGATCCGATCTTTGTCCTGGGCACAAAGGGTTTTACTATTCCAAATTCTCTGATTTCACTGATTCCACATGCCAAAAATCATTGACAGAGGAGCTGTTAGCCAATGCTGACATCTATTATCTATATATGGACTGGTTGGCAGAGTCACTAGCAAAACATGGGGTAAGTCCTAACCATGCCATCACATGATGCCATAATGGACTCCAGCACTGGCATTGACCTGACAGAGACCAAAAGTGCTCATATAAAACAGTTTAACTGTTCACACTGTGGACTAGATATTTAAGCTCATTTCCATGATTAATAGGCTTTTACGTCTCATTAAAAGCAGAAAAATGAACACCTCAAAACACTGTGTCTGTATCCCTTTAAGACTTCCAATATAAATCAGATCACAGAATCAATATCTACAGCAAGTGTTTATAATTGAATTTGTAGGTCTTGGTAGGATTGCGTCAAGACCAGTGATATTTGCATCGAAAAAAAAATGCCAAATTTTCATTGTTTATTTTCAGATCTGCACATTCACGCACTTCACAACTAGCCACATGGATTTTTGTTGTCATCTGGTTCATTGGCTTATGGCTGCAGTGCCATGAATGTTACCACAGGTTAGAACAAGCTAGAATTACAGCCTTCATAGTGTGCATTTGGGACTGTTTTCATACTGCCTGCACAGAAGGCATGGTCCAGCAATGGAATTGGTAATAAGATGTGTAGAAATATGCCATCCTTTGTTACTCAGGCCCATGCCCTTTGCCTGCTGGTTCAAAATTAAGGAAATGCAGTAAAGTTTGGCTACAAAACTTTTTAGAGGTGAGATATATTTTTTTATAAAAAATACATAACATATACCCTCTCATTTGTATATAGGTTGCCTAACCGACCAGCAGACCTCAACTCTGGCTCGGCAAACTACGCTGAAAGAAATCCAAAAGGCAGCCATGTCATATTTTCGGCATGCAACTGAACGGGTAACGCGCAAGAAAACTGGCGAACAAAGCTGTGCTCCTGAGCAAAACGCAATGGTGAGTGTGTTGCTAGTGTGCTACATTTTTTTGTTGATATTAACGTCTTGGGTTGAGGATTTTTTATTCCAAACTGTTGATATTTTCCCTGTGACACTGTGCTGAGAGATGATTGATTTTGAGAGAGCACAGAATTCAGTAGATTATTTCAATAGATACTGTTACGAAGAAGAAGAAGAGGGCAGTGGCGCGGGACGGAGCGCTCACGCTAGGCCCACAGCCATTAAATCACATTATCATCTGTCATGTCGTCCTCTTCCTAGGATTGCCACCTCGTAACATTTGGTGTGAGGTGCGGGTTCCTCCTCGTCATCCTGGTCCCTGGAGCATCGCCGCCTTCTGCTGGCCTTCATCGTTGGATAAGGGGACCTGGATTCCGCCGCCGGCTCAACCCGAGCCCGACTTGACCTGAACCGACCAGCCGCCTTCCCCAGCCGCCTTCCCCAGCCCCGTCCCCAGCCCCGACCACAAGACACGACGACCAGGACCAGACGCAGCATGACCCGACGACGACCCGAATCAAGACTGCACCCCCGCCCAAGCTGTCCGGCAAGTCCTTAATCCCTGAACTTTCGGCTGTGGCGACCGACCACTGGACCTGAAGCTCCAGGGACAACCGTTCATCAGATCATCTCGTTCATCTTGATGGCAAGCCTTTCACCTTCTTCTATCCTTTGTGATCATGGTCATCGCCACCTCATCACTGAAAATTTAAGCAATCGATCGGGATGATCGCTCGGAGGACCCGGGTCATGTTACGAAGACGAAGAAGAGGGCAGTGGCGCGGGACGGAGTGCTCGCGCTAGGCCCACAGCCATTAAACCATATTATCATCTTTCATCATGTCGTCCTTTTCCTAGGCTTGCCACCTCGTAACAATACTGTGAAAACTTCTGCATATCAGCCTGTGTAGTTAGGTAGAATCATGAAATGTATCTTTAAGTTAACTTGGGCATTCTTATCCTGCTAAGTCCTCACGCACCTCTCTTTACTTGGCCGTCTGTTTGTGGGTGTTTTACTCCTGGAAGTATGTACATTTACTTGTGCAAGGATTAATTCCTTGCCGCAAGTACCATTTGGTGCCAACACCATGTGAAGGTGCTGCAATTTGTATATTGTGCTGCAAGTTTTTTTTTTCAACTGCAGTCAGTGATTGAAAAAAAAGGTGAACTGAAAGAAGTGTCTATATGTATTGGGTTTTTTTTTTGTCTTCCTTCCAGCAAGGCAGCCTATTTCAGCATTGGCCCAGGTGGCAGGATTTCTGCTTTACATGTATACGTGACTCTTCTTTTCGATGACACTATAGCAGAACCGAAAATAAGACTGCCTATAATGAGAAGCCAAGCAATATTTTGAAAATGTGTCACTTTATTGATACCTAGCAGTTGTAGTATACTTGTGTCTAAAAATGCGATGCTTTGTGCTTGAACAATTCCTTTTTCTCTGACTAAGCTGGGCATTTTGTTGCCCATCTGAAATTTGCTTGTATCGAGCTATACTTGCTGTTTGGTCTCTAGTCCCACTGTGCTTGTGTAAATTTGTTCCTGACTGCTACTACTAGAGTTATTTGTCACCCCCGTAGTGCGTTTGCATTGCTGTTCCATCAAAAAAGAGGATATGTGGATTTTAATGACTTTTATTGTCTATGTAAGAGACGACCATAGTTCCTGTGGCTTGTAGCAGTCTTATAACTTGTTAATGTTAATATCCTACCATATGCAGCGTGTTTTAGATTTTATTCTTCTGGCCGTGCTAGTTCCCTTAAAGCCCATCTACTCACTTATACGTGCTTTTTATTTCTAGTCCTGTGCTTGCTGAAATGTGATTCTGAATGGTTGTGCTTGTGTCAATATTTCAACCTCTGATCTGTGTGCATGTATTGCTGTTATAGCAAAAAAAAAGGCTCATTTGTGATTGAATAATCTTTATTGTTTTGAGTGAGACAAGCATAGTTCCTGTACCTTGTAGCAGTCAGACAACCTGTCTTATTTTAGTCATTCCACATGCAGCTTGACTGAAATGTTTATCTTCTGACCATGCTAATTGCCTTGAAGGCCAACTACTACTTATGCACAGCTATATGCCTGCTTTTATCTCTAGTTGTATGCTTGCTGAAATTTGATCCTGACAGATAGTGCTTATGTTATTATTTTAAATTCTAATCTGTGTACTTGGGTTGTATTGCTGTTATAGCAAGAAAGGGTCATTTGTGTTTTAAGAACATTGATTATTCTAAATAAGACAATAGTTCCTATAGCCGCCGCAGTGGCTCAGTGGCTATGGTGCTCGGCTGCTGACCCGAAAGACGCGGGTTCGATACCGGCCGCGGCGGCTGAATTTCTTTGGAGGAGAAATTCGAGGCCCGTGTACTGTGCGATGTCAGTGCCCGTTAAATAACCCCAGGTGGTCGAAATTTCCGGAGCCCTCCACTACGGCGTCTCTCATAGCCTTAGTCGCTTTGGGACGTTAAACCCCATAAACCAAACCAAACCAAACAATAGTTCCTATGCCTTATTGCAGTCACATAATTTGCCTCATTTTAGCTATGCTACGTGCAGTGTGATCGAGATTTTTTCACCTCTGCTGCGTATGCTTGTATTGTTGTTTTAGTAAAAAAAAGTTGTATTTGTGTTTTTAGTTTGGTTTTTTGGCGTTTTACATCCCAAAGCAACCCAGGCTATAAGGGATGCCATAGTGGAGGGCTCCAGATAATTTCGACTACCTGGTGTTCTCTAGCGTGCACTGACATCGCACAGTACACTGGCCTCTTAACTTTTCGCCTCCTTCGGAATGGGACTGCCATGGCTGGGATCGAACCCGCGTCTGTTGGGTCAGCAGCCGAGCACCATATGACCAATGAGGCACTGAGTGGCATATTCGTGTTTTGTTGTGTTCATTATGTATAAGACAGTCATATAATGGCTACGGTATGCCGCTACTGTTTGTTTTGATGTCATGCACTTTGCAGTGCAATTAATATTTTTTGTTCTGACCAAGATAATCATCCCGAAGCCTGTTTAGGCCTTACATGACTTATATGTATATACCTGCTGTTTTAGCTGTGTAGTTATTTTTCATCTCTCTGTTTTGCAACTCTGCATCTGGGGTTGGCTTGGCTACTTATATATTGTATTGGAATCCTACTGCTTCAAGTTTGAAAATGTGATAATTTTGGCTCATACTAACCAGACAAGCTAAACAAAATCAATGAAGCCTATTACACACATATGTGCACACCATCCATGACCTTGCTCTCAATAACAAGAAATGCCTGAGAGGAGCTGTTAAAGCTGTGTTAGTGCATCCTTTATGTGAGTTGTTCTGTTTCATGTGCTGTTATTAAAAAATAAAATTCAGCTGTGAATCACCATTCGGCCTGATCATCAGCATGCCCCATATATTTGAATAAAACTATTTTAGCCAAAGCTTTGTGTTTTAAATCACTGTGCAGCATAATCCAGGCCTGTGTTCTAACTTTGTGTCGTTTTTACTATAGCATCACTCTCGGCCATATGCTATTGGTCGAAATGCCAGAAGCGGAAGCTGGTTCTGTTGTGGTTCGATCCCGGCCGTGGCGGCTAGAATTTCTTTGGAGGAGAAATTCTAGAGGCCCGTGTACTGTGCGATGTCAGTGCACGTTAAAGAACCCCAGGTGGTCGAAATTTCCGGAGCCCTTCACTACGGCGTCTCTCATAGCCTTAGTTGCTTTGGGACGTGAAACCACACAAAACCAAGCCAACCTGGTTCTGTTGCGGCTATGAGGCACTGCTTCTGCTTCTGGTATTTTGGTAAGTCATGCATGACCAGTAGCAACACTTTTGAAAAGGACACGAGGTTATATTGGGCCCTGGCGAAGGAAAAAATGAAAATAGTAACGTCCTATTGCAGTCCTGCAAAGGTCCTAAAAATGTACTCGTCAGACATCCGAAGGACTTCTTTCGGCGTTTCACTTCGGATGTTTTCAGGATTTTTTCGGGACATCCGCGGGATGTGCGTAAAGTCCTGCCGCGGACTTCCCAAGGACGTCCTTAGGATGTAGGTGTGTTGTCTGGTTTGCCGTTCAGTTGGATTTAGAGAAAGCTTTCGATAAAGTCACCCACAAAGTCCTTTTCAGTGTCTTGAAACACGTGAACGTCGGCAAGGTACTTCTAGAGGGGATAGAGCTATGTTACGCAAATAATTTTACCAGAATTATAACAAATAAGACATTAACCACTCCAATCCAAGTGAAATCGTCTGTTAGGCAACGGTGTCCCTTGTCACCTCTATTATTTTCATTGTTTCTTGAGCCCTTTTGTTTAAGCATTATAATGAACAAGGATGTTATCGGTTATAGTTTTTGTTCAAGCAAAGTTAAGCTTTTGTCATACGCGGACGACATTTTGGTTTTCTGCGCCGACACACCCAGTGTCAGCAACGCAGTAAGAATGACAACCAAGTTCTGCAGGATGACGGGAAGCAGTGTCAACTGGAGCAAATCAGTTGTTATTTGGAACGGTGAATGTGGCGTCACGCAGGCTGTGTTTGAAAATATGCAATGGTCGCACTCACCAACAAAGTATCTCGGAGTGCCTCTGCAGCACTATAAAGACACCGAGGAATACTGGAAGCACGAAGCGGAACGCATTAAGGAAAAAACAGCAAAGTTCGGTGGGCGTGACCTCTCTATATTTGCGAGGTCAACCGTGTGCAATCTGTTTCTTGTAGCAAAGATTTGGTATGTTCTGCAGGTCATGTGTGCGTCGAGAGCGAGCATACAAAAACTGCACAGACTGCTTGCTGTGTACATATGGCGTTCAACATGGGAGCGCACGAGTCGCACCAATCTGTTTCGCGCAGTGAATAATGGAGGGCTGGGTTTAGCCCACCTGTTTTTGAAGCAAGTGGTTTCTAGGTTTCTGTTTGTGCGAGATTTCTGCGGACAGTCATTCAAACGAGACTGCGTGATCATTTGCCGTTTTTTGTTGTGTCATCTACTCTAGCCAACGGGCCAAGTGTGCGCGGATTTTTACGGGAGGTTGTTTTGTCTTTCCGCTTTCTTCAGGCACGTTTTTCAGTAGAGTACCTGAGCAACGTCACCCGGAAGAAACTGTACAGAGATATTGTTGATGTGTGTATGCCAGTGCCATTGTATCGTTCAGTATATCCACATGGAGGTGGTAAAGATGTTTTGAAGAGGGTAAAGCGGATGCCGGTTAGGCCATCTCTAAAAAGCTTCTTTTTTCAAGTACACACTGCGACGCTCCCGGTCAAGCCGTGGCTCGAGCAAAAAGGCATCTTCGTCCCACGGACTGTAAACTGTTTGCACTGTAGAAGACCGGAGACCATCGACCACATTTTTCTTGAGTGTTCGGACGCGGTTTTTCTATGGGACATTCTGCAAAGAACCATAAAAAAGGACTTGCCAGTCACGCCGTACGGCATCCGCTTTCTCCCTACCGCTAATGAGGGAGGGGTGCCCTATGACATGATTATGGCCCTGTGCCTCCATAGCATATGGCGCACTAGGATGGCTGTGCATCACGCCGACCTGAACCCAAGGCCGGCCAGAGAGTACTTTATTGAAAGTGTCGCTTTCATACGTGAAGTGTGTAAAGCAAGCAGTGACCAGCCAGACTGGCTGCCGCTGTTCGACGCTCTTGTCAATTTGAAGCGCTTTTAAACACCGGCGCATGCCAAAGAACGGCAAGCGCCTTTTAAATTGTTCCATTTGTGTATGTATTGTTGCTGGCCGCAGAACAGGCAATAAAGAAAAAAAATCCTCGTTAGTATAGTGGCCAGTATCCCCGCCTGTCACGCGGGAGACCGGGGTTCGATTCCCCGACGGGGAGTTTCTTTTTTTTCCCCTTTAGCCTTCTGTGCCTTTAACTAAGCGACGGTGCGCCTTTGTTGCTGTCTCCTCGTTAGTATGATTCTACTTCCGGCCACCGAGCGTGACGGACGTGTGTATCATGGGCTCCCAAGGAGCGGATTTAGCGGCCCAGCCGGGCCGCGGTATCAGGAGTACGATGAAACCGAACGAGGACTACCAGCTGATTTTGCCGCATTTGCCAACAGGTTCGAGCGTTTTGCATACTGTTTTTTTGCATGGCGACGTCCAAGCCAGGCCATACCGTGTTGAAAACTTTCGTGACGCTCTTGAGCGTCTGTCATTGCTGCCGGAAGTGGTTGCCCTCGGGGCATATCAGATGAATCATGTTTGGGCCGTGACATTCTGCAATGAAGAAGGAAAAAACAAAATGCTACAGGCGGAGGCGTTCAACGTCAAGGACCACCGCTGTGTGGTCATTGACCCATGCAACCAGGGCGTCAGGCTGAAGCTGTTCTGGCTGCTACACGGCGTGAAAGATGACGACGTGAAGGCAGTTCTGGCGGCTTTTGGAAAAGTGACCGACATAACTCGGGACAAGTGGAGAGTCAAAGGCTGCGTCGACAAGTCGTCTACTACGCGCTCAGTGACATTGAAGCTGAAGGTGGGCGTTACCATCGAGGACTTACCGCACCAGCTCCGTGCTGGAGAGGACGTCGCACTCGTCCACGTTCCTGGCAGAGCTCCGCTCTGCCTCCGGTGCCGCGGCACCGGACACATACGTCGGGAGTGCCGTGTGCCACGTTGCGGGCTCTGTCGTCGCTTCGGCCACAACGACGCCCAGTGCGTGCGAACATATGCTACCGTAGCTGGTCCTGGTCGTAGGGATACTACTGAGGAGCATATTATGGACGAAGTCGACGCAGTAGAGGCGACCCGTGAGAGTCGGGAAGACGCAGTACCGAAAAGCATAGCCTCAGAAAAAGCAACGCTTCCCACGGAACATGAGGCTGCCAACTCAGAAGAACCGCCTGTGCCTGGCACCAGAACTGAGGCGGACGCGGGAAAAGCACATGATGCTGCGGTAGGTGCAGCTGAGACGGTTTTTGAATCGACCGACGAGAAGGACGTTGACACGGAGATGCCCGCGGCGTCAACTTTGCCAGCGAAGAGGACGCACGACGAAGCTGATGACAAGGCGACGAGCTACGACGGGACGGACCATGAGGAACCTCTTCCCAAAGCGCCTCCTGTTCGACGTGCGGCCTACAAGCCCAAGCCGAACATCCCTCCTGATCGTAGGACTTCGTCGGGTGTCCCTCCGCCTTAGCGGAGGTGCCTTGCAGGGTCTTCGTGTTGGTAACCCGGTCTTCGATCGGGTTCAGTGCTGACACCGCCGTACTTTGCAAGCCGGAAGGATTTTTGATGAGGTGAGCTGCAAACCGATGTCACTTTGAGAGCGGCGAATCCCAACCATTTAGATGGCGCCTCAACTAACATCTAGCTTGCGTATTGCCACACTGAACGTGAGAGGTCTTTCTGCGCGAAGAAGGCAAAATCAGCTTAAACGTCTCTTGTTCGAAAACGAAATCGATCTGTTGGCTGTTCAAGAGACAAAAATTGAAAGCGAAGAGTTGACAGATGCGATGGCAGAAATTTACCGTGCACAGTTCAGTGTTTGCGTGTGCCATGCAAAAGGAAAGTCGGGAGGGTGTCTGATTTTAACTCGAAACGGCAAAGTCGCTGTGGAAACTGTATTTTCCTGTGAAAGTGGCCGGATTGTAGCATGCGATTTTTACTTTTCTGGTGTAGAGTGGAGAGCTGTGTGTGTATATGCACCTAATAGAATTCCCGAACGAGATGCCTTTTTTCGCCGTGTTCAACCTTTCCTGCTGACAGAAAAGCGTGTACTATTGCTTGGAGATTTCAACTGCGTGTGTAGACCTGAAGATAGAACAAGCAACAAAACCCTGCAGGACACGAGTGCCGAGCTACTGTCTGAGATGATTAATGAAGCAGAATTGGAAGATATTGGCATTATAATGCAAGGTTCAGAACAAGCACAGTACACGCATTCCAAGGCGTTAGTCACGCAAGGCTGGACAGAATTTATGTTCCTTCTGAAGTTGTGCCCTTGTGTTCCCAGTACCAGACTGTGCACGTCAGCTTCAGTGATCATTCTTTAGTCGTGGTCACACTTGGGGAGCGGAAAAGGACTGTCAAGTTTAGTTGGGAATTATGGAAATTTAATGACTCATTGTTGGAGGATGACGAGTTTAGCAAGAAACTAAAAGACTCAGTCAAAAGCTTGTCAGAAAAAGAGACAGACTTTATACAAACATGGGAACAATTTAAATACGACGTGAAAGTGGCCGCTATAGAAAGAGCATGTGTTTTAAAGCGTAAAGAAAAACAGCAAGAAAAGGAACTTCGTACCGAACTTGATTTCATGCTCAGCATGGAAGGCGTCAAGCCGGGGTTGTACAGACAAGAAATAAAAGAAACCAAAACTAAGCTTGAACTAATAGATGAAACGAAATATCGAGGTGCTGTGATAAGGGCACGCAGCGAAAGATTTTGGCTTGGGTAGACGCCCACAAAAAGGGCGCTCAGCGACGAAAAACAGTATGCAGTTTCGAAAGAGATAAAGGAAATTTGTTATCGCAATGACGTAACTTCCGAATCTGAGGTGATTGAAAGGGCGTTTCTGGAATATTACCAAAACTTGTTCAGCCTTAAAACGCCTGATGTTGAACATTACAAAACTGCGTTCCTGTCGCTAATGCCAAGAGTCGAGGAGGACCTGGCGCAGGTACTTGAGGAGCCCATAACGGCAGCAGAAATCGAAGCTGCAATACAGCAGCTGAGCTTGAACAAGTCGCCTGGGCCGGACGGCCTCGGTGCCGCACTTTACAAGGCTTTGAAAACAGAAATGGCAATAGCATTACAGCGCGTAATAAGCGAGTGTTACGAAAGAAAGTTTACTCCGCCGTCTTTTCGAACTTCCCACGTGGTGTTGATCCCAAAATCGGACGACCCGAGTAGGTTGCAGTCAGTTGAGTGTTACCGCCCAATAAGCTTAACTAACGTAGACTACAAAATTTATATGAAAGTGCTAGCCGGACGACTCCAAACAGTAATTAAAACCCTTGTTGGCCCACACCAGACCTGTGGCATAAAAGACAGAACCATTTTTACTAACATACACGTAGCTAGAAGTGTCCTTGAATGCTGTGATGCAACGGAGGGTCGTGTCGCCATGATGCAACTGGACCTGCATAAGGCGTTTGATAAAGTTGTGCATGAAATTTTGTTCGTGCTTTTGGAACATGTGAATGTAGGATGTATCATCACTGATGGCGTGAAAATGGTTTATGATGGCTGTACATCAAGGTTCATAATTAATAACCGCGTGAGTAATAGTATTCCTGTCTTGTCGTCAGTGAGGCAGGGTTGCCCTCTTTCTCCACTGCTTTTTGCACTTTACCTGGAGCCCTTTTGTTTAAAGCTGTTAACTACGCAAAACATTCGAGGTTACGCCTTTTGTCATAATGAAGTGAAGGTATTGGCATATGCAGATGATATAGCAGTGTTCTGCAGAGACCAGGAAAGCGTGCAAGAAGTGGTGAGAGAAGCCGTAAATTTTTGTGATGCAAGTGGCTGCGCGATAAGCTGGCAGAAATGTTTTGGTTTTTGGCATGGAAAGTGGCAGGCCACGCCAGAAGTATTCTGTCGAATGAAGTGGGTAGACACGCCAGGAAAGTACCTCGGCGTGCCGCTAACCAACTACAGAGAAAGCAAAGAATATTGGGCCCATGAAACCGAACGAGTCAAAGCTCAGACAAGCAAATGGGGCGGTCACAACTTTTCCATGTTCGCAAGAGCTACGGTGTGCAACATGTTTTTAGTAGCGAGGATTTTTTACGTTCTGCAAGCGTTAACTTTGCCAAGGACTTCTGTGCAAAGGTTGCACAGAGTGTTTGCAACATTTATTTGGGCGTCAACATGGGAACGTACCAGCCGATGCAATCTGTTCCACAAGGTGCGGAACGGGGGGCTAGGGTTGTCAAATTTATTTCTGAGACAGATAGTCACTAGATTCTTTTTCTTGCGTCAAGATAATGATTTTCTGCGAACTGTTATACAAGTGCGATTGTCAGAATCACTGCCTGATTATGTTGTGTCATCTATGTCTGCAGGGCGGAGTGGGTTAAGTGCTTTTTTGCAAGAAGTTGTTGCAGCAGTCCGTATTCTTCGGTCAAAATTTTCCGATGAGTATCTAACCATTGTAACAAGGAAAAAGATGTACAAGGACCTGCTCGATGTGTTTCTGCCAGTGCCTGTTTATCGCAGTGCTTATCTTCTGGGTCCCGAAAGGGATGTGCTAAAAAGAGTCAAAAGAATGCCGATGTAGCCTTCAGTGTGTTCTTTCTTTTTCAATTGCATACTGGAACCCTCCCAGTGAAGCCATGGTTGCAAAGCAAAGGCCTTTTTGTACCTTGGTCAGCAGAGTGTCTTATTAGCAAGAAAGTGGAAACTATAGAACATATCTTTCTCGACTGTCATGACGCTCTCTTTTTATGGGATGTTTTGAAACGCACACTGAAAAAAGATTTACCCCTGACGCCTTTTGGAATACGCTTCCTACCATGTGCAGAGCCAGGTGAAGTGCCTTGCGACCTGCTAATGTTGCTCTGCATGCACAGCCTATGGCGTACGCGAATGGATGTCAGGCATGAACATGTTGTTGTGAATCCGGCTCATCAGTATTTCATTGAGAGCATCATGTATACTCAGGAAATTTTCGGACAGCAAGCTCCTCAGCCTGAGTGGCTGCCTGTCCTCGACCAACTAAAATCATTTAACCCATTTTATCATCGTGCACTAGCTAGAAACTGACCTATGCTTTTATTGTCATGTCATTGTATTTTTGTTTTGTTTGCCCGGCGAAGTCGGCAATAAAGAAAAAAAAGTCTCCTCGTTAGTATAGTGGCCAGTATCCCCGCCTGTCACGCGGGAGACCGGGGTTCGATTCCCCGACGGGGAGCTTCGTGTTCTTTTTGTCGTTTTGCCCTTCTGTGCCTTTATCTAAGCGGCGGTGCGCCTGTGTTTCGGTCTCCTCGTTAGTATAGTGGCCAGTATTCCCGCCTGTCACGCGGGAGACCGGGGTTCGATTCCCCGACGGGGAGCTTAGTTTTCTTTTTTACTCCCTTTCTCCTTCTGTGTCTTTAACTAAGCGACGGCCGCCGCGGTGGCTCAGCGGTTATCATTCTACTTCCGGCCACTGGCGTGTACGGACGCAGGATCATGAGCTCCCACGGAGCGGCGACGGCGGCCATCGATGGCCGCGGAAACAGGTTCAGCGCGGAAGACAAGGAGTATGAGATCTTTTTGCCTACCCTGCCCACCGGACGTGTTGTTCTAAACACAGTTTTTTTGCACGGAGATGTGCGTGTGAGACCTTACAGGGTCGAAGACTTCAGGGACGCCCTCGCCAACACTGGTGCGCTCCCCGACGTCGTGGCGTTGGGGGCGTACCAGGTAAACCACGTGTGGGCGGTAACCTTCAGCAGCCCAGAAGCCGCGAAGAAATTAGCCGCCTTGAAGGAGCTTGAGGTAAAGGGACGCCGGTGCATTGTTTTCGACCCGGAGGATCAGCAGGTAAAGCTGCGCCTGCATTGGATGCTGCACGGCGTCGCCGATGACGACATCCGGACTGCTTTCGCGGCGTTCGGAAACGTGACCGAGGTGACGCGGGAGCGTTGGCGCGTTCAAGGAATGAAAGAGAAGGGATCCACCACGAGAACAGTGCTGCTCAAGTTGAAGCCAGGTATGAAGGTGGACGACCTGCCCCACCAGGTTCGAGTCGCCGGCGAGTTAGCTCTCGTGGTGGTGCCCGGGCGGCCGATGCAGTGCCTGCGTTGCCACGGCGCGGGTCACGTTCGTCGCGACTGCAAGGTTCCCAGGTGCTCCAAGTGCAGGCGCTGCGGACACGCGGATGAGGACTGCGTCCGTACCTACGCGTCTGCGACCGGGCTCGGAGGTAAAGGAGACAGCGCGGAGCTGATGGATGTCGCGGAGGCTGAGGACGCAGCGAGGGGTACCGACGAGTTGGGCAACCTCCCTGTGTCGCTGGACACGTCGGCGACTTCAAGCGGCGACGCCCCCCTTGCCAGTGCACCAGGACTCCAGCCACCAACGGGAGACTCGCCTCAGTCAAAGGAGGCGACTTCGGGGGATGCAAAAAGCCTACCAGTGCCGATGGACTTTGTAGCGAAGGAGCCTACCGAGGGTCATCGGCAGAACACCGGTGGCCGTGCGACCACTGTGGCTACGCCTGGGAAGCGTCCCCATGGAGACACCAGCCCCGACGGCGACAAGGAGGCGGCGCCCAGCGTAGAGGAACCACCAGCAAAGACGCCTCAAGCAAGGCGGGCCAGTTTTCGGCCGCGCCCTAACCTTGCGAGCGAGAAGCGCGCCGGCGACAAGGCGCCTCCCGAGCTGGGCCAGGTGCACGCTCAGGATGACGCCGGCGGCGATGGCGGCGGTGGCGTCTAGCCATGTGCTGGACGCGAGAGGTAAGCACCACGCTTTCGGTCTCTTCTTCTTATGTAGAAATGGCTCCTGCATCTCCGCTGAAAGTCGCCTCCCTGAATGTTAGAGGTCTGGCAGGAAAGAGAAAGCAAGGCCAGCTCTTTCGGCTTTTAACGGAGCACGGCATAGATGTACTGGCTGTGCAGGAGACGAAAGTAGACGGCGAAGAAGAGACCGGGAGCATGGTGCAACGTTTCACGTCCTCGTTTTTTGCTGTGGTCAGCCACGCTGTAGGCACATCGGCTGGCTGTGTTCTTTTTCTAAAGAAATTGCCGGGGCTAGAAGTGCAAGCTCATTTCTCTTGTATGTCGGGCCGGTGTGTTTTCCTTGACTTTCGATTGAATAACGTCGAGTGGCGGATTATTTGTCTGTACGCGCCTAATGAAGCAGAAGAAAGGGCGCAGTTTTTTTATAGCATCGAAGAGCGCCTTCGTAGTGACAGACAGCTGATCGTTCTGGGCGATTTTAATTGTGTACTTAGTGCGCGAAATAAGACAAGCCCTCGACCCTTTAGAGATGCCAGCACACAAGTGTTATCGCTAATGGTTGAGAAATGGAACATGGAAGATGTGGCAGAGTGTCTTGAGGGAACGCGTGCAGTAAAGCTCACACACTTTCAGGGTTCTAGCCATGCACGGCTGGACCGCATTTATGCATCCGTCGATGTCTTACCTGAATGTCATAGTTACGATGTTGTGCCAGTGTCTTTTTCAGACCATTGTTTAGTTAAATGTTGTTTTGGGATGGTAAAGAGAGGGAATTCTTTTTCGTGGGAAATGTGGAAATTCAATAATAAACTCTTGCAGGACGAACTGTATACCAGCATAGTAAAAGATGAAATTGCAAAAATAGGCCCCGGTAAAAATATGCACATATGGCAACAGTGGGAGCTGTGTAAAGAAACTATAAAAATTAAAGCAATAGAGAGGGCTTCCTGTATACGGTTTCAAGAAAAACAGAAAGAGACAGAGTTAAAGAAGCTGCTCCATAGGCTGCTTCAACAGGAATCTCTAGCGCCGGGGAAATGGACTGAAGATGTAAGGAAAACAAAGCAAAAACTAGAATTGATGGAAGAAGAACGGTATCGGGGAGCGTTAGTAAGGGCAAGGGCAGAAGACATAGCTGCAGGGGAGACGCCATCAAAACGAGCGCTAGGGTTGTAAAAGGCAAACGCTGAAAGAAACCACATCGACAAAATAGAATGGGGCGGTGTCTTGTCGGCGGACAACGACCACATAAAAGCAGCTTTCAACGAGCATTACCAAGCGCTCTTCGCTTCCCACGTGGTAGACACTATCACGTTTAAAGATAAGTTTCTGGCGGCGATGCCGCGTCTCGGTGATGACGTAAAAGAGAGATTAGAAATGGCTATCAGTGAAGCCGAAGTGGAGCATGCAATCGCCAGTTTAAACCCCGGTAAATCGCCGGGACCAGATGGGCTCAGCGCGCGTTTTTACAAAGAATTCAAGCACGAAATTGCCCCTATTTTGAACGTGATATTTAACGCAGCCTACACAGTAAATGCACTGCCTCCGTCATATGGGTCATCCCATACGGTGCTCATTCCTAAAACGGATCAAATAGATAAATTGCGACTGGTTACAGCCTACAGACCCATAGCACTTACGAATGTTGAATATAAAATTTTTATGAAGGTTTTGGCTCGGAGGTTGCAGACGGTGATTAAGGATATAGTTGGGCCACACCAGACGTGTGGGATAAAAGGGAGGTCAATAATGTCCAATATTCATAAGATGCGAAGTGTGCTTGAGTGTTGTGATGACTCGAATGGTCGGGTGGCCATTCTCCAGGTCGACCTTGAGAAAGCTTTTGACTGTGTCGATCACGAAATTTTGTTTTCTATTTTGGACCATGCGAATGTTGGGTCAGTTATCCGCAAGAGCGTGGCCCTGGCGTACCGAAACTGCACGACGAGATTGATCGTAAATAAGAGTCTGGGGGCCCCCATTAGCGTGCAGCGTTCGGTGCGACAGGGCTGCCCTCTCACCCCTCTTTTGTTTTGTATATATATTGAGACATTGTGTATTAAAATATTGAACAATGATAACGTAAAAGGGTTTAAGTTACAAGCAGCCGAGGTGAAGCTGCTGGCTTACGCGGACGATGTTGCACTTTGTACGGTTGACCATGAGAGTATAACCGAGGCGGTCAAATGTGTCCGTGAGTTCTCTCAGGTTACCGGAAGCGGGGTGAACTGGGCCAAGTGCCTTGGGTTCTGGCATGGACGGTGGCCATCGCAGCCTGACCACTTTGCAAATGTGACGTGGGCGAAAACCCCAACCAAGTACTTAGGTGTCGAGCTTGATGGTTACCGCCAAAGCGAGCAATATTGGCAAGAGCAGACGAAAGCGCTAAGGGAGAAAGCGGAGAAGTGGAAAGGTGCCAACTTATCGATTTTCGCCAGGGCTACTGTATGTAACCTTTTTTTTATCAGTAAACTTTGGTTTGTTATGCAAGTTTTGCATTGTTCGCGTGTAAACATGCAGAAGCTCCACAGGATTTTCGCTGTCTTTGTTTGGGCTGCAGAATGGGAACGCTGCAGCAGAACAAATTTATTCCGTCGGGTAAAAGACGGCGGCTTGGGACTTGGACACCTCTTTTTGCGGCAAGTGGTCAATCGGTTTTTGTTTTTCCGCGACGTTTCTGACCCTTTCTTGCGCACTGTCTGCCAAGTTAGGCTGCGGCGCCTACTGCCGGAGTTTGTTGTCTCCACCGAAGAAGTTACGTGTGGTATTTTCGGCTATTACAGAGAGGTCGTCGCAAGTCTTAGATTTCTTTCAGTGCGTTTCTCTAATGAATATTTCTCCTGTGTAAAACGGGAAAAGCTGTACCACGATTTATGTGACACTGTTTTACCACAACCTTTGTATAGAGTCTTATACAGTGGAGGCCCAGGCTCGGACGTCTTAAAGAGGGTAAAGATAATGCAGGTGCCGCCAGGAGCTAAGACCTTTTTCTTTAAATTACACACCGGAACGTTGCCAGTAAAGAAATTTTTTGAGGAAAAGGATTTATTTCTACCTTGGGGTTCGCATTGTTTAATCTGTAAGCAGCCGGAAACAGTAGACCATGTTTTTTTACATTGTTCGGAAGGGGTTTATTTTTGGGATGTTTTGCAACGGACTATGAAGAAAGATTTCCCCCTAGATTCGCATGGCATTCGATATTTAAGCATTGATAATGACGACGGGGTTCCATTTGATTTAATTATGCTCCTGGGTCTCCACTGTATATGGCGCTCAAGAATGGCAGGCTATCACTGTGACAGGGAAGCACGCCCCGCCCGAATTTATTTCCGAGAGTGTATGGACTGGTTTGTCGCTATACAAAAAGCGGCTGCGGAACCTCCCGAGTGGCTCTCGAGGGTAGAGCCTTTGTTGTCCTTGCGGGAGTTTTAATGTGACGAAGCCAGCCTGACGCTGGCTGAGTATGACTTTCAGTGTGTTCATTGTCTTGTATTATAGCTTTTGTGATTTGTCTGTTCTTTTTCGTGCCGTGTTGTTTTCCAAAGCCAGGAAATAAAGAAAAAAAAAAGTATAGAGGCCAGTATCCCCGCCTGTCACGCGGGAGACCGGGGTTCGATTCCCCGACGGGGAGTTTATTTTTTCTCCCCTTTAGCCTTCTGTGCCTTTAACTAAGCGACGGTGCGCGCGTGCTTCTGCCTCCTCGTTAGTATAGTGGCGAGTATCCCCGCCTGTCACGCGGGAGACCGGGGTTCGATTCCCCGACGGGGAGTTTCTTTTTTTTTCCCCTTTAGCCTTCTGTGCCTTTAACTAAGCGACGGTGCGCGTGTGCTTCTGCCTCCTCGTTAGTATAGTGGCCAGTATCCCCGCCTGTCACGCGGGAGACCGGGGTTCGATTCCCCGACGGGGAGTTTCTTTTTTTCCCCCTTTAGCCTTCTGTGCCTTTAACTAAGCGACGGTGCGCGTGTGCTTCTGCCTCCTCGTTAGTATAGTGGCCAGTATCCCCGCCTGTCACGCGGGAGACCGGGGTTCGATTCCCGGACGGGGAGTTTCTTTTTTTTCCCCTTTAGCCTTCTGTGCCTTTAACTAAGCGACGGTGCGCGTGTGCTTCTGCCTCCTCGTTAGTATAGTGGGGATTCTGCTTCCGGCCACGCTAGTGAACGGACGCAGGATGCAGGGCTCCGTAGGAGCGGCTTCAGCGGCCCAGCAGGGCCGCGGTAACAGGATTTTTGATACTGAAGACCCGGAATATCAAGTGTTGCTGCCTCAACTGCCGACAGGCCCTATTGTTTTAAATACGTTGTTTTTGCATGCTGATGTGCGGGCCAGGCCGTATCGCGTGGAGCACTTCCGCGATGCGCTGGCGGGCTTAGGCCTACTGCCCGATGTTATCGCCCTTGGGGCGTATCAGATGAGCCACGTTTGGGCAATCACCTTCAAGAGCGACGAAGGCGTCAAGAGGCTCGCAAGCGTCAAGAACATGAAAGTGAAGGAGCATTGCTGTATTGTGGTCGACCCAGCCAACCAGGCGGTGCAATTGAAGCTGCATTGGATGCTGTACAACATGCCTGACGACGACATACGGACAGCCCTCTCACCTTACGGAAAGGTGATTGACGTTTGCCGGGAGAAATGGCGTGTTCACGGCGTGCAAGAAAAATCATCGTCAACGCGAGTGGTGTCCTTGGTTCTGCGGACGGGTCTCACCGTGGAAGACCTGGTTCACCAACTTCGTACAAAGCCACCTAGACTACTCAAGGCCTCTCCGCTTGCTCCGTGACGTCACGCTAGTTGTCCGACCTCCGCTCGGGACTGCGGGGGTTCGCCGGCAGTTTTAAGCGCACTTTTTTACTATCCGATGTACAATGGCTTTAGAAGTGAGTCAACAAATATGGATTAGCGACTAAACAACAGCTTTTTAACCGCGAGCATAATTTTGCTAATTATCTTCCTTATTAATTTATAATTTATGCTATCTTTCTTGGCCCTTACAATATACTTCGTATTGGAGCTAAGTGCTTCGTTTTTATAGCTGCATGATAATACTTGTGACAGAGCATTGCATAGCTATAGTTCCTGCTCTTCAGTTCATCGTATTTAGTTCATATTAACTTCAAAATATTTTTTTCCTAGACAGAAAAGCAGTAGAATGAAGCAGAATGCATGACATGCAGTACCTGCTACATCTCATGCATTCGGTTGCTTTTTAAATAAATGTACGTTTTTTTTGTTATGTTCGAAAGCGGATGGCGTGTTAGACATTAAAATAAACAAAATGAATGAAGTCATGCAAAACAGTAACATGAATACTTTATGGACATTTTATTGGTCAGAGTGCTCTGCATTAAAATATTTCAATTCTTTAATTTTTTTTAGTTTCCTGGCAACTGCCTTCTTCTGACTGCTGTTCTGAATGGCGTCATCCTTCAATTTACAAAAATTTACATTTCCCCGACGTGCCCTCATGAAGGTGTAGAAGGAAGATATGATGGGCAATTGGGGAACACGGAAGGCACTGCACCCTTTTGAAGTTGAACACGATCGCGGTTGAGCTCTATGGTTCTTCCTGTTTGTTTATCATCATGTGAGAGCTTGGTGATGAAGTCCTGCTTATGGAAATGGAGCTCGCATACCTGCATGAGAAAGCTTAATTATTTACATCCGGTTCTCCCGAAACTATTCTTCAAAAACTTTTAAAGTTACAGAAGGTTTTTACTTTCTACCTTGGAATGTACGGTTGGCGTAAAATCCTTGCGAGGAACTGCTCTCATCCAAGCTTTTCTGTGAGCTTCATCTTAGGAAAAACCAAACACTCTAACTTTTGGGCCACCAACATAATTTCCGCGGCACCCCGGCACACAGCAACGGCCCATGTTGCAGCGATTACAAATGTGCTTTTCTTTAGCACCACATCATGATTTCAACGTGTGCAAGCCAGGAGAATACGGTATGACGCACTGCAGCTCGAAAACTATAGAAGCCGGAAAAGAGAAATGTCAGCACGTTCGCTGCCTAACCTAACCACAGGCCTGCGTTTCTATGAGCCTGTGCTGTGTTTCACCGAACTCTCACCGTCGTTCGCGGTCGGACCGGTCGGGCGGGTCGGGCAACTAGTGTGACGTAGGCCCCTGTGGAGAGGAGGAGCGAACAGGCCTTGTCTAGTCTAGGTGGCTTTGCTTCGTATCGCCGGTGAGCAGACCTTGGTTGTTGTCCCTGGCAGAGCACCGTTGTGCTTGAAATGCCGAAACACCGGTCATGTTCGACGTGACTGCCGCGTCCCGAAATGTACGCTTTGTTGTCGCTACGGCCATGACGAAGCGCAGTGTGAAATGACGTACGCGTCGGTAGCAGGACCGGCGCCCAAGGAAGACGTGGCGGACCTTTTCATGGACGAGGCTGACGTCGCTGAGGCCTCCCGCACGGAGAGTCGGCCGTCGGACACGGCCGTAATGCCGTCTGAGCATAGCGCTGGCCTACCGAACGCGGCTACAGTGCAACCTACTCAGCAGAAAACTCAAGAGGAAAAGCCAAGCGATGAAAATGTGAAGGAGTTGGCCACCGAACCAGCCGCTACCGAGGTGGATGCAGCAAAACACGCACCTGGAAACGATTTGATGGACGTCGCAGAATCGGGTGTAAGCAACGCGGCGACAAAAAGGTCACGGGACTCAGCCAACAACCAGCACGAGAACCTTGGCAACGAGAGCAACGATGAACCCCCGCCGAAAGCACCGGTGGGCCGTCGGGCGCCCTTCCGTCCGAAACCGAACATTCCGCCGGACAGACGGCCGGCGGCAACACCGCCTCCGTAGGACGTGGCGCCTACTGGGGCGTCCAGGCCAGCGTCGTCAAAAGATGGACGCCTTTTCAGAAGTAGCCGCTGCGTACACCGCAAAGGTACGCGTGGGAATTGTGCTGCCAATTGCTTACTTGTTGCAAAGCGCTAATATCAGTAGTTACCCAGAGGTACTGTGCGAACGGTGTGCTCTATAAGATACATGGCTCTGAGACTAGAGACAGCATTAAGAGTTGCCACCTTGAATGTTCGTGGCCTTGGAGCACGTAGGCGACAGTATCAACTTAGTCGCCTCTGTATGGAGAAGGAACTCGATGTCATCGCGATACAAGAAACTAAGGTCGAGACTCAAGAGCAGACCTATCGCATGGTGATGCCTTTTACCGCGCATTATAATGTGTGTGTATGCCATGCTAATGGCATGTCAGTCGGGTGCGCACTGATGATACGGAAGAGTGCTGGCATTATTGAAGGGAGTATGACTGTTTGCCAAACTGGCCGCATGCTTATTGTAGATTTTTCTTTTTCTGAATCCTTGTGGCGGATCATATGCGTTTATGCTTCTAACAATGTGAATGACCGAATGGTATTTTTTCAGTACATTGAGCAGTACTTAAAGTGTGATCGCTTTGTCATATTTCTCGGTGATTTTAACTGTGTGTGTTTTGCGGAGGATCGATTCAGAGGTGCACATGTTCGTGACAAAAGTGCTCTCCTTTTGAGCTCACTAATTGAGGAGCACAACCTAGAAGATGTGGGCCGAGTCTTCACTGGCGGTATGCTTCCGCAGTACACACACAATCAGAGAGAGAGCCGAGCAAGGTTGAACAGAGTGTATATTTCACTAGACTTGATGCCCCTATGTAACAGTTACAGTGTCACACCACTATCATTCACAGATCATAGCTTGGTGAGCTTCGCACTCGGGAAAAAAACTAAGACGACACGATTTAACTGGGACATGTGGAAATTCAATGAAAAGCTTCTTGATGATGAACTGTTCTCAAGCAGAGTTAAGGGAATATTAACAGAGATGCTGACAATGAAGCATGAAAACTTTCGGACTGCATGGGAGGAATTTAAGAGCCAAGTTAAGCTCATTGCAATCGAAAGAGGAAGCAGCCGGAAGCACGAAGAACTGCAGAAGCAAAAAGAGCTGCAAAGGAAACTGGAATTTCTTTTAAACGTACAAAACTTTGACCACGATCAATTGGCTGAGAACGTGAAGAAAGTGAGACATGAACTAGAAGTTATCGATACAGAGCGATACAAGGCTGCAGTCATACGTTCTCGTAGTGAAAGGTTATGGATGGGTGAGGTGCCAAACAAGCGCGCAATGAGCGATGAAAAACGGCAGGCGTCAAGAAACGAGATCAAGCAGATACGTTTCCAAAATGAAGTGACGTCAGATCCCGCGGTGATCGAGAATGCTTTTGTTGACCATTATCGCGATGTGTTCGGCAATGTCACACGCCTCGAGCCAGGCTTCGACAGCGATTTCATGATCAGAATGCCAAGACTGGATGACGATGTTAAGGACAGCCTAGAAATGCCAATAAGTGTGAGCGAGATCAAAACAGCGATAGAGAAGCTGCCGTCGGGCAAATCGCCAGGGCCGGACGGCCTAGGCGCAGCTTTTTACAAAGCTTTCAGTGAAGAATTGGCGTGCATTTTGCATAAACTTCTGTCAGAAGCGTACGAATTTAAAAAAGTCGCTCCTTCATTCCGGACATCACACACAGTGCTGATTCCAAAAACCGATGATCCGGAAAAGCTCCTTCTTGTAGGCTCATATAGACCGATATCTCCCACCAATACAGACTACAAAATTTTTATGAAAGTCTTAGCTGGACGATTACAAGTGGTAATTAAAGAGCTAGTAGGGCCACATCAGACGTGCGGCATTAGAGAGCGCACAATTTCAACGAACACCCACATCGCAAGAAGTGTACTAGAATGTTGTGATGCCCTTGAGGGTCGAGTGGCCATGTTACAGCTTGACCTTGCGAAGGCCTTTGACCGGGTCTCGCATGGGGTGCTTTTCAGTATACTACAGCACTGTAATGTTGGGAGCATAATTTTAGACGGTGTCAAAATGGCTTATGAAGAATGTTCAATGCAGATTATCATCAACAAGTGCCTTAGTTCAAGGGTGCTAGTCCGCTCCTCTGTGAGGCAAGGATGTCCCTTGTCTCCTCTCCTTTTTGCCATATACCTCGAACCTTTCTGTAGGGCAGTCATCCTTGATGCAAACATACGTGGTTTTAGGCTGCACGCCGCTGAAGTTAAAATGCTGGCTTATGCAGATGACGTTGCAGTCTTCTGCGAGGACAGAGAAAGCGTGCTAGAGGCTGTGCGCATTGCCAGAAATTTCTGTTGCTATACTGGGGCCCAGATTAACTTTGAAAAAAGTGTGGGAATATGGCATGAGAGCTGGAATACGACACCCGCCAATTTCGCGGGTATAGAGTGGACTTCAGTGCCTGCACGGTATCTCGGGGTGCCCCTTCAGCACTATAGGGACTCGACGCAGTTCTGGAGTGAACAAACAGAAGAGTTGAGGGAAAAAACAAAAGGATGGCAGGGTCGCGGATTATCGGTGTTCGCGCGTGCGGCAGCGTGCAATGTTTTTTTGATTGCCAAAGTGTGGTATATGATGCAAGTGTTGTTCATGCCTCGTATAAATGTGCAAAAGATGCACCGAGTGTTTGCCGTCTTTATCTGGAACTCCACTTGGGCGCGGACCAGCCGTACAAACCTTTTTCGCAAAGTTCGCGATGGTGGACTAGGGCTCTCACACTTGTTTATACGACAGATCGTATCGCGATTCTTCTTCCTGCGAGATGAAAGTAACGATTTTCTCCGTACAGTCATCCAGGCGAGATTGGCGAAAACACTGCCTGAGTTTGTTGTTTCCACATCCAATGTTGCCAGTATAAGAGTGACCGGCTACTACCAAGAAGTAGTTGCTTCCTTTAGAATACTTTGTGCACGTTTTTCTTTGGAGCATTTGTCCTCAGTGACAAAGAAACAACTGTACGCGGACTTAGTTGACAGCATGCTGCCCACCCCATTGTATAGGACGGTGTACTCTGGAGGCTCAGGTAAAGATGTAGTGAAGCGAGTCAGAAGGATGCCTTTAAGACCGGCGGCCAAAACGTTTTTCTTCCAGTTGCACACAAACACACTCCCCGTTAAAGTATGGCTGGAACAGAAAGGAATATTCGTGCCTTGGACAACCGATTGCTTACTGTGTAAAAAGCCGGAAACAATTGAACATGCCTTCATTGAATGCTTTGACGCAGTCTTCCACTGGGATATTTTGCAGCGCACTCTAAAAAAAGATCTCCCCATAACACCCTATGGAATACGATTTCTGCCAGTTGAAAGCGAACAAGGGATACCTTTTGATATGTTCATGGTCCTGGGCCACCACAGCTTCTGGAGGACGAGAATGGCTTTTCGGCACGCAGATGCCAATGTGCGATCTACGCGCGATAACCTAATCGAAAGTGTTTCCTATATTAGAGAAGTGTATCGTGCACAAAATGAACCCCCTGAGTGGGTTACCATCCTTGATGACTTGGTGTGTCTGAAGAAATTTTGAAATACCCGCATCGCATGCTAACGTGCTTATTCAGTATATATATATGTATTCATTTGTGTGACCTGTCACTGTATTAGCAGGCAATAAAGAAAAAAAACTCGTTAGTATAGTGGCCAGTATCCCCGCCTGTCACGCGGGAGACCGGGGTTCGATTCCCAGACGGGGAGTTTCTTTTTTTCCCCCTTTAGCCTTCTGTGCCTTTAACTAAGCGACGGTGCGCGTGTGCTTCTGCCTCCTCGTTAGTATAGTGGATTCTGCTTCCGGCCACGCCAGTGTACGGACGCAGGATGCAGGGCTCCGATGGAGCGGCTTCAGCGGCCGTGTCAGGCCGCGGTGACAGGGCTAGTCAACAGGAAAATACTTACCAGGTTGTTTTGCCAGCACTGCCTACAGGTCGGTTCGTTTTGAATACGGTTTTTTTTGCACGCCGATATCAGGGCCCGCCCGTACCGGGTGGAAGATTTCCGCGACGCTTTAGCAGAGCAGTCGCTGCTCCCCGATGTTATCGCAATGGGGGCGTATCGGATGAGCCACGTCTGGGCCGTCACTCTCAAGGATGCTGAAGCGGTGACCAAGATTATTAGTGTCGGTGAGCTAGTAGTGAAAAAAGGCCGCTGCTTGGTGATTGACCCGGCCAACCAAGACGTGCGACTGAAACTTCACTGGCTGCTACACAACGTGCCAGACGAGGATGTTCGGGCTGCCTTTGCGCCGTACGGAAAAGTGACGGAAGTTGCCCGCGAGCGCTGGCGCGTGAGTGGTATGTCAGAAAAAGGCTCGACTACTAGACTCGTCACGTTGAAGTTGAGAGCTGGCGTGAAGCTGGACGACCTGCCGCACCAGCTGAATGTTAGCGGTGAGCTGGCGCTCGTTGCTGTGCCGGGCAGACCACCGTTGTGCCTACGCTGTCGGAGTACGGGGCACATCCGTAAGGAATGCCGAGTCCCGCGTTGCGGAACCTGCCGACGGTTCGGCCATGAAGACGGACAGTGTGCCCGCACTTACGCGAGCATTACCGGCCCCGGTACAGGAGTAGACAAGTCTGAGTTGCTGATGGACGAGGCTGATGCGGAAGATGCAGCCCGTGCAGACGGGCAACCAGCAGCGAGGGAAGGGCCGTCGCTTACGGTTTTGACGAAGCAGAAGGCGACGTCAAGTGAGGTACCGGCGAGTGTAGTACAAGTTCAGAGTGCCTTTCAACAGAGTGGCGATGGCGCGCCGAAGGGCGCGCCAGAAGCCGCGGCCGAAGCTCTGGACAGCGCTGAACCTGATAACACCGACGGCATGGACTTCACTGAGGAGGCTGGCACCCTAACGGCTGGAAAACGCTCCCGCGAGGAAAGCGCCGGCGAAAAGACGCATCTTGATGGTGGCAGCGACGAACCGCCGTCGAAGGGCCCGGGAATCCGGCGTCCGATGTTCAAGCCGCGGCCGAACGTCATGGCCGAGACAAGGCAGGCGGGGAAACCGCCTCCGTAGTTCTGCAATGTGCATTTGTGCTGTTTTTTTTTTCTTGCTTTTCTTTTTTTTTCCTTGTTTGTTTGTTTTGGTGGGGAGTGGTACCCATCAGACTGTGTGCACGGATCTGGATCTGCTGGCGAAGGAATTACCCATGGGTTCCCCATGCCTGCACGCGGATATCTGGAAAGGCGACACCGTACATGCACAGTCAGTTTAAGAAGACTGCTCGGCTACCTATGAGGGGTACTGTGGGACTCAAGTCTCCTTTTCATAGGGCATGGCGATGAAACTAGACACAGCTTTACATGTAGCAACTTTGAATGTGAGAGGCCTTGGTGCACGACGGCGTCAGTGCCAGCTTAACCGCCTGCTTGCTGAAAACGCGCTTGACATAGTTGCAGTCCAAGAGACTAAGATCGAAAGTGAGGAATCCACTGATCGCATGGTGTCCACCTTTCGTGCAGCCTTTAACGTTTGTGTTTGCCATTCCGTTGGCACCTCGGGTGGGTGCGTATTATTTGTCCGAAATAATTTAGGCATCACTGTCGAGTCGGTTTTTCTTGCCCTAGTGGACGGCTTATTGTTGTTGATTTTTCTTTTTCCAATTTATGTTGGCGCATTATATGTGTGTATGCTCCAAATGTTGAATCTGAGCGTTTTGATCTCTTTACCCGTTTGGAGCCCTACCTTGTTTGCGACCGAGTGTTGTTGCTGTTGGGAGATTTTAATTGTGTGTGTGCCGCTAATGATCGAGTGAAGGGTACGCCTGTGCGTGACAAGAGTGCTCAATTGCTTCAATCTCTGGCTTATGATAATAGCTTAGAGGATATAGGCAGTATATTTACCGAAGGGAATCAACCTCAGTTCACTCATTTTCAGCGTAATAGTCATGCCAGGTTGGATAGAATTTATGCATCCATTGATCTCGTGTCTCTTTGCACGAGTTGCAAAGTTATACCTGTAGCTTTTAGTGATCATTGCCTAGTGATCGCAAGTTTCGGCATAAAGCAAAGAAAAACAAAATTTAACTGGAATCTCTGGAAATTTAATGTAAAGCTTTTAGAGGACGAGGAGTTCGTAACTGATATTGCGGATGAAATGCAGAAGCTGCTTGAGGAGCGACCCAGCGTTGTTGCGGTTCAGTGGGAAGATTTCAAGGAGTGGATAAAAAGAATGGCCATTGAAAAAAGTTGCTTGAAGCGATACGAGGATAAACAGGAAGAAAAAGCAGCTCGCGAGCAACTGCAATTTTTAATAGGCATGGAAAGCTCCGAGCCTGGGAAGTTTTCTAAGGACCTAAGGGAGGTGAAAAGCCTGCTCGAACGCTTAGACACTGAAAGGTATAAAGCTGCCGTTATACGCGCAAGGACACAGAAACTGTGGGCTGGTGAAACGCCGACGAAGCGAGCTTTGTGTGACGAAAAGCGTTATGCTTGCCAAAACGAAATCAGGCAGATAAGGAACGGAGATGAAATCACGAATGACGCTTTTACAATCAAGCAGCTATTTGAAGAGCAGTACATTGAGCTTCTTGGACATACGCGTGACATGAAAGAGGCCTTCCTGGTTGACTTTTTGCCTCTCCTGCCGAGACTTCAGGACGAAGTGAAGGAGCGTCTTGAGCAGCCCATAACTGCAAAAGAAATAGAGACTGCAATCGAAGACCTGCAAGCGGGAAAAGCTCCAGGACCTGATGGAATAGGGGCCGAATTTTACAAAGCATTTAAGCCCACAGTCGCTCAGTTACTGCTACGAGTTCTAGATGAAGCTTACGAAAGAAAACAAGTGCCACTCTCATTCACCACGTCGTACATAGTGCTGATTCCGAAATCAGATGTCCCAGAAAAGAAGTTGTTGGTGGGAAATTATCGCCCGATAAGCCTCACCAACCTGGACTATAAATTGTACATGAAGGTTTTAGCAAAGAGATTGCAGAGCATAATTACGAAATTGGTTGGGCCGCACCAGACTTGCGGAATCAAAGGTAGGAGTATCGCCACAAATGTGCACGTCGCACGGACCGTGCTGGAATGTTGCGATGTGCTCGGGGACCGCATCGCTATGATGCAGCTAGATCTGGCAAAAGCCTTCGATCGCGTTTCCCATGATGTCATTTTCAGCATTTTGGACCACGCTAATGTAGGCCGTATTATTGCAGAAGGTGTTAAGATGGCATATGCAAACTGCACCACGCGCATTATTGTTAATGGTGACCTCACAGACAGGATAGCAGTTCATTCGTCAGTAAGGCAGGGATGCCCGCTATCGCCTCTGCTGTTTGCGGCCTACTTGGAGCCACTGTGCTTAGCTATCATCAAAAGTGAGAGCATCACGGGCTTTCGATTGCAGTCGACTCACGTCAAAATCCTTGCTTATGCGGACGATATTGCGGTATTCTGTTCAGACAGAGGCAGCATTACTGAGGTGATCAGCACGGTGGATAAATTCTGCAAACAAACGGGGTGTCTCATAAACTGGGACAAAAGCTCTGGCTTTTGGCATGGCGACTGGGAAGCGATGCCTGAACACTTTTCCAGGATGCGATGGTCGTCTTTGCCGACGCAATATCTCGGCGTCCCCCTAGTGCATTATCGCGATGCAAGTGAACACTGGAATGAGGATACGTCAAGGGCGAGGGAGAAAGCAGATGCCTGGAAAGGGAGGCAGTTATCAATGTTTGCGCGAGCCTCCGTCTGCAATCTTTTCCTTGTATCCAAAATATGGTATTTGATGAATGTGCTGTGCGCATCTCGGGCCAGTATTCAAAAGATGCATCGAGTGTTTGCTGTTTTTATTTGGTCGTCAAACTGGGAGAGAACCAGCCGTACCAATTTGTTTCTTTCAGTGAAAAAAGGAGGTCTCGGCCTTGTGCATTTATTTCTGCGTCAAGTTGTTTCGCGTTTTTTCTTTCTCCGAAATCAAAGGGATAATTTTCTTATGACTGTTATCCAAGTGCGGTTGCAGAGACTTCTTCCTGAATTTGTCGTCTCATCTTGTGCGAATATGTGCGGCACTGTCAATGGGTACATGCGAGAAGTTGTACTCTCTTTTAGGCTGCTCCATGTGCGATTTTCCCTTGAGTACTTATCTAAAGTGTCAAAGCAAAAGCTGTATAAGGATCTGGTGGACACCATGTTACCGACCCCAATCTACCGGTTACCTTATCGTGGAGGCCCAGGGCACGATGTATTAAAGAGAGTTAAAAATATGCCTGTGAACCCATCTACGAAATCTTTTTTCTTTAAATTGCACTCGAATACACTTCCTGTTAAAACGTGGCTGCACGAAAAGGGGATTTTTGTCCCATGGACCACAAACTGTCTCTTATGCAAAAAACCTGAGACAGTAGAACATGTATTTCTGGACTGTTGGGACCGTATTTTCTATTGGGATGTGCTCCAACGAACAGTCAAAAAAGGTTTTCCCCTGGACCCCTACGGCATCAGATTCTTGCCAATTCAGAATGAAGCAGGAGTACCGTATGATTTAATCATGCTTCTGGGCCTCCACAGCCTCTGGAGGACACGGATGCAAGTGCGACACGCGGATGTTAACGTTCGCTCGGTGCGCGAAAACTTTATTGAAAGTGTTGCGAGCTTGAGAGAAATGTACCGAGCACAAGCTGACCCACCTGAATGGATTACTGTATTTGATGAACTGGTCGCATTGAGAAGATTTTAAGCCCTGATACGTCAGCTGAATTAGGCTGATGTTTTTATCATTTGTACATTTTTGTTTTCATGTCACAGACGGCAATAAAGAAAAAAAAAATCGTTAGTATAGTGGCCAGTATCCCCGCCTGTCACGCGGGAGACCGGGGTTCGATTCCCAGACGGGGAGTTTCTTTTTTTTCCCCCTTTAGCCTTCTGTGCCTTTAACTAAGCGACGGTGCGCGTGTGCTTCTGCCTCCTCGTTAGTATAGTGGCCAGTATCCCCGCCTGTCACGCGGGAGACCGGGGTTCGATTCCCCGACGGGGAGTTTCTTTTTTTTCCCCCTTTAGCCATCTGTGCCTTTAACTAAGCGACGGTGCGCGTGTGCTTCTGCCTCCTCGTTAGTATAGTGGCCAGTATCCCCGCCTGTCACGCGGGAGACCGGGGTTCGATTCCCCGACGGGGAGTTTCTTTTTTTTCCCCCTTTAGCCTTCTGTGCCTTTAACTAAGCGACGGTGCGCGTGTGCTTCTGCCTCCTCGTTAGTAATGATAAGCACGCTGTCGTCGCAGACGAGCCCGTCGCCGAGCTTCGACAAGATTGCCCAGATGGTGGGGGTGAGGGAGCGCAGACCAGCAGTGCTGACAGCAGCCTTCTCAATGTACCCGCTGTGACTCACAGCGAACCGGAACCAATGCAGGGGACCGATACGGACAGTGCCAACTGAAGTGGAAAACGAGCTCACGACGCAGTGGAAAAGGTGTCTGGTCCCGGTGCAGTCGGGACGGATGAACCACCAGCCAAGACGACTCCTGTGCGGCGCCCTCCCTATCGTCCTCGCCCGAATACTTCGGTGGAGCGGAAGAAGGCGGAGACACCGCCTTTGCCGCCTTGAGGGATTCTTTGTGCCAAGGCACTCAGAAACACAGCCCAGTTGTGAGGTAAGCGCCATGCCTCCGGTATTTACTCCGCCTTGGAAAAAAAAAATCGTAATGGATAAGTCAATTCGTGTCGCGACTCTAAACGTTCGTGGGCTTGCCTCTAGGAGGAAACAGAGTCAATTGTACCGATTGTTAAGCGACTTTGACTTGGACATTTTAGCAGTGCAGGAGACAAAGGTTGAGGGCGATGTGGAAACCGAAGGCATGGTGCAACGATTCCTAGCGCGATACTGCGCTGTTGTGAGCCATGCCGTGGGTACTTCTTCTGGGTGTGTGCTATTTGTGCGAGAGAGCCTTGGTCCAAAAATTGAAACTGTAATAACTTTCCCTTCAGGTCGCCTTATTATATGCGATGTTTCATTGTTTTCTTCAAAGTGGCGTGTCATTTGTTTGTACGCGCCAACTGTGGCCGAGGAAAGACGTCAATTTTTTGAGCAGCTGAAACAATATATTCGCTGTGACAGGCTCCTCATTGTTATTGGTGATTTTAACTGCGTCCTTTCAGCCCATGATAAAACTAGCACCCGCCCATACAAAGACGCTAGCACCACTCTGCTAAGCGAGATAATAAGAGACTGCAATTTGGATGATGTGGCCGAATGTCTTGGCGGTGGGAGAGCTGCACAGTATACCCATTTTCAGGCATCCAGTCACGCTCGGCTAGATAGAGCTTACGTGAGCCTAGATGTAATACCACTTTGCAGGCAATATCAAGTGAGTGCTGTTTCATTTAGTGATCATTGCTTAGTCAGTTTTGTAATAGGTAGTGCAAAAGAAAGAAAAAACAGTTTCGAGTGGCAGTTGTGGAAATTAAATTCAAAGATACTCAACGACGAACAGTTCATGGCGGCTATAACTAATGAATTTCAAGAAATGAATGCGATGAATAACAAGACAAAGAGCGAAAAATGGGAGATCTTCAAGCAGACAGTCAAGATGAAAGCATTAGAGCGATCGAGCGCTATATGCAGAGAAAAGCGAGAGGAAGAAAAAGTGATGCGCAGGAACCTGGAAAAATTGATAAGTGAAGAGTGTCGAATGCCCGGCTTTTTCATGGACGATATTCGAGCGCTAAAGCACAAACTAGAGCAGTTCGACGTCGAAAGATACCGTGGTGCTCTGGTCAGAGCAAGGGCTGATAGGCTGATAGCGGGAGAAGCACCTTCAAAGAGAGCGCTGAGCTCAGAGAAGTGGCATGCACGGCGCAACCAGATAACGGAAATTGAACATAATGGAAAAGTTAGCGATACGGCGGAAGACATCGAACGCGCCTTCTACGAGCACTACCGCGCTTTTTTTGCCAATTTTTCAGTCGACATAGATCGTTTCAACAACGATTTCCTGTCAATTGATGCCAAGGTTAGAGGACACAACGAGAGATATAATAGAGGCACCTATTTCAGCCGAAGAAGTGCGAAGCGCTATTGAAAGCATGCATCCGGGGAAATCTCCAGGACCAGATGGTCTGACTTCAGCCTTTTACAAATGTTTAAAAGGTGCTCTTTCTCCAGTGTTGGCGGACGTGTACAACGAGGCATTCGATAGAAATGTACTACCCCCTTCTTTCTCGTCTTCCCACACAGTCCTCATACCGAAGTCAGAAGACCCAGTTGTACTGCGCAGAGACGTCTTACCGACCCATTTGCCTCACGAATTGTGACTACAAGATAATGATGAAGGTATTGGCTAAGAGGCTGCAGACAGTTATTCACGAGTTAGTGGGGCCGCATCAAACATGCGGAATTAAAGGCCGGACGATTTCAACAAATATACACATAGCGCGAAGTATACTCGAGTGTTGCGACGCAATGGGTACGCATGTAGCAATGCTCCAAATAGATTTGGAGAAAGCGTTTGATAGGGTGCCTCATGATGTTCTGTTGAGTGTTTTAGATTATGTAAATGTCGGTAGAATTATAAGAGACGGGGTTTCCATGGCGTACCGGGATTGCTCAACGCGGCTAATTATCAACAAGGTGGTGGGAGAGCGCATCCAAGTCCAGCGCTCGGTGCGCCAAGGTTGCCCCCTCTCGCCGCTGTTGTTTTGCTTGTACATTGAACCCCTTTGTTTAAGTGTCATAAAGAGTGATTGTGTACGTGGTTTCAAACTGCAGGAAGCGGAAGTCCGTCTCTTGGCTTACGCAGATGATGTAGCGATGTTCTGCGCTGACACTGAGAGTGTCGCGCATGCTGTCCAATGTGTAAAAAGGTTTTGTACTGTTAGTGGTAGCGCTGTAAACTGGTCTAAGTGCCTGGGATTCTGGCACGGGGATTGGCCGGCGACTCCAGCCACTTTTGGCAACATGACCTTCGTTAGAACTCCAGTCAAATACTTGGGTGTGCCCCTCGACTGTTACAAGGATAATGAATCGTACTGGAGGAGAGAAGTGGACAATCTTCGAGATAGAGCAAATAAGTGGAATGGGTGGAATTGGTCGATGTTTGCGAAAGCCACAATTTGTAACATTTTTTTAGTTAGCAAAATTTGGTACACCCTCCAAGTCTTGCATTGCTCAAGGGTAAACATACAAAAATTTCATCGCGTGTTCGCCGTTTTCATTTGGGCATCATCTTGGGAGAGAACAAGCCGCACTAATTTGTTTTTGCGAGTTCGGAATGGAGGACTTGGTTTGGCGCATTTGTTTTTGAGACAAGTGGTCAATCGCTTCTTTTTCTTCAGGGATGTGAACCATCCTTTCTTACGTACTATCTGTCAACTTCGCTTGGGGATGCAGCTGCCTAATATGGTTGTGCCCGTCGGGAGTTTGCCTGGCGGCGTCCATGGCTTTCTGCGTGAAGTCGTGATTTCGTGCAGGTTTCTGTCAACACGTTTTTCACTTGAATATCTGAGCGAAGTCAATGGGAAAAAGCTCTATAAAGATCTCTGCGATGTGGTTCTGCCCGTAGCGCTATATCGGTCTCTTTACAGAGCAGGCCTTGGGAAGAACGTTTTAAAGCGCGTGAAAGCAATGTCAATCCCAGCTGGTGTAAAGTCTTTCTTTTTTAAACTCCATACGGGAACTCTCACTGTAAAACCGTGGATGGTCGAAAGGGGTTTTTTTTGTTCCATGGGGTACACATTGTATAATATGCAGAAAAGAAGAAACAATTGAGCATGTGTTCCTGCAGTGTTGGGATGCTGTGTTCCTCTGTGATGTGCTCCAGCGTACCATCAAAAAAGAGTTTCCACTTGACGCCTATGGAATTCGTTACTTACCAATAGAAAGTGATGACGGAACCCCTTTTGACTTGATTATGTTAATGTGCCTGCATAGTATTTGGAAATGCAGAATGGCGGTTCGGCACGCTGATCCTGATGTAAGACCTGCACGACTGTATTTTAGAGAAAGCATCAGAAACTTTTTTGAGGAGCAAAAGTTGCAGGAATGTGTCCCAGAATGGCTGTCACGTTTGGAACCGTTATTGTCGATGAAGGACTTTTAAGTACGTCCGCACAAGGTGTGCGGTCGTTTTTAACTTAGTGGGTGATTGCGGTTTGTTTTGTATGTATATGTGAATACCGGAAATAAAGAAAAAAAAACGCGGGAGACCGGGGTTCGATTCCCCGACGGGGAGCTTAGTTTTCTTTTTTACTCCCTTTCTCCTTCTGTGTCTTTAACTAAGCGACGGTGCGCCTGTGTTTCTGTCTCCTCGTTAGTATGGATTCCATTTCCGGCCACCGAGCGTGACGGACGTGCTATCATGAGCTCCGAAGGAGCGGTGTCGGCGGCCGCTGCTGGCCGCGGAAACAGGTTTTTTGCTTCGTCGGATGAAGATTACTAGGTCATCTTGCCAACGCTACCAACAGGAAAAATTGTTTTGAATACCATCTTTATGCACGCTGATCCGAAGAACAGGCCTTACCGTGTCGAAGATTTCCGGGATGCGCTGGTTCGTCTAGGTTTGCTCCCCGAAGTGCTGGCTTTGGGGGCGTACCAGATGAATCATGTGTGGGCTGTCACAATGAAGAGCGCCGACGCGACGAAGAAGCTTTTGACTGCCAGAGATGTTAAAGTGAAAAACGGCCCGTGTATCCTCGTGGATCCGAATAACCAAGACCTGCGGATAAAGATTCACTGGGTGCTGTGCGGCGTCGCGGACGAGGATGTGCACGAGGCCCTGTCCCCGTACGGAAAGGTGACGAACGCGACGAAGGAAAGGTGGCGGGCTCAAGGTGTGGTGGACAAAGGAACCACAACGCGTACCGTCACCTTGAAACTGAAAGCCGGAGTCAAGACTGACGACATTCCACACCAGCTGAGAATTCCAGGTGAGCCCGCACTTATTGTTGTGCCGGGAAGGCCGCCGCTCTGCTTGCGGTGCAAGTCGACCGGGCACATTCGACGGGATTGCAAAGTTCCGCGCTGTAGCCTATGCCGCCGCTTCGGACATAACGAGGGGCAGTGTGTGAAAACGTACGCAAGTGCGGCGGAGTCTGGCAAAGGTGATGGTTTTGTAGAACATTTAATGGACGAAGTAGAGGCCGAAGAGGCGTCAGGGGCCCAACGGGGTCTCAAAGAAGCGGATGCGGCGGCCAGCACGCCTCTTCCTTCTGAGCACATGCCTGAAGACCGCGAGAACAGCGTTCAGGCCCCACCCACCGTGCAGCATGAGCATGCTCCGGCACCGGACTCTAGCGCACGAGAGAATTCTTTGGGCGATGGTTTGGAGGCCGTTGCCAAGGAAGACACAGCCCCCATGGACGCGAGTGAGGATGTGTGCAGCGGCGGTGCGGCGAAGCGTACTCGTGAGGACGACCACAACTTGACAGGCAGTTCAGAGAACACCGAGAATGAGGAACCGCCCGCAAAGACGGTCCTAACTCGGCGCCCAAGCTTCAAGCCAAAGCCAACCATCCCACCGGAACGGAGACCTGCGGGAACAACGCCCCCGTCATGACGGGGGAAAGTGTTTTCGTTACCAGCGTGGAACTAAGAGGTGCCTGTGGCGTCGGTGACGGGGCCGAGACACCTAAGCAGTTGCCGAGGCGCCAACCACTAGACCATTGGAGCGGTGTTGCGGCACATGGGACGTCTCTATTTGCCGAAGAGCTCAAGGTAAGACCATGCGGCTCGTTTCACTCGTAGCGAAAATGGCAGCAAATACCATCACAGCACTGCGTGTAGCCACTTTGAACGTGCGAGGGCTGTCTGCGAGGCGTAAGCAGTATCAAGTGAGGCGTGCTTTTTTAGAAAACAACCTAGATTTAATTGCAGTGCAAGAGACCAAGGTTGAAAGTGAAGAGCAGACGAACCGCATGGTCGAGCCTTTTAGAGAAAGATACGACGTGTGTGTGTGCCATGCTGTTGGGTCTTCGGGAGGCTGTGCGTTATTTGTTCGCAAATCCTTGGCTGTCCAATTTGAAGCATTGACTGTGTGTGAAAATGGTAGATTTATTGTCTGTGATTTTTCTTTGTCAAACGTTGAGTGGCGAAGTATCTGCGTTCATGCGCCAAATAGGGAGGAAGACCGTAGATTGTTCTTTGCAAACGTAGGGCCTTACCTGAAATGTGACAGATACGTTATTTTTCTTGGAGACTTCAACTGCGTATGCAGAGCCGAAGACAGAGTTGGTAGTCAAGCTGTTCGAGACAAGAGTGCGCATTTATTGAGCGAACTGATGCTTGAAAATGACTTGGAGGACATTGGATACGCTTTATCCAGTGGTGTTATACCAGAGTTCACGCACTTCCAGCGAACAAGCCATGCGAGACTCGATAGACTGTATGTTTCCACTGATCTTTTGCCAGTGTGCACGCGCTATGAAGTGAAACATGTATCTTTCAGCGATCACAGTATAGTAATCGCCTCAATAGGATTAAAGCAAACGAAGTCGCTGTTCAACTGGGAGTTATGGAAATTGAATGCTAAACTGCTACAAGACGAAGTTTTTCTAAACCAAGTAAAGCAAAGTATTCAGTTTCTACTAGAAGCTCGGCCAGAAAGATCAATCGAGATGTGGGAACAGTTTAAAGAACAAATTAAGATGAAAGCCATTGAAAGAAGTAGCCTCCTAAGGCACAGTCAAAGGAAAAAAGAAAAAGATTTGCAGTGCGACCTAAAGTTTGCCCTGAGTTTGGAAAGTGCACATCCGGGCAGGTATACGGATGAAATCAAAGAACTCAAAAATAAATTAGAAGTTATCGCCCAAGAAAAGTACATGGGAGCCGTTGTGCGGGCACGTGCCGACAGACTGCTTTTAGGAGAGGCACCAACGAAGCGATCCCTATCAGACGAAAAGAGATACGCAGCAAAGAATGAAATCAAACAGCTAAGGCACGGGGATTCTGTGACCACCGACCCCGATTTAATCCGGCAAGCTTTTGTAGATTACTATCGTGACTTACTCGGTCGGAAGAGAAGTGTAGACGACGGATTTGAACACGAATTTCTAAGCCTCATGCCGAAGTTAGATCAGGATGTGATGTCTGCGCTAGAAGAGCCAATCACGGTGGAAGAGATAAGGACAGCAATTGGTGAACTCTGCCCTGGCAAAACGCCTGGACCAGACGGCATAGGCGCGGTGTTTTATAAGTCTTTCAAGGATGAACTAGCAGCTGCACTGCACAGAGTACTGAAGCAGGCTTATGACGAAAAGCGACTGCCCCTGTCTTTTCGGAGAACGCACGTTGTGCTTATTCCTAAAACTGACGATCCCGTGAAACAGCTTTCAGTGACATCGTATCGCCCCATCAGCCTAACAAACGTCGATTATAAAATTTTCACGAAGGCTTTGGCGAGAAGACTCCAGAGGGTGATGAAAGAAATAGTTGGGCCCCACCAGACATGCGGAATTAAAGGAAGATCAATTTTTACAAACATACATGTGGCCAGAAGCGTCATGGAGTGTTGTGATGATTGGGGGGAACGTGTCGCCATGATGCAGATCGATTTGCAAAAGGCCTTTGATCGCGTCGTACACGAAATTCTCTTCAGCATATTAGAACACGTTAATGTAGGTTCAGTGATAATGGAAGGCGTTAAGATGGCATATGCCGAGAGTTTCACGAGCCTTATTGTCAACAAGTGCGTCCCAACACCCATTCAGGTGTTGACATCCGTGAGGCAAGGATGCCCACTGTCTCCTCTGTTGTTTGCGATATACTTAGAACCGTTTTGTTTGAAGGTTATTCATAATGAACAAGTGAGGGGTTTCCGTCTAATGACGACTGAAGTTAAACTCTTAGCTTACGCTGATGATATAGCAGTGTTTTGCACAGACAGAGACAGCATCAACGAAACAGGGAGCATTGTAAACAAATTTTGTAGAATGTCAGGGAGCACTGTGAATTGGGGTAAATGCTTGGGTTTTTGGCACGGGAGCTGGGAGTCCAAACCTTTATCATTCCAAAACATGCAATGGACTGAATCACTGGGAAACTATTTAGGGGTACCCCTTGAGCATTACAAGGACGCTACTGAATATTGGAACTGCGAAACTGACAAAGCGCGAGAGAGAACACTAAACTGGGGAGGACGTGAGCTGTCAGTGTTTGCTCGGGCCACAGTATGCAATTTGTTTATAGTGGCGAAAATCTGGTATGTGCTTCAAGTTATGTGCATGAAGCGTGTAAATGTTCAGAAACTGCACAGAGTTCTCGCCGTTTTTGTGTGGGGCTCTACATGGGAGCGAACGAGTCGGACCAATTTGTTCCGGTCGGTGAGAGAGGGAGGTGTGGGGCTAGCCCATTTGTTTTTGAGGCAGGTCGTCTCCAGATTTATGTTTCTGCGGGACCAAAGTGATCCTTTCTTAAGAAGCGTCATACAAGTTAGGCTACATGAACTCCTTCCAAATTTCGTTGTGTCGACGAGTGACGTACGAAGCACGTGTGTCCGCGGTTTCCTGTTTGAGGTGGTTGCTGCTTTCCAGATGTTGAAAGCTCGTTTTTCTTTAGAATTTTTGTGTACTGTCTCTAAGAAGCAATTGTACAAAGATATAAGTGATTTAATGATGCCCGTGCCTTTGTATCGTACCATATACAGTGCAGGCCCAGGAGGAGACGTCCTATAAAGAGTTAAAAAGATGCCAATTCGCTCTTCAGCCAAAACATTCTTCTTCCAGCTCCACAGCAATACACTGGCGGTAAAACCCTGGCTTGAAGCAAAGGGAATCTTTGTTCCGTGGTCTACAAACTGTCTATTGTGCAGAAAGCCAGAGACAACAGAACACATCTTCCTCGAGTGTTGGGATGCCGTATTCTTGTGGGACATCCTTCAAAGAACCTTAAAATAAGACCTCCCGTTGTCACCTCGCGGCATCCGGTTTCTACCTGTCCGAGATCTTGGTAGTATACCCCTAGATATGGTCATGCTGCTGGGCCTGCACAGTCTGTGGAAAGTGCGTATGGCAGTCCGGAATGCAGACATTGATACTCGCCCTGCGAGACAGTACTTTATTGAGAGCATTTTATATGTCAGAGATGCACTCAAGGCCCAAAATGACCCCCCAGAATGGATTGGTATCATGGATGAACTTGCAAATTTGAAACACTTTTCATGAACGCCCCACCAAATGTCGGAGGACGTATTTTAACATTTCATGTACAGTGATCTTGTTTTCCGCCAAGCCGGCAATAAAGAAAAAAAAAATCCTCGTTAGTATAGTGGCCAGTATCCCCGCCTGTCACGCGGGAGACCGGGGTTCGATTCCCCGACGGGGAGCTTAGTTTTCTTTTTTACTCCCTTTCTCCTTCTGCGTCTTTAACTAAGCGACGGTGCGCCTGTGTTTCTGTCTCCTCGTTAGTATAGTGGATTCCATTTCCGGCCACCGAGCGTGACGGACGTGTGTGTCATGGGCTCCGTAGGAGCGGCTTCAGCGGCCCAGCAGTGCCGCGGTAACAGGAATATTGCTTCAGACAATGAGTACCAAGTTGTTTTGCCTAGTTTGCCAACAGGGCGTTCTGTTTTGAACACCGTTTTTCTACACTGTGATGTTAGGGCCCGCCCGTATCGGGCAGAAGATTTTCGCGATGCGCTCGCCGAGTTATCGCTCCTGCCGGAAGTGATTGCCCTCGGAGCCTACCGCATGAGCCATGTGTGGGCGGTGACTTTCAAGGACGAAGATGCGGTGAAAAAGATTGTCGGCATGGGTGAGCTGCTGGTGAAAAAGTGCCGCTGTATCGTAATTGATCCTGCCAACCAGGACGTTCGCATGAAAGTGCATTGGTTGCTGCACAGCGTGCCCGACGACGACGTACGGTTTGCCTTCGAGCCGTACGGGAAGGTCACAGACGTCGGCCGAGAGCGGTGGCGGGTGCATGGCCTAGCAGATAAGGGCTCAACTACCAGACTGGTCACCTTGAAGTTGAAGCCGGGCGTAAAGTTGGACGACCTGCCGCACCAGGTGAGCGTCGCCGGAGAGTTGGCCCTCGTGGTCGTGCCAGGCAGGGCTCCGCTCTGCCTTCGGTGCCGTGGCACGGGCCACATTCGTCGCGACTGCAGCATCCCCAAGTGCAGTGCGTGCCGACGCTTCGGTCATGAGAGCAGCCAGTGCGAGCGGACGTATGCCAGCGTAACAGGACTGACAACCACCGACGACGCCTCAAACCTGCTCATGGACGAGGCGGACATGGAGGATGCAGCATCGGTGGCAAGTGCAAGAACGGAGGTAGCCGAAAATACGGTGATTCCACTGCCGCAGCAGGAGCAACCCGGAACCGAAGCGGTTACTGCAGAGCAGCATCAACCGCCTTCGCAGGATTCTTCGACAGCTGTGAGCGCCGAGCTGAAAACCTCAGTTGATTATGAAGCGGCTCCCAGCACCTCAGAACTCGAGGTTATGGACATCCTTAGCGCTTCAGCCAGCCTGCTGGCGGGGAAATGACCACACGACAAGACCCTTAGCGTTGGGACGAAGGAGGACGGCGGGGGCGGAGACGAGCCACCCACCAAAGCCCCAGGTATGCGGAGGTCTACCTTGAAGCCGCCACCGAACATTCCGGTCGATTCGCGGCAGGCGGGTAAACCGCCCCCGTAAATTTAGTTTGTCCAGCTAAGGTGGGTTGGGAGGGGTTTCCGTAAACGCCATGGCCCTCATCATGAGCGGTTCGTTTTTCGTGTTCGGGCTTGGAAAGAGGTGCCAAGTTTACTTGGACTGTCCTTTTTTGTTGGTTAGAGTTTCATTTTTTTTTCCTGGCCTTCGACGCGCTTATCGCCACAGTATCATGACCACAGACCCTTGGGCTATTGTAATGGGCACCATTCTACCGTGTAACCATGGCGGTTAATATCGAAAGAGCGCTACGGGTAGCGACGTTAAACGTACGGGGCCTTGGAGCAAGACGACGACAATGTCAGCTTAGTCGCCTTCTCTTAGATAATGACTTACATATAGTGGGAATCCAAGAGACAAAAATTGAGAGCCAGGAGCTCACCGACCGAATGGTGTCCAATTTTCGTGCTCATTTCGATGTGTGTATTTCTCACGCGATTGGTGGATCAGGTGGTTGCGCCATATTCATACGCAACAACTTTGGAATCTGCGTGCAGTCAGTATTTTCATGTGACAGTGGACGCCTCTTAATCGCTGATATCGTCTTTGGCGAATTGGAGTGTCGCGTCATCTGTGTATACGCGCCGAATATTGACATGGAACGGCGGGCATTCTTTGAAAGGCTTGAGGCGTACCTAAACTGTCAGAAAGTGATAATACTGCTAGGCGATTTTAACTGTGTTTGCAATGTTGATGACCGCGCAAAACATTCGCGTGTTCGTGACAAGAGTGCAGAATTTCTTAATACACTTGTGCACGAATATGACCTTGAAGACATTGGTAGCGTTTTCGCCAGCGGTACTCATCCGCAGTTTACACACTTCCAGCAAGACAGCCATGCAAGGTTAGACAGATTATATGTCTCTGCCGAATTGATACCGATGTGTAGCGAGTACGAAGTGAAACCCATCGCATACAGCGATCACTGCTTGGTAACGGCCGCCTTTGGAAAGACGCAGAGGAAACGAATCTTTAGCTGGGACTTGTGGAAAATGAATGCGCAGCTGTTGGATGACGAAGCTTTTGTCGACGCTGTAACGAAAGAACTGAAAAATTTGACTGCAAGCGAGCCAGAAAGTTACGCCATTCGTTGGGAAGATTTTAAGCAGAAAGTAAAAACAATGGCTATTGAAAGAAGTAGTGTCATTCGACGCAATCAGAAAGAAGCAGAGACAAAGCTTCGCCAGCAACTGCAGTTTTTTGTTAGTATGGAGAATGTCGAACCTGGTCTGTGTGTTAGAGGAATAAAGGAAGTGAAAACTGAACTTGAACGGATAGATTCGGAGAAGTACAAGGCGGCAGTAGTGAGATCAAGGTCCGAGAAGCTGTGGGCGGGAGAAATGCCAACCAAGCGGGCTCTCTCAGATGAAAAAAGATACGCATGTCAAAAAGAAATCCGCCAACTAGCTATAGGTGAAAACGTCACGTCTAACAGAAATGAAATTAAGCATGCGATTGCCGAGCACTTTAAAGAAATTCTAAGCCATCCACGGGACCTTAAAGATTGTTTCCAAAAAGAATTCCTTCCGTTGATGCCAAAGCTTGACGAAGAAGTAAGGACACAGCTAGAACAACCAATCACACCAAGTGAGATAGAATGCGCAATAAATGAGCTGGCAGTCGGGAAAGCACCTGGGCCGGATGGCTTAGGGGCCATTTTCTATAAAACCTTCCGGTCTGAGGTTGCCCAAGTTCTTTATCACGTTGTTAGCGAAGCGTATGACCAGAAAAGACTACCCTTGTCCTTCACAACCTCGCATATCGTGCTAATCCCGAAGAGTGATGATGCTCAGAAACAATTTGTTGCCAGGCTCATATCGCCCAATAACTCTTGCTAACGTCGACTATAAAATATTCACCAAAGTTCTAGCAAAGCGACTGCAAGGTGTTATTAAGAAGTTGGTTGGACCACACCAGACTTGTGGCATTAAAGGCCGCACTATCGCGACGAATGTGCACGTGGCTCGAAGCGTGCTCGAGTGTTGCGATGCGCTGGGCGATCACGTCGCGATGATGCAGCTTGACCTGGCAAAAGCCTTCGACCGTGTCTCGCACGAGGCATTGCTCTGCATACTTGAACACACAAATGTGGGCAGTGTGATTACGGAAGGCGTCACGATGGCGTACAAAAAATGTACAACGCGTATTATTGTTAACGGTGAGCTCACTGATAGCTTGTGCGTGCTCTCGTCGGTGAGGCAGGGATGCCCCCTTTCACCACTGCTGTTTGCCGCTTATCTTGAGCCACTCTGTCTGGCGATGGAACATAATGCGCGCATAACAGGTTACAGACTACAGGCTGCCGAAGTCAAAATTCTGGCGTACGCGGATGACATCGCGGTGTTCTGCGCCAGCAAAGATAGCATTAGAGAGGCAACTAATGTCGTCGAAAAGTTTTGTGATGCGACTGGAGCCCAGATAAACTGGGATAAAAGTCATGGCTTCTGGCATGGCGATTGGGTGGACACACCAGAAGCCTTTTGTCGGCTCACCTGGTCAATGGTGCCAACGCAGTACCTTGGTGTGCCTCTCGGAAATTATCGCGACCCTGAACCGTACTGGAGGGATCAAGCCTTGATGGCTAAAGAAAAGGCGAACGGGTGGCAAGGCAAGCAACTGTCGATGTTTTCTAGAGAAACTGTCTGCAACCTTTTTTTGATATCAAAAATCTGGTACGTCATGAATGTGTTGTGTGCGGCGAGGATGAGCATTCAAAAAATGCACCGGGTTTTTGCTATTTTTATTTGGGCCTCGACTTGGGAGCGGTCCAGTCGAACGAATTTGTTTTTGCCTGTAAAGAAAGGAGGTCTTGGCCTGGCTCACTTGTTTCTGCGACAAATTGTGGCACGCTTTGTTTTTTTACGGGATCAGAATGATATCTTCCTGCGCACAGTTATACAAGTAAGACTGTATAGACTTCTGCCTGGATTCGTAGTCTCGTCTGTGCAAAATATGTGCGGAAGGGTGACTGGATACCTGCATGAAGTTGTTTTATCGTATAGGCTGTTGAATGTACGTTTTTCCCAGCAGTACCTGTCAACCGTTACAAAGAAAAAACTCTACAGAGACCTTGTAGATGTCATGCTCCCTGTACCTTTGTACCGTTCTCCACATCGCGGTGGCCCAGGACAGGACGTCCTAAAAAGAGTGAAGAAAATGCCTATACTACCCTCCGCCAAATCGTTCTTTTTCAAGTTACATACAAACACCCTCCCAGTTAAGACCTGGCTTCACGATAAAGGACTCTTCATTCCCTGGAACACTGACTGCTTTTTATGCAAGAAACCCGAAACAATAGAACACGTATTTCTAGACTGCTGGGACCCGATCTTTTATTGGGATGTACTCCAAAGAACTTTAAAAAAACAGTTACCCCTGGATCCGTACGGCATACGTTTCTTGCCTGTGAATCCCTCAGAGGAAATACCTTATGACCTCATTATGGTCCTGGGCCTCCACGCGGTGTGGAAAACACGAATGCAGTTTGAACACGCGGACTTGGTTGTTCGCCCGGTTCGCGAACATTTCATTGAGAGCGTTGTGCGCTTAAGAAATGTGTACAACGCACTGCCTGATCCACCACAATGGATAACTGTACTAGATGGATTAATGTCGCTCAAAAAATTTTAAAGTCGTGTCGGCCGAAGTGTGGCCGCCATGTTTTATTTCTTGTAACCTCTTGATTTGTACGTCAAAATCGGCAATAAAGAAAAAAAAAATCCTCGTTAGTATAGTAGCCAGTATCCCCGCCTGTCACGCGGGAGACCGGGGTTAGATTCCCCGACGGGGAGCTTAGTTTTCTTTTTTACTCCCTTTCTCCTTCTGTATCATTAACTAAGCGACGGTGCGCCTGTGTTTCTGTCTCCTCGTTAGTATAGTGGCCAGTATCATTCTACTTCCAGCCACCGAGCGTGACGGACGCAGAATCATGGGCTCCCACGGAGCGGCGATAGCGGCCGTTGCCGGCCGCGGAAACAGGTTCGCCAGCGACGCAGATAAGGATTACGAGATCGTTCTGCCTACCCTGCCCACCGGACGTGTTGTGTTAAACACGGTTTTTCTGCACGGGGACGTGCGTGTGAGACCCTACAGGGTCGAAGACTTCAGGGACGCCCTAGCCAACGTTGGTGCGCTCCCCGACGTCGTGGCGTTGGGAGCGTACCAGATAAACCACGTGTGGGCTGTGACCTTCAGCAGCGCCGACGCCGCAAAGAAACTGGCCGCCATGAAGAAGCTGGAAGTCAAGGGACGCCGCTATATCGTTTTTGACCCAGAGGACCACCAGGTCAAGCTGCGACTGCACTGGATGCTTCACGGCGTCGCCGACGAGGACATCCGTACGGCATTCGCGGCGTTCGGCAACGTGACCGAGGTCACCCGGGAGCGTTGGCGCGTCGCTGGCATGAAGGAGAAGGGGTCCACCACGAGGACCGTGCTCCTAAAGATGAAGCCAGGCATTAAGGTAGACGACCTGCCCCACCAGGTTCGAGTTGCTGGCGAGTTGGCTCTCGTGGTGGTGCCCGGGCGGCCGATGCAGTGTCTGCGGTGTGGCGGCGCGGGGCACGTGCGCCGTGATTGCAAGGTGCCCAGGTGCTCGAAGTGCCGACGCTACGGTCACTCCGAGGCGGACTGCGTGCGCACCTACGCGTCGGCTACCGGGCGTGTAGCGGCGAGCGACTCCGCCGAGCTCATGGACGTTGTCGAGGCGGAGGAAGCAGCCAGCGGCATCGACGACACGGGCAAAACGGCGGGGGTTGAGCCTGCGGTTTCGACCAGCAACACCGACGCGGCTGGCGCAAAGGAGAGCGGGTCGCCCATCTGTGACCAACCTTTGACGGCTCTGGAGACGCCCAAAGATAACCCGAGTCCCCCAGAGCACGTGGAAGCGGAAACAAAGGCGGCCAGCGAGAACCGCGACGAGAAGGCCGACGCCCGCGTGAACACCGGCGTGACCACCCCTGCGAAGCGTCCGCACACCGTGACCAAGGCCGACGGGGAGAAGGCAGCAGAGTCCAGCGTGGAGGAACCGCCGACAAAGACGCCCCAAGCACGACGACCCAGTCTGCGACCACGCCCGAAGGTTCCGGATGACAGGCGTGGCGGCGGCAAGGCGCCGCCTGACCAGGTCCATGTGCTCGCGCCGGATGACACCGGCGGCGACGGCATCGTCTAGCGATATGCTGGGCGCGGGAGGTAAGCACCATGCTTTCGGTCCCTTCTTAAGTTGAAATGGCTTCCGCAACTCCGTTCAAAGTCGCCACCTTAAATGTCAGAGGCCTGGCAGGCAAAAGAAAACAAAGCCAGCTGTACCGACTTATAACGGAGCAAGATATTGATATATTAGCAGTGCAGGAAACTAAAGTCGATGGTGAGGAAGAGACCGGGAGCATGGTGCGACGTTTCATGTCTAGATATTTTGCCGTAGTCAGCCATGCGGTGGGCACATCGGCTGGTTGTGTTCTGTTTGTCAAGAAGTTGCCGGGGCTAGAGGTACACGGGCATCATTCGTGTTTGTCGGGTCGATACGTGTCCATAGATTTTTCGCTCTGTAACATCGACTGGCGCATTGTTTGTCTGTATGCACCTAATGTGGTTGATGGCCGAGCCGCGTTTTTTGAAAGCGTCGAAGAACGGCTTCGCACGGACAGGCAGCTCATTGTTATGGGCGATTACAACTGTGTTCTTAGTGCGCGCGACAAGACAAGCGTCCGAGGTTTCAGGGATAAAAGCACCGAAGTGTTGTTACGAATGATTGTGAACTGCAACCTCGAGGATGTAGCAGAGTGTCTTGAAGGAACGCGTGCTGTAAGGTACACACGATTCGAGGGCACAAGTCACGCACGGCTAGACCGAATTTATGCATCCGCGGAAACGGTCCCTAAATGCAATAGTTATGTAGTTCTGCCGGTTTCATTTTCTGACCACTGTTTGGTTCAATGCTGCATAGGATTCATTAAGAAGGGGAATAGTTTTTCATGGGAAATGTGGAAGTTAAATGAGAAGCTACTCCAGGACGAATTTTATAACCGTGCTGTAAGGGAAGAAATAGCAAAAATAGAACCAAGTAGTAACATGAGGATTTGGCAGCAGTGGGAGCTCACTAAAGAAACTTTAAAATTAAAAGCAATAGATAGAGCTACCTGTATACGTCATGAAGCAAAAAAAGAGGAAATGGAGCTAAAGGCACTGCTTCAGAAGATGATAAAACAGGAATGCCGAGCGCCTGGTAAATGGATAGAAGACATAAGGAAAACCAAACAAAAGTTACAGCTTATCGAAGAAGAACGTTATCGGGGAGCGCTGGTGAGGGCAAGGGCAGAAGACATGGCCGCAGGGGAAGCGCCAACGAAACGAGCGCTTGGTTTAGAAAAAGCCCGTGCCGAAAGAAACCACATAAACGAAATAGCATGGAGTGGTGTTTCTAAAACGGACATCGATCATATCAAAGCAGCTTTTTTCGAGCATTACCAGGCGCTCTTCGCATTGCATCCGGTAGACGTTGTCACTTTTAAGGAGGCGTTTCTGGCCGAGATGCCGCGCCTGGACGACGAAACTAAAGACAGATTAGAGCAGGCGATAACTCAATTGGAAGTTGAGCAAGCAATAGACAGCTTAAACCCTGGTAAGTCGCCTGGACCGGACGGGTTCAGCGCGGCATTCTACAAAGAATTTAAGCATGTAATTTCCCCGGTCTTGACAGTCATCTTTAATGAAGCCTTTAAACTAAAATCACTGCCTCCGTCCTATGGCTCTTCCCATACTGTGCTGATTCCGAAAACGGACGACACAGACAGATTACGACTGGTAGCAGCATATCGACCCATAGCACTCACTAACGTCGAGTACAAAATTTACATGAAGGTTTTGGCACGAAGGTTGCAGACCGTGATCCATTTATTAGTTGGTCCGCATCAGACCTGCGGGATTAAAGGGCGGTCCATTTTTACAAATATCCACGTTGCGCGCAGTGTATTAGAATGCTGCGATGACACTAATGATCAGGTAGCTATACTCCAGATAGATTTAGAAAAGGCTTTTGACTGCGTTGCCCATGAACTTTTGTTTGCAGTATTAGGCCATGTTAACGTTGGTTCTGTTATTCGCGAGGGTGTGGCCCTGGCATACCGGAACTGCACGACGAGATTGATCGTTAACAAGAGTCTGGGGGCCCCCATTAGCGTGCAGCGTTCGGTGCGCCAGGGCTGTCCCCTCAGCCCCCTTTTATTTTGTATTTATGAGGAGACCCTTTGTTTAAAGATACTGAAAAACAGGAGTATTACCGGATTCAGATTACAAGCAGCCGAAGTGAAGCTCTTGGCGTACGCTGATGACATTGCTGTGTTTGCCGTTGACGAGGGAGGCATAAGCGAGGCTGTTCAATGTGTACGCGATTTCAGCCAAGCTACAGGCAGCGGGGTTAACTGGTCGAAGTGCCTCGGGCTTTGGCATGGAAGGTGGGCATCTACGCCTGAAAGGTTTGCTAGTGTGCCGTGGACGACAACACCAGATAAGTACTTGGGCGTTCCGCTCGATGCTTACCGTGACAGTGAACATTATTGGACAGGACAGGTCAAAGAGACACGGGAGAGAGCTGATAAGTGGAAAGGAACGACCTTGTCGATTTTCGCCAGAGCCACTGTTTGCAACCTGTTCTTTATCAGCAGGCTCTGGTACGTAATGCAGGTGTTGCACTGTTCACGGTTAAGTATTCAAAAGATACACCGAATTTTCGCCGTCTTTATCTGGTCGTCTGAATGGGAGCGATGCAGCCGGTCCAACCTGTTCCGACGGGTACAAGACGGCGGGTTGGGATTGGGCCATTTGTTTTTGCGACAGCTGGTCAATCGTTTTTTGTTTTTTAGGGACACAAGAGACCCTTTTTTGCGTACCGTATGCCAAGTTAGGCTGCGGCATCTACTTCCAGAGTACATAGTCGGAACTGCTGAGGTGTATAGTAGGGTCACCGGTTTTTACCGGGAAGTCGTAGCCAGTGTAAGGTTTCTTTCCGCGCGATTTTCCAATGACTTTCTGTCCAGTGTGAAACGAAAGAAACTGTACCGTGCCTTGTGCGATGTAGTTTTCCCCGAGCCCTTGTACAGGGCCTTGTACAGTGGAGGCCCAGGCAAAGATGTTTTAAAGAGAGTTAAAAAAATGCAGGTGCCGCCTGGAACAAAAACCTTCTTTTTTAAGTTGCACACCGGGACCTTACCGGTTAAAAAATTTTTAGAGGGAAAGGAATTGTTTTTACCCTGGGGATCTCACTGTTTAATTTGCAGAAAGCCGGAAACAATAGACCATGTATTTTTACACTGTTGGGAAGGGGTTTATTTTTGGGATGTATTGCAGCGAACATTAAAGAAAGAATTTCCACTAGACCCGTATGGCATCCGGTTCTTATGTGTTGAAAATGAGGATGGGGTGCCTTTCGATTTAATAATGCTGACAGGCCTCCACTGTATATGGCGCTCCAGAATGGCAGGCTGGCATTGTGACAGTGACGCAAGACCTGCCAGAATTTACTTTCGCGAAAGTATGGAGATGTTTCTGGCCATTCAGAAAGCCGCTGCGGAGCCTCCGGAGTGGCTCTCAAGACTAGAGCCGCTCTGTACGTTGCGTGAATTTTAATTGGACGAAGCCAGATTTATGCTGGCTGACCACAAGTCGTGTGTACATAGTTATTGTCTTTTGTTGATTGTTTGTGTTGTCCAGTTTTTTTTGTGTCAAAGCCAGGCAATAAAGACAAAAAAAAAGTGTTTCTGTCTCCTCGTTAGTATAGTAGGGATTCCATTTCCGGACGCCGAGGCGAACGGACGTGTGTGTCATGGGCTCCGTAGGAGCGGCTTCAGCGGCCCAGCAGGGCCGCGGTAACAGGATTTCTGGCTCCGATGACCGGGATTATCAAGTGCTTTTGCCTCAGCTACCTACAGGGCGAGTTGTTTTAAACACTCTTTTTTTGCATGCCGATGTGCGTGAAAGGCCATATCGTGTGGAAGACTTCCGTGACACACTGGCTAGCCTAGGCCTGCTGTCTGAAGTTATCGCCCTGGGGGCGTATCAGATGAGTCATGTATGGGCTGTAACCTTCAAAAACGGAGACGGCGTGCAAAAGCTTTTGGCTTTGAAGGAATTGATTGTGAAGGAAAGGCGGTGCGTTGTGATAGACCCTAACAACCAAGCCTTGCGTATCAAGCTTCACTGGATGCTTCACAACGTACTGGACGATGACATACGTGCGGCGCTCTTGCCGTACGGAAGAGTGACGGACGTCTCCCGTGAACGGTGGCGAGCTCAAGGTGTGCAAGACAAAGCGTCCTCGACGCGCTTGGTGGCCTTAAATTTGAGGACGGGCGTGACGGTGGACGACTTGCCACATCAGATCCGTGTTGCAGGTGAACTGGCGCTTGTGGTGGTGCCCGGCAGGGCCCCGCTATGCTTGCGCTGTCGCAATACCGGCCACATTCGACGTGACTGCCGCATGCCACGCTGCGCACTATGCCACCGATACGGCCACGGAGAAGAGCAGTGCGAGAAGACGTATGCCTCTGTCACGCAGAAAGCTACGAGGGAATTAGACGTCAACGACCTGTTGATGGATGAAGCCGAAGTTGAGGAATCTTTGAAAAGAGCAGAGGAGAAGAGTGGCGAGGACGCGAAGTCTCCAGAACAGAAGTCCGGAGATGACCACAAGGCCCAGGCCAGTGATTCTGAGTCTCCCACTACTTCTAAACCGGAGCACGCTACGTCGAACGCGTCTACGGGTGCAAGCTCTCTAAGCTCGCACGGCGGAACAATTCTAGCAGACGATGCTGAGGCAATGGACGCGAGCGAGAAAGGCACAAGTGTGGTGGTGAAGAGAACTCATGATGCGCTAGCTACCCAGGATGGACAACCAAACGAGCCGAATAACGATGAACCCCCGCCAAAGACCCCGGGGGTGCGACGGGCGACGCTACGCCCGAAACCGAACATCCCGCCGGATAGAAAGTCGGCGGTGACGCCCACTTAGCGGACAAGCTTGGTGCCGTCGAAGGTGCCGGACTTCTGATTCGAAATGGAAGAGACAACGGAAACTTCGAGCAACACATTCGAGGTACGGTTGAAGATTTCACTGGACTTGGTTATGCTGTGTCATTTTGTAATTTTTCACCTTAGAATTGATAGAACAGTGTCAGTGATGTTTCTACTGACACCATTCGTATCTTTCTGCTTGATTTACTTGATTGAAAATGGCGAATAACTTAAATTCTTCCCTACGCATAGCGACAATTAATGTCAGAGGCTTGGCTGCAAGACGACGCCAATACCAGCTTAGCCGCCTTTGCATGGAGAACGAGCTAGATCTAATCGCGGTACAAGAAACAAAGGTGGAAGAACAAGAGCAGACTGATCGTATGGTGTCACCATTCACAACGTGTTTTAATGTCTGTGTATGCCATGCAGTAGGAAGATCTGCCGGCTGTGCTGTATTGATACGCAAAAGTGTGGGGATTATTGAGGAAATGATTACTGTGTCTGAAAATGGTCGCCTCATCGTCTTGGACTTTTCGTTGACGGGGGAAAAGTGGCGTTTGGTTTGTGTCTATGCCCCCAACAATGTCAATGAGAGATGTATTTTCTTTGAACAACTTAATCAGTATCTGCCTTGTGAAAGAAATGTTATTCTGCTGGGAGACTTTAATTGTGTTTGCTTTTCGGAGGATAGATCGAAAGTGGCCTACGTACATGATCGAAGCGCCGACTTACTTAGGTCCTTGGTGGATGACTATAACTTGGAGGATGTAGGTCACACTATAACAAGCGGCGGGCGGCCACAATTCACTCACGCCCAGCAGGGTAGTCAAGCAAGGCTTGACAGAGTTTACGTGTCCCTAGCTCTAATCCCCCACTGCAATAGCTACAATGTTATACCTGTTTCATTCTCTGATTACAGCCTCGTAAGTTTCGTCATTGGCAATAAGCAAAAGCAGCCACGATTTAACTGGCACCTGTGGAAGTTGAATGCTGAATTGCTCAATGATGAACCCTTTGTTAAAGGAGTTGAAGGAAAATTAGGGCGGCTAGTGAAGGATGAGCCCGAAAATTACTCGGCTGCCTGGGAACAACTTAAAAATGAAGTAAAGATGGCAGCGATTGAAAGAGCAAGCATCAAGCGTCGAAATGAGATGAAGAATGAGAAAGCTCTGCAGCGCCAGCTAGAATACTTGTTAAACGCTGTGAGTTTGGAGCCTGAAAAAGTGGCAGACGAAATAAGAATAACCAAAAGTGAACTTGAGGTGATAGACAATGAAAGATATAAGGCAGCTATGATTCGTGCACGAGGTGAACGATTATGGCTTGGGGAAGCACCGAATAAACGCACTCTTACTGACGAGAAAAGGTATGCATCAAAAAATGGAATCAAACAGATCCGCTATAAGAACGAGGTGACGGGTGAGCAGAAAAAGATAGAGCAGGCGTTCGTGGAATATTATCGCGAGTTGTTTAGCAACGTTACTCGTGTCAGCGAGACTTTCATCACAGAATTCATGACTGGTATGCCAAAGATAGCAGATGACGTCAGGGACAGTCTTGAGGAAGAGATAAGTGTCCGCGAAATCGAGGCCGCTATCGGCGAACTGCCGGCAGGAAAGTCCCCTGGACCAGATGGCTTAGGAGCCACATTTTACAAAGCGTTCGCCCATCAACTAGTCCCCTGGACCAGATGGCTTAGGAGCCACATTTTACAAAGCGTTCGCCCATCAACTAGCATATGTGTTGCATCGCGTTATCAATGAGGCGTATAAAACAAGGCGGGTGCCACCGTCCTTCAGAGCTGCTCATATCGTCTTGATTCCTAAGACGGATGATCGTGACAAGCTGCTGTCAGTAGGTTCATACAGGCCTATCATCCTTACGAACACCGATTACAAAGTGTTTATGAAAGTGCTCGCGAAGCGGGTGCAAGGTGTGATCAAGCACTTAGTTGGGCCGCATCAAACATGCGGCATCAAAGGTCGAACAATCTTCACGAACACTCACGTAGCCAGAAATGTGTTAGAATGCTGCGACGACATGGACGGCCAAGTTGCCATGTTGCAACTCGATTTGGCGAAAGCTTTTGACAGGGTGTCGCACGAGGTCCTTTTCTGCATATTGAAGCATGCAAATGTAGGCAGCACAATTTTAGAAGGTGTAATGATGGCCTATCGCGATTGTTGTACCCAGCTCATAATAAATAAGTCACTAACGGAAAGGGTTCCAGTGCAATCTTCAGTAAGACAGGGATGTCCACTGTCTCCTCTCCTGTTTGCTATATATGTCGAACCCTTTTGTTTAGCAGTAATTCATAAAACAGCAATACGAGGTTTCAGAATGCATTCTACTCAGGTAAAACTGTTGGCGTATGCTGATGACATAGCCGTATTCTGTCAAGATCGCGAGAGTGTGTTGGAAGTGGTCATCCTCGCTAAGGCTTTCTGTAAGCTCACGGGCTCAGAGATAAACTGGGAAAAAAGTGTTGGTATATGGCACGGTAACTGGGACATCAAGCCAGAAAGGTTTGCTTGTACGACATGGACAGGCACACCTACGACGTATCTTGGTGTGCCATTCGAGCACTATCAGGAACCCGCAAGGTACTGGAGTGATTCAACGGAGAGAATGAAGGAAAAGACGGGAAACTGGCAGGGTCGCGGCCTTTCAATGTTTGCGCGTGCCTCTGCTTGCAATTTGTTCTTGACAGCCAAAGTTTGGTATGTGTTGCAAGTGCTGTGTATGACCTGCGCAAATGTGCAGAAAATGCATCGGGTTCTTGCTGTGTTCATATGGGGCTCAACTTGGGAGAGGGTGAGTCGTACCAACCTTTTCCGCTCAGTCCGCGATGGAGGCCTGGGTCTTACTCATTTGTTCATTAGGCAGATTGTGTCGCGTTTCTTTTTTCTGCGCGAACAAAGCGACAGTTTCTTGCGCAGAGTCATACTAGTTCGACTTGCGAAAGCGCTTCCTGAATTTATTGTGACTACAAGTGATATAAGATGTCGCCGTGTGACTGGTTACTTCCATGAAATTGTTGTTTCCCTCTGCATGTTGCATTCAAGTTTTTCAATGGATTACCTCTGCTCTGTTACAAAAAAGCAACTGTATGCAGACTTAATTGAAAATCTACTGCCGACACCAATGTACAGGTCTGTTTACTGTGGGGGCCCAGAAAAGGACGTTTTAAAACGGGTTAAAAAAATGCCCGTAAGACCTTCAGTCAAATCCTTTTTCTTTAAGCTGCACACGAACACACTACCCGTAAAATCATGGCTAGATCAGAAAGGGATATTTGTACCCTGGACAATTAACTGCTTACTGTGCAAAAAACCAGAAACTATTGAACACGTTTTTATTGACTGTTGGGACCCTATATTCCATTGGGACATACTGCAGCGAACTCTAAAGAAACAACTTCCAATAACGCCATACGGGATCCGGTTTCTCCCAGTCAAGTGCGATGAAGGCATTCCCTTTGGTATGTTCATGCTACTGGGCCTCCACAGTCTGTGGCAAACCAGAATGGCAGTCCGCCATGCAGATGTTAATGTTCGATCTGTACGCGAAAATTTCATTCAGCATATGGTCTACATGAGAGAAGTCTATCAGGCGTTACCCGAACCCCCTGAGTGGATTAATGTATTTGATGGAATGGTGTGTCTGAAGACATTTTGGCTGTATTCCGCCAACCGAAGTCAGGCTGGTGTGTTTTGTCTGTATATTGAGCGTCATGATACCGGTAATAAAGAAAAAAAAAAAGTTAGTATAGTGGCCAGTATCCCCGCCTGTCACACGGGAGACCGGGGTTCGATTCCCCGACGGGGAGCTTAGTTTTCTTTTTTACTCCCTTTCTCTTTCTGTATCATTAACTAAGCGACGGTGCGCCTGCGTTTCTGTCTCCTCGTTAGTATAGTGGCCAGTATCCCCGCCTGTCACGCGGGAGACCGGGGTTCGATTCCCCGACGGGGAGCTTAGTTTTATTTTTTACTCCCTTTCTCCTTCTGTGTCGTTAACTAAGCGACGGTGCGCCTGTGTTTCTGTCTCCTCGTTAGTATGGTGGCATTCTACTTCCGGCCACCGAGCGTGACGGACGCAGGATCATGAGCTCCCACGGAGCGGCGAGAGCGGCCCTTGCCGGCCGCGGAAACACGCTAGATGTAAAAGATGATAACGACTACCAGATTATTTTGCCGCAGCTGCCCACCGGGCGTGTCGTGTTAAACACGGTTTTCTTGCATGGTGACGTGCGTGCGAGGCCCTTTCGGGTCGAAGATTTTCGTGAAGCCTTGGTCGAGACTGGTACGCTCCCCGACGTGGTGGCTTTGGGGGCGTATCAGGTGAACCACGTCTGGGCGGTGACTCTCAGTAGCGCGGAGGCAACGAAGCGCCTTCTCGCTTTTAAGGAGGTTCAGGTGAAAGACCGCCGGTGCATCATTATCAACCCAGAAGACCAACAGGTGAGACTGCGACTGCATTGGATGTTGCATGGCGCGGCAGACGAAGACATAAGGACGGCCCTCGCTGCATTCGGAACTGTTACCGAAGTCACTCGGGAGCGCTGGCGGATTCAAGGTTTCCACCAGAAAGGGTCGACTACAAGAGCCGTGCTCGTGAAGCTGAAAGCTGGCATGAAAGTGGACGACCTCCCGCACCAAATCCGAGTCGCGGGAGAGCTGGCTCTCGTTGTCGTGCCCGGAAGGCCAATGCAATGTCTGCGCTGTGGAGGCAAGGGCCACGTCCGCAGGGATTGCAAGGTACCGCGATGTACCCAATGTAGACGGTACGGTCATATTGCGGCGGACTGCGTGCGGACCTACGCAGCGGCGACAGGGTCGACGGCAAGGGACGAGTCGGTAGACCTGCTGATGGATGTAGACGAGGCTGAAGCTGCTGCGAAGGGTGCCGGAGGTGACGAAGGGCTGGCAGCGACGAAGCATTCATCGGTGTCTACGGGGGAAGAGAGCAAGGTGACCGACAGCGCGGAGACGCAGACTGCGGCAGCGGTATCACCCGAGACAGCTGAAAGTGCGTCAACTGAGGGTGGGAGCCCTTAGCTTGACGAGTCGCTGAAACAAATGGACTGTGAGGCCGCGACGCGAAAGGACAACACTATCGTGGCCAGTGTCTCCTGCCCCGCAAAACGCTCCCACGCACAGACCGACAGTGAAGAAGACCAGGCGGCCGCGACTAACGCAGAGGAGCCGCCTCCAAAAGCACACCCAGTACGACGACCACCTTTCAAGCCGCGGCCAAATGTCGCGACGGAAAGACGGCCGGCCGATAAGCCGGCACCGCAGCAGAGTGACCCTGGTCCACCCGATTACTCAGGGGCAAAAGACGGCGTCTAGCTTGGTGCTAGGCGTGAAAGGTAAGCACCATGCTTCCGGCCTCTTTTTTCGCTATCAAAATGTATCCGGAGTCGTGCCTTAATTTCGCCACGCTTAACGTAAGGGGCATGAGCGGAAAGCGAAAACAGAGTCAAGTGCTCCGCCTTTTGACGAACAGAGACATAGATGTACTAACCGTACAAGAAACCAAAGTGGAAGGGGAGGTGGAGACTGGAGGCATGGTGCAACGATTCACGTCGAGGTACTCTGCAATTGTGAGCCATGCAATTGGCAACTCTGCTGGGTGTGCTGTGTTTGTGAAAAAGTTGCCTGGACTCGAAATACAGGCGTATTTTTCTTCTCAATCGGGCCGCTACGTAGTATGCGACTTTTTGTACTGCAACGTTGAGTGGCGTGTGCTGTTCATTTATGCGCCAAACGTAGTGGAAGACAGGGCAACGTTTTTTGAGAACCTGCAACAGTATCTTCTTTCCGACAAACAAATAGTTCTCATGGGTGACTTTAACTGTGTTTTGAGCGCTCGCGATAAGAGTAGCACCCGAGCCTTCAGGGACAGAAGTACTGAGGTTTTAAATCAAATGATAGACGAATACGCCTTGGAAGATGTTGCCGAATGCTTAGAGGGCGCACGCGATGTGCAGTACACGCACTTTCAACGTGTCAGTCACGCGCGCCTCGACCGCATATATATGTCACTTGATTTATTGCCGAAATGTCATAAGTACAATGTTTTGCCTGTGTCCTACTCAGATCACTGTGTAGTCGAGTGCTCTGTAGGAACGAAGAAGCGAAATAACAGCTTTTCGTGGGACCTATGGAAACTAAACTCTAACCTGCTAAGTGACAAAACTTTCACTGATGCCGTGGTAGAAAAGATTAATAAAATAGAGAGGGAGGAAAAAAACGAAGTCGGGTTGCAGTGGGAACTAGCGAAACAAGACATTAAAATGAAGGCTATAGAACGGTCCACCATTCTAAGGCCCGAAGAACGATTACAAGAAAGGCCGCTGAAAGTTATGCTAGAAAAATTGTTAGCTCAAGAATGCAAACAACCGGGCATATTTATGGAAGACATCAAGAAAACAAAGCAAAAGCTGGAAATTATCGAAGAAAAACGGCATCAGGGAGCGCTAGTTCGGGCGCGAGCGGCAGATTTGGTCGCGGGAGAAACGCCCACTAAGCGGGCGCTTGGAATGGAAAAGGCGCACGCTCGACGAAACCAGATTCACGAGGTAGAATGGGCAGGCACTTCAGTCTCTGATAACGATAGCATACAGCTGGCCTTCTTTGAGCACTTTCGGACAATCTTCGCGCAACATGAAGTCGACTCGAATGCATTTAGAGACGAGTTTTTGAAAGATATGCCACGGCTGGATGACGAGGAAAAAGTGATTTTAGAGCAGCAGATTACGCAGCAAGAAGTCGAACGCGCTATAGAAAGCTTAAACCCTGGAAAGTCTCCAGGCCCGGATGGTTTAAGTGCTGTTTTTTATAAAGTGTTTAAGAGTGAATTAACCCCTTTGCTGACTTCTTTATTTAACGAAGCCTACAATCTTAATGCTCTGCCTCCATCCTACGGTACGTCCCATACAGTACTCATTCCTAAAACAGATGACGCGCAAAAACTTAAACTGGTTACAGCATATAGGCCCATCTAGCTGACGAACGTCGATTACAAAATGTTTATGAAGGTGCTAGCTGCCAGACTTCAGATGGTAATTAAAGAAATCGTTGGCCCTCATCAAACGTGTGGCATCAAGGGGCGGTCTATTGCTTATAATTTCACAAAGCAAGAAGTGTGTTGGAGTGCTGTGACGCCATTGGCGCTCGTGTGGCAGTTCTCCAACTAGATTTAGAAAAGGCTTTTGACTGTGTTGCGCATGACATATTGTTTTCTATCCTTCATCATGTTAATTTAGGCACTATTATCACTGAGGGTGTGGCCTTGGCGTACAGAAATTGCACTACCAGGTTAATTGTTAATAAATCGTTGGGGGCCCCCATTAACGTTCAGCGTTCTGTTCGCCAGGGTTGCCCCCTCAGTCCTCTTTTGTTTTGTATCTATATAGAAACTTTGTGTAAGCACATTATAAGAAATAATGCTGTTCAAGGATTTCGACTACAGACGGCTGAAGTCAAGATCCTAGCATATGCAGATGATGTTGCTGTTTTGGCGTGAGTCACGATAGCATTCGTAACGCGGTCGACGGGGTCAAGCGTTTCAGCACTGTGACGGGGAGCAGAGTTAACTGGGGGAAGTGTGTGGGGTTCTGGCATGGACAGTGGCCAGTGACCCCAAAGAATTTCGCTAACGTGACCTGGCACACGACCCCTGTGAAATACTTGGGTGTCCCGCTGGAAAATTACCGCGACAGCGAACCGTATTGGACACGGCAGGTGCAAGAAACACGCGATAAGGCTGAAAAGTGGAAAGCGTCCTATTTATCTATATTTGCGAGAGCCACAGTGTGCAATCTGTTTTTCATCAGCAAACTGTGGTATGTGATGCAAGTGATGCATTGTTCGCGAATTAATGTACAAAAGTTTCATCGTATTTTTGCTGTTTTTGTGTGGGCCTCGAAATGGGAGAGGTGTACGCGAACCAATTTGTTCAGAAGAGTGAGGGATGGAGGACTCGGGCTTGGACATTTATTTGCGAAGCAATTGGTCAATAGATTCTTGTTTTTGCGCGATGTTAATGATCCTTTTCTGCGCACAGTGTGCCAAGTAAGGCTCGGTAGGGCTTTGCCAGACTTTGTGATTTCAACTGAGTGCATGACGGGTGGCATGTTTGGTTTCTTCAAGGAGATAGTCGCCAGCGTCCGATTTTTGAATGCTAGATTTTCAAAACAATATTTGAGTGATGTGAGCCGGAAAGATTTGTACAAGGATTTGTGTGACATCCTCTTTCCGGTGCCCTTGTACAGGGCCATGTACTCTGGAGGGCCGGGCTACAACGTTTAAAAAAGAGTAAAGAAAATGAAGGTACCACTGGGAGCCAAGAGTTTCTTCTTTAAGTTGCACTCTGGAACTTTACCTGTGAAAACTTTTCTTGAGGCAAAACAGATATTCCTTCCTTGGGGGTCGCACTGTCTCATATGCAAACAGCCGGAGACAATTGATCACGTCTTTTTGCACTGTTGGGAAGGGGTCTATTTCTGGGACGTGCTGCAGAGGACTTTAAAGAAACAGCTTCCAATCCACTCATATGGAATAAGGTTTTTGCCAACCAAGAAGGAGGATGGGGTACCGTTAGACTTAGTCATGCTGGTGGGCCTCCACAGTATATGGCGCTCCCGCATGGCAGGGTATCATTGTGACCCTGACGCACGGCCAACCCGTATGTATTTTAGAGAAAGTATGCACAAGTTTCTGGAAGAACAAAAGCTAATAGTGGAGGTTCCTGAGCGGTTACCAAGGCTGGAACCCCTCGTAACTTTAAGAGAATTTTAACCTAAGTCAGGCCCATTCTTTGGGATCCTGACTAACTGTGTATACTGTATGTACATATTATTATGTTCTGTTTTGTAATGTCGAAGCCCGGCAATAAAGAAAAAAAAATCCTCGTTAGTATAGTGGCCAGTATCCCCGCCTGGGATTCGACTTCCGGCCACCGAGCGTGACGGACGTCTGTATCATGGGCTCCCAAGGAGCGGATTTAGCGGCCCAGCCGGGCCGCGGTATCAGGAGTACGATCAAACCGAACGAGGACTACCAGCTGATTTTGCCGCATTTGCCAACAGGTTCGAGCGCTTTGCATACTATTTGATTTCTATTTGATTCCCGTATGCAGTGATTACCAAGTTGTGCCCATGACATTCACGGATCACTGCTTAGTGAAATGCGTATTCGGCACCAAAAAACGAAGGAATGCATTTAGCTGGGAGTTATGGAAATTTAACAACAAATTGCTCAGTGATGAAGCCTTTAGACGGGTTGTACTGAATCAACTCATTAAAGTAAGGCCGGGCACATTGTACGAAATCTGGAAGCAATGGGAGATGTGCAAAGAACAGATTAAAATAAAAGCCATTGATAGGTCCAGCTGCCTGCGGTACCAGGAGAAAATTAAAGAAACCCAGCTAAAGGCTTTGCTGGAAAAACTACATGAGCAAGAATGTAAGGCACCCGGCAAATGGATAGAAGATATTAGGAAAATAAAAGAACAGCTTGCGTTGATGGAAGAAGACAGATACCAAGGAGCGTTAGTGCGGGCAAGGGCGGAAAGTTGGAACATGGGCGAGACGCCCTCTAAAAGAGCACTGGCATTGGAAAAGGCTCATGCAGAGAAAAATCACATTGATAAGATTGCATGGGGCGGCATACTATCGTCTGATGACGAACATATCAGACAAGGCTTCTTCCAATATTATCAGCAGCTTTTTAACAAACAGGAGGTCGACATAAACGTGTTCAAAGAAAAGTTTCTTATGGCTATGCCACGACTAGACAAGGACACGAAGAAAGGATTAGAGATGCCAATCACAGAACTCGAGGTCGAAAAAGCAATCGATAGTTTAAATATGGGAAAGTCGCCTGGGCCAGACGGCTTAAGTGCAGCCTTCTATAAGGGGTTTAAGAACGAAATAGTGCCAATATTGACTGCGTTGTTCCAAGAAGCCTACGAAATAAACAGATTGGCGCGGTCATACGGGTTATCTCACACTATTCTAATTCCCAAGACAAATAACGCGGAAAAGCTCCAGCAGGTCACAGCTTACAGGTTAATTTCCTTGACTAATGTCGATTATAAAATATTAATGAAAGTGCTAGCAAGGAGACTCCAGTCAGTAATTCAGGATATTGTGGGCCCTCACCAAACGTGCGGGATAAAGGGGAGATCAATTATGACTAACATACACACGGTAATCACAAAATGAACAAGGGAGGGGAAAACCTCAGTTTGCTAGAGCCAACGTTTCGACAAGGGGACTTGTCTTCGTCTGGGCCCAGACGAAGACAAGTCCCCTTGTCGAAACGTTGGCTCTAGCAAACTGAGGTTTTCCCCTCCCTTGTTCATTTTGTGATCGCCAAGGACCATCTACCGCACCCTCTCTCTACCATGGACATACACACGGTAAGATCGGTTCTGGAGTGTTGTGATCTGACTAATGAATGTGTGGCCATCCTCCAACTAGACCTCGAAAAAGCATTTGACTGTGTAGCCCACGAAATTTTAAGGCGAAAGCCTTTAATGTCTCATCGTTGTAAGCAGCAGTTGTCGACAGAGAATGTCACGCTTTTCAGTTGGTCGAAACGGTCGTGACGTCACAGTGCGCCAATTTCAAACGGGGCCAATTGTACTTTGGCTAGTAACCATGCAACCAATTGAAGGAACCATATAGTGATGCTCGAAGTAAGTGGGACTGAGCTTAGTTAATTGCTTAATTACCCAATTAGCCAAATTAACTTATCTAGTCAGGCCATATGAATAAATAAAACGGAATAGGAAATTGGTCGAGCTCGGGAATCGAACCCCGGTCTTCGGAGTGCGAGACGAGCATGCTATCCACTCCGCCATGCCAGCTCGATGGTTTGGAATGAACAAAGGCACGTCTCGTGAATACGGTGTCATCGCTCACTGCCATCCTCCTCCCTTCCCTTCCGGCGAGCTTTACGTGTCCACCGAGATATGAGAGAGAAATACATTTCCTTTCCTCAAAAACCAATTTACCGACGAGCGAGGCGTAGAACCGATGGCGATGGCGTTCCATGGACTCCCTGGCAGCGTTGCAAGACGCTCTCGCGTTCCACTCTTAGAGGCGAAGCTTAACGTCTTAACCACACATCAGTGACCACACTTTAGGTCAAAAAAGTGCACCCCCCCCCCCTGAATTTTGATGGGTGTCCACCGAGATATGTGAGACAGTTACTGCGTAATTTTCTTTCCTCAAATACAATTTTCATTTTCTTCATTACGGGCCATCTTCGTCTTTCTTCTTTCACTCCCACTTCCTCCGTTCCTCTACGGTGCGGTTCAGGTGTCCACCGAGATGACAGATATTTACTGCGCCATTTCCTTTCCTCAAAAACCGCTGCGTTGAAACGGCAAGGCATCGCGCCGAACGGGTAGTGGCGTTCCGTGGACTCCCTGGCAGCGCTACAACAGGCTGTCGCGTTCCACTCCTAAAGGCGAAGCTTAAGCTTAAGCTTAATTAGCAGTTAATTAGTATTCAGGCATTAATCAGTAATTAACCATTAATTAGTGATTTGTCATCACTTCGTAATTAGCACTCATTTACATGTGACGCCACCAGTGCCACAAAAGCACTGAAAGTGGTGCGGAAAACGCTTTCGCCTCTACGCACTTTAGACAGTCAAAGTGCCCCCTGATTTTTGCTCAGTATTCTGGACCACGCGAATGTAGGTTCCGTAATTCGAGAGGGCGTGGCCATCATTCTACTTCCGGCCACGCCAGTGAACGGTCGCAGAATCATGAGCTCCGGTGGAGCGGCGATAGCGGCCCTTGCTGGCCGCGGAAACAGGTCCGACATTGAAGCAGATAAGGATTACGAGATTATTTTGCCTACTCTGCCAACAGGACGTGTTGTTCTCAACACGGTGTTTTTGCACGGCGACGTGCGAGCGCGGCCTTACACGGTCGAAGCCTTTCGCGACGCCCTCGCCCAAGCGGGTGCGCTCCCTGACGTTGTGGCGTTGGGGGTGTACCAAATCAACCATGTTTGGGCGGTGGCACTCAACAGCGCTGAAGCAACGAAGCGATTGGCGGCTTTCAAGGAGCTTCCAGTTAAAGGACGCCGGTGTCTTATATTCGACCCCGAGGGCCACGTGCTGAAACTGCGGCTACACTGGATGCTGCACGGCGTCGCCGACGAAGATATCCGGACTGCGTTTGCGGCCTTCGGGAACGTGACGGAGGTAACCCGTGAGCGTTGGCGAGTGCAAGGAGTGAAAGAAAAGGGCTCCACCACAAGGATAGTTCTGCTCAAGCTGAAGCCTGGAATGAAGGCGGACGACCTCCCCCACCAGGTAAGAGTCGCCGGCGAGCTTGCCCTTGTGGTCGTGCCTGGGCGGCCCATGCAGTGTTTGCGTTGTCAGGGAAGCGGACATGTCCGACGTGACTGCAAGATACCTCGCTGCTCACGCTGCCGACGCTTCGGACATTCGGAAGATGGGTGTGTCCGCACATACGCTGCCGCAACGGTGCCAGCGCTTAGAGAGGAGACACCGGAAGACGTTATGGACGTCGTCGAGGCTGAGGAAGCAGCCAAGGGGACCGATGGCGTGGAAAGCTCTGCGGTGGCCTCCAGCGTGACAACTCCGACGACCACTGAAAAAGAGGCGGGCGAGGGCGTGGACAAGAAACAGGTACTGCCATCCGTTGTTTCGGAGGTGCCTGTGAGCGAGGAAGCGCCCCTTCAAGGGACAAGTGCTCCGGCGGCATCGGCGGATGAGAACACCAATGCGGAGAACGGCGGCCGGTCAACGAGCGCTGGCAGTGCGCCGAAGCGCCCGCACGCCGACGCCGGTGACGGAGCGGATAAAGGCCGATTCACACGACGGACCGTTCGCCCGCGGCCCGCGAACTACGTGTGCATACGTCAGCACTTTGAGAGGCGCGCTGGATGCATGGATGGATGGCGGCCGACAGCGCGCCCCTCAAAGTGCTGACGTATGCACACGTAGTGCGCGGGCCGCGGGCGAACGGTCCGTCGTGTGAATCGGCCTTAAGCAGCTCCCTGGCAACGCCGAGGAACCACCAGCGAAAACTGTGCAGGGACGACGACCTTCCTTCAGACCGCAACCTAACGTCGCGACGGGCCGGAGGGCAGCCGAAAAGCCGCTCTCGCAGCACGTCCAGCCCGATAATTACGATGGCGGCGGGACTTCTGGAAGCGTCTAGCGAAGTGCTAGGCGCGAAAGGTAAGCACCATGCTCCCAGCGTCCTTCTAAAGTACGAAAATGGCGATGCAACAGTCACTGAGCGTAGCAACGCTCAACGTCCGTGGGTTTGCATCGAAAACAAAGCAAAGTCAAGTATACCGTATTTTAACGGACCAGGACGTGGACGTGTTGGCGGTTCAGGAAACCAAAATAGAAGGGGAAGAGGACACGGGGAGCGTGGTGCAGCGTTTCACGTCGAGGTACGATGTGGCTGTTAGTCACGCGGATGGCACATCGGCCGGGTGCCTTCTGTTCGTTAAGAAGTTGCCAGGACTGACAGTGCAAGAAGTGATTTCATGTATGCAAGGTCGCTTTACTGTTTGTGACTTCGTTTTTCATAACAGCGGATGGCGCGTTCTTTGTGTTTATGCACCGAATGCGGCTGATGAAAGGTTAAATTTTTTCGTGAGCATCCAGCGATATCTAAATAGTGGGCGACAACTCGTCGTTATGGGCGATTTCAATTGTGTCTTAAGTGCTCGAGATAAGACAAGTAGCCGCGCCTTTAGAGGCGCAAGCACGGATGTTTTGTCGCAGCTAGTTGGCGAATTTGCTCTAGATGATGCAGCAGAGTGTTTTGGAGGGAGCGCGCAGCGTGAAATACACGCATTTCCAAGGTTCTAGTCATGCCCGGCTCGACCGTATTTATTTATCGTTGGATGCGATTCTGAAATGCCAAAATTATGTCGTTATGCCAGTGTCTTTTTCGGATCACTGTCTTGTGAAATGTACAATCGGCCCTAGAAACCGAAGGAAAAAATTTGTGTGGGGACTGTGGAAGCTAAACTCCAAACTCTTAGAATTTGAAGCTTTAGTTGAAATAATTGCAGGGAAGCTTAAAGAGATAGAACAACGGCCTTGCACCACCATTGCAGAGCAGTGGGAATGGTGCAAACAAGAAATTAAGATGAAAGCTATAGAAAGAGGCAGTTGTATTCGACATGATGAAAAGCAAGAAGAAGCATGTTTAAGGGCGACACTAAACCAGTTAATAGCGCACGAGTGCAAAGAGCCAGGGGTCTATAATGACCATATCAGAAAACTGAAAAAGAAAATTGAGTTATTAGATGAAGATCGATATCGAGGAGCGCTCGTTCGCGCCAGGGCCGAAAGATGCGCAGCAGGCGAGACGCCCACTAAACGGGCTCTCGGTCTCGAGAAAGCGCATGGTCGTCGAAACGACATAGAAGAGATAGAGTGGGGCGGCAACCTCGTGACAGATAAAGAAGGCATTGCACGTGCGTTTTACGAATACTATCAGCAACTGTTTCCATTTCGCGACATGAACATGGACAGGTTTAACCGCGTGTTTCTTTCTTTCTTGCCACGACTAGATGCTGACACAACAGAAAGGTTGGAGCTACCGATTTCCGAACATGAAGTTGAGCGTGCCATTGATAATCTAAATCCAGTGAAGTCGCCAGGGCCTGATGGCTTGAGCGCGGCTTTTTATAAAGCATTTAAAAAAGTATTGTCAACATTGTTAGCTGCTGTATTTAACGAAGGCTACGATCTTAACGTGTTGCCGCCTTCTTTTGCGTCGTCACATACTGTACTAATCCCTAAAACAGAACAAACTGAGAAATTGAGATAGGTGACGTCATACAGGCCAATAGCCCAACAAATGTTGATTACAAGATACTAATGAAAGTACTAGCAGCCAGATTACAGACCGTTATTAAGGAGATTGTTGGGCCTCACCAGACTTGCGGGACCAAGGGAAGGACCATTGCTACGAACATACATAAGGCGAGATGCGTACTGGAGTGTTGTGATGCAACATGCGGTAGCGTTGCGGTTCTGCAACTCGACCTTGAAAAGGCGTTTGATTGTGTTTCACATGGTGCCTTGGCGCACCGAAACTGCACTACAAGATTAATTGTCAACAAGGAACTTGGCGCACCCGTGAACGTGCGACGTTCGGTGCGTCAGGGTTGCCCCCTCAGCCCGCTTCTGTTCTGCATTTATATTGAAACTTTGTGCTTGTCAATCCTTGAGAATGAAGATGTACAGGGCTTCCAACTCCACATGACGGAGGTCAAACTTTTGGCGTATGCTGATGACGTAGCCGTCTTCTGTACGAACAGAGAGAGCGTTAGCGTGGCAGTCGATGCCGTGAAAGATTTCTGCACGACCACTGGAAGTCCGGTGAATTGGGGAAAGTTTCTAGGGTTTTGGCACGGAGAGTGGCCATCGACGCCTTACACGTTTGCCAACGTGACTTGGGCCACAACACCGGTTAAGTACTTGGGTGTGCCTCTAGAATGCTATGAAGACAGTGAGCCATTTTGGCGCGATCAAGCCCAAGAAATCCGTGAGAAGGCTGACAAATGGAGCGGTGTGCCGCTGTCTATCTTTGCACGCGCAACGCTGTGTAATCTGTTGTTTGTTGCCAAGTTGTGGTATGTAATGCAAACGCTTCACTGTTCCAGGTTAAACATTCAGAGGCTGCATCGGGTATTTGCCGCTTTTGTTTGGGCGTCGAATTGGGAACGGTGTAGACGGGATAACTTGTTTCGGCGTGTCAAAGACGGGAGTCTTGGGCTAGCACACTTATTCACCCGACAGCTTGTAAACAGAGTCATTTTCTTCCGCGACGTAAATGATCCATTTCTGCGCACTGTTTGCCAAGTAAGGCTCGTGCGGGCGTTGCCAAATTTTGTTGTTGCCACAGAAAGTATGCCAGGGCGCCTTTTTGTTTTTTTAAGAGAAGTCGTAAACAGCGTCAAAATTTTGACAACTCTTTTTTCGATTCAATATTTCTTTTCAGTCAGTAGGAAAAAATTGTATAAGGATGTGTGCGATGACTTTTTCTCCGTTCCTGTGTACAGAGCCTTGTACAACGGCTATCCGGGTCAAGATGTATTGAAGCGGGTCAAAAGGATGCCAGTTTCCCCAGGAGTAAAAACGTTTTTCTTTAAGCTGCATACTGGAACGTTGTCGGTAAAAACATTTCTTGAAGACAGGAGTTTTTTTCTGCCATGGGGGTCGCTTTGTTTAATATGCAAACAACCTGAGACAATAGATCATGTTTTTCTACACTGTTGGGAGGGGGTTTATTTTTGGGACGTGCTGCAAAGAACCCTTAAAAAAGACTTACCGTTAGATACACATAGCATCAGGTTCCTATCAACAGATAACGAAGACGGCATACCTATTGATACCGTCATGTTAATCGGTCTGCACAGCCTCTGGCGGTCCCGGATGGCTGGGTATCATTTAGACCCCGATGCTCGCCCTGCAAGGCTCTACTTTCGTGAAAGTATGCATGCCTTTGTTGAAATGCACAAATTGAAGTGTACAGTTCCAGAATGGCTGCCAAGATTAGAGCCCTTGATCCATTTGAGAGAATTTTAAAATGACAACGTCATCCCACCTAAGGATGACAGCTTCCTTATTACTATCATTTCCACGTGATCTTTTGGCTGTGAGTTCGCTTAATTTTTCCGTGTACGATTTTGTACTGTGTAAGTATCCGGAAATAAAGAAAGAAAAAAGAGGGCGTGGCCATGGCGTACCGCGGCTGCACAACGAAATTAATTATAAACACGAGTCTGGGGGCCCCCATTCGGGTGCAACGTTCGGTACGCCAGGGCTTCCCCCTCAGTCCATTTTTGTTTGCCATTTACAAAGAGACACTATGTTTGAACATTATTAAGAACGAGGCTGTTAAAGGGTTTAGGTTGCAGGCAGCTGAAGTCAAGTTGCTTGCGTACGCGGATGACCTAGCGGTGTTTGCTGTGAATCAGCATAGCATACGCGAGGCTGTTGTGTCTGTTGACAGTTTCAGGAAGGCAACCGGAAGTAAAGTGAACTGGGCAAAGTGCCAGGGACTTTGGCATGGGGGTTGGCCATCAACCCCAGATCTTTTTGCAAACGTGACTTGAGTAACTATCCCCCCAAAATACCTAGGAGTTCCACTAAATTGCTACCGGGACAGTGATGCATATTGGAAAGAACAAGCGAACGAACTACGGGAAAAATCAGATAGATGGAAGAGGGCACATTTATCAATCTTTGCGAGAGTGACGGTGTGTAACTTGTTCTTTTTAAGCAAACTATGGTACGTCATGCAAGTGTTGCACTGTTCCCGGGCAAATTTACAGAAGATACATCGCATTTTAGCGTTTTATGTTTGGTCCTCGACCTGGGAACGGTGCCGACGGACAAATTTGTTTAGACGTGTGAAAGATGGTGGCCTTGGGCTAGGACATCTGTTTCTGCGCCAGCTTGTGAACAGGTTTTTCTTTTTTCGAGATGTGCGTGACCCTTTTTTCAGAACTATGTGTCAACTAAGGTTGACCCGTGTTTTGCCTGATTTTGTTGTGGGAACAAATTATTTTTCCGGAAGAACTTTAGGTTACTTCACAGAAGTTAGTGATAGCGTTAAATTTCTTGTTGTCCGTTTTTCGAGAGAATATTTAAGTGACGTGAAGCGGAAAAAGCTATACCCAGATCTGTGTGAAGTTTTTCCAGTGCCAATGTACAGAGCTTTGTACGATGGAGGCCATGGAGGGGATGTTCTGAAAAGAGTATAAAGAATGCAAGTACAGCCAGGAACCAAACTTTCTTCTTCAAATTACCTACAGAAACACTATCAGTTAAAAGGTTTTTAGAGAGAAGGGCTTTATTCCTACCGTGGGGTTCGCATTGCCTAATCTGCAAGTGTCCCGAAACAATAGACCATATGTTTCTTCACTGTTGGGAGGGGGTGTTTTTTTGGGACGTTTTGCAACGAACAATTAAAAAAGAGCTGCCGCTTCATCCCTACGGTATCAGATATTTGGCAGTTGAAAACCAGGACGGGTTCCCGTTTGATCAGGTAATGCTCTGGGGCCTCCATAGTCTATGGCGCTCCAGAATGGCGGGGTATTACTGCGATTCTGACGCGAGACTAGCCCGCATGTATTTTCGGGAAAATGTACGTAGATTTGTGGAAGTAATGAAACTACAAGCATGTGTACCCGACTGGCTACCCAGGATGGAAAATTTGACTCCGTTGAGAGAATTTTAAACTTGACAAGGCCTGCCAGGAAGATCTGACAGGTTGCTGGTTTCAAAGTTTGGTGTCTGTAGTTTCTGTGTTGTTTTCTTAAAGGCAATAAAGAAAAAAAAATAGTATAGTGGCCAGTATCCCCGCCTGTCACGCGGGAGACCGGGGTTCGATTCCCCGACGGGGAGCTTCGTGTTCTTTTTGTCTCGCTATGCCCTTCTGTGCCTTTACCTAAGCGACGGTGCGCCTGTGTTTCTGTCTCCTCGTTAGTATAGTGGCCAGTATCCCCGCCTGTCACGCGGGAGACCGGGGTTCGATTCCCCGACGGGGAGCTTCGTGGTCTTTTCGTCTCGCTTTGCCCTTCTGTGCCTTTACCTAAGCGACGGTGCGCCTGTGTTTCTGTCTCCTCGTTAGTATATAGGGATTCGACTTCCGGCCACCGAGCGTGACGGACGTGTGTATCATGGGCTCCCAAGGAGCGGATTCAGCGGCCCAGCCGGGCCGCGGTATCAGGAGTACGATCAAACCGAACGAGGACTACCAGCTGATTTTGCCGCATTTGCCAACAGGTTCGAGTGTTTTGCATACCGTTTTTTTTGCATGGCGACGTCCAAGCCAGGCCATACCGTGTTGAAAACTTTCGTGACGCTCTTGAGCGTCTGTCATTGCTGCCGGAAATGGTTGCCCTCGGGGCATATCAGATGAATCATGTTTAGGCCGTGACATTCTGCAATGAAGAAGGAAAAAACAAAATGCTACAGGCGGAGGCGTTAAACGTCAAGGACCACCGCTGCGTGGTCATTGACCCACGCAACCAGGGCGTCAGGCTGAAGCTGTTCTGGCTGCTACACGGCGTGCAAGATGACGACGTGAAGGCAGCTCTGGCGGCTTTTGGAAAAGTTACCGACATAACTCGGGGCAAGTGGAGAGTCAAAGGCTGCGTCGACAAGTCGTCTACTACGCGCTCAGTGACACTGAAGCTGAAGGTGGGCGTTCCCATCGAGGACTTACCGCACCAGCTGCAGAGCTGGTGCGGTACCGCGGCACCGGACACATACGTCGGGAGTGCCGTGTGCCACGTTGCGGGCTCTGTCGTCGCTTCGGCCACGACGACGCCCAGTGCGTGCGAACATATGCTATCGTAGCTGGTCCTGGTCGCAGGGATACTACTGAGGAGCATATTATGGACGAAGTCGACGCGGTAGAGGCGGCCCGTGAGAGTCGGGAAGACGCAGTACCGAAAAGCATAGCTTCAGAAAAAGCAACGCTTCCCACGGAATATGAGCCTGCCAACTCAGAAGAACCACCTGTGCCTGACACCAGAACTGAGGCGGACGCGAGAAAAGCAGATGATGCTGCGGTAGGGGCACCTGAGACGGTTTTGGAATCGACCGACGAGAAGGACATTGACACGGAGATGCCCGCGGCGTCAACTTTGCCAGCGAAGAGGACGCACGACGAAATCTGATGACAAGGCGACGACCTACGACGGGACGGACCATAAGGAACCTCTTCCCAAAGAGCCTCCTGTTCGACGTGCGGCCTACAAGCCCAAGCCGAACATCAATCTTGATCGAAGGACTTCGTCGGGTGTCCCTCCGTCTTAGCGGAGGTGCCTTGCAGGGTCTTCGTGTTGGTAACCCGGTCTTCGATCGGGTTCAGTGCTGACACCGCCGTACTTTGCAAACTGGAAGGATTTTTGATGAGGTGAGCTGCAAACCGATGTCACTTCGAGAGCGGCGAATCCCAACCATTTAGATGGCGTCTCAAATAACATCTTGCTTGCGTATTGCCACACTGAACGTGAGAGGTCTTTCTGCGCGAAGGAGACAAAATCAGCTTAAGCGTCTCTTGTTCGAAAACGAAATCGATCTGTTGGCTGTTCAAGAGACAAAAATTGAAAGCGAAGAGTTGACAGATGCGATGGCAGAAATATACCGTGCACAGTTCAGTGTTTGCGTGTGCCATACAGAAGGAATGTCGGGAGGGTGTCTGATTTTAACTCGAAACGGCAAAGTCGCCGTGGAAACTGTATTTTCCTGTGAAAGTGGCCGGATTGTAGCATGCGATTTTTACTTTTCTGGTGTAGAGTGGAGAGCTGTGTGTGTATATGCACCTAATAGAATTCCCGAACGAGATGCCTTTTTTCGCCGTGTTCAACCTTTCCTGCTGACAGAAAAGCGTGTACTATTGCTTGGAGATTTTAACTGCGTGTGTAGACCTGAAGATAGAACAAGCAACAAAACCCTGCAGGACACGAGTGCCGAGCTGCTGTCTGAGATGATTAATGAAGCAGAATTGGAAGACATTGGCATTATAATGCAAGATTCAGAACAAGCACAGTACACGCATTTCCAAGGCGTTAGTCACGCAAGGCTGGACAGAATTTACGTTCCTTCTCAGGTTGTGCCCTTGTGTTCCCAGTACCAGACTGTGCACGTCCGCTTCAGTGATCATTCTTTAGTCGTGATCACACTTGGGGAGAGGAAAAGAACTGTCAAGTTTAGATGGGAATTATGGAAATTTAGTGACTCATTGTTGGAGGATGAGGAGTTTAGCAAGAAATTAAAAGACTCAGTCAAAAGCTTGTTAGAAAAAGAGACAGACTTTATACAAACATGGGAACAATTTAAATGCGACGTGAAAGTGGCCGCTATAGAAAGAGCATGTGTTTTAAAGCGTAAAGAAAAACAGCAAGGAAGGCGTCAAGCTGGGGTTGTACAGACAAGAAATAAAAGAGACCAAAACTAAGCTTGAACTAATAGATGAAACGAAATATCGAGGTGCTGTGATAAGGGCGCGCAGCGAAAGATTTTGGCTTGGGGAGACGCCCACAAAAAGTGCGCTCAGCGACGAAAAACAGTATGCAGTTTCGAAAGAGATAAAGGAAATTTGTTATCGCAATGACGTAACTTCCGAATCTGAGGTGATTGAAAGGGCGTTTCTGGAATATTACCAAAACTTGTTCAGCCTTAAAACGCCTGATGTTGAACATTACAAAACTGCATTCCTGTCGCTAATGCCAAGAGTCGAGGAGGACCTGGCGCAGGTACTGGAGGAGCCCATAACGGCAGCAGAAATCGAAGCTGCAATACAGCAGCTGAGCTTAAACAAGTCGCCTGGGCCGGACGGCCTCGGTGCCGCACTTTACAAGGCCTTGAAAATAGAAATGGCAATAGCATTGCAGCGCGTAATAAGCGAGTGTTACGAAAGAAAGTTAACTCCGCCGTCTTTTCGAACTTCCCACGTGGTGTTGATCCCAAAATCGGACGACCCGAGTAGGTTGCAGTCAGTTGAGTGTTACCGCCCAATAAGCTTAACTAACGTAGACTACAAAATTTATATGAAAGTGCTAGCCGGACGACTCCAAACAGTAATTAAAACCCTTGTTGGCCCACACCAGACCTGCGGCATAAAAGACAGATCCATTTTTACTAACATACACGTAGCTAGGAGTGTCCTTGAATGCTGTGATGCAACGGAGGGTCGTGTCGCCATGATGCAACTGGACCTGCATAAGGCGTTTGATAAAGTTGTGCATGAAATTTTGTTCGCGCTTTTGGAACATGTGAATGTGGGATGTATCATCACTGATGGCGTGAAAATGGCTTATGATGGCTGTACATCAAGGTTCATAATTAATAACCGCCTGAGTAATAGTATTCCTGTCTTGTCGTCAGTGAGGCAGGGTTGCCCTCTTTCTCCACTGCTTTTTGCACTTTACCTGGAGCCTTTTTGTTTAAAGCTGTTAACTACGCAAAACATTCGAGGTTACGCCTTTTGTCATACTGAAGTGAAGGTATTGGCATATGCAGATGATATAGCAGTGTTCTGCAGAGACCAGGACAGCGTGCAAGAAGTGGTGAGAGAAGCCGTAAATTTTTATGATGCAAGTGGCTGTGCGATAAGCTGGCAGAAATGTTTTGGTTTTTGGCATGGAAAGTGGCAGGCCACGCCAGAAGTATTCTGTCGAATGAAGTGGGTAGACACGCCAGGAAAGTACCTCGGCGTGCCGCTAACCAACTACAGAGAAAGCAAAGAATATTGGGCCCATGAAACCGAACGAGTCAAAGCTCAGACAAGCAAATGGGGCGGTCACAACTTTTCCATGTTCGCAAGAGCTACGGTGTGCAACATGTTTTTAGTAGCGAGGATTTTTTACGTTCTGCAAGCGTTAACTTTGCCAAGGACTTCAGCGCAAAGGTTGCACAGAGTGTGTGCAACATTTATTTGGGCGTCAACATGGGAACGTACCAGCCGATGCAATCTGTTCCACAAGGTGCGGAACGGGGGGCTAGGGTTATCAAATTTATTTCTGGGACAGATAGTCACTAGATTCTTTTTCTTGCGTCAAGATAATGATTTTCTGCGAACTGTTATACAAGTGCGATTGTCAGAATCACTGCCTGATTATGTTGTGTCATCCATGTCTCCAGGGCGGAGTGGGTTAAGTGGTTTTTTGCAAGAAGTTGTTGCAGCAGTCCGTATTCTTCGGTCAAAATTTTCCGATGAGTATCTAACCATTGTAACAAGGAAAAAGATGTACAAGGACGTGCTTGATGTGTTTCTGCCAGTGCCTGTTTATCGCAGTGCTTATCTTCTGGGTCCCGAAAGGGATGTGCTAAAAAGAGTCAAGAGAATGCCGATGAAGCCTTCAGTGTGTTCTTTCTTTTTTCAATTGCATACTGAAACCCTCCCAGTGAAGCCATGGCTGCAATGCAAAGGCCTTTTTGTACCTTGGTCAGTAGAGTGTCTTATTTGCAAAAAGTGGAAACTATAGAACATATCTTTCTCGACTGTCATGACGCTGTCTTTCTTTGGGATGTGTTGAAGCGCACACTGAAAAAAGATTTCCCCCTGACTCCTTTTGGAATACGCTTCCTACCATGTGCAGAGCCAGGTGAAGTGCCTTGGGACCTGCTAATGTTGCTCTGCATGCACAGCCTATGGCGTACGCGAATGGATGTCAGGCATGAACATGTTGTTGTGAATCCGGCTCATCAGTATTTCATTGAGAGCATCATGTATACTCAAGAAGTTTTCCGACAGCAAGCTCCTCAGCCTGAGTGGCTGCCTGTCCTCGACCAACTAAAATCATTTAACCCATTTTATCATCGTGCACTAGCTAGAAACTGACCTGTGCTTTTATTGTCATGTCATTGTATTTTTGTTTTGTTTGCCCGGCCAAGTCGGTAATAAAGAAAAAAAAAGGCTCCTCGTTAGTATAGTGGCCAGTATCCCCGCCTGTCACGCGGGAGACCGGGGTTCGATTCCCCGACGGGGAGCTTCGTGTTCTTTTTGTCGTTTTGCCCTTCTGTGCCTTTACCTAAGCGGCGGTGCGCCTGTGTTTCTGTCTCCTCGTTAGTATAGTGGCCAGTATCGGATTCCATTTCCGGACGCCGAGGCGAACGGACGTGTGTGTCATGGGCTCCGTAGGAGCGGCTTCAGCGGCCCAGCAGGGCCGCGGTAACAGGATTTCTGGCTCTGATGACCGGGGTTATCAAGTGCTTTTGCCTCAGCTACCTAAAGGGCGAGTTGTTTTAAACACTCTTTTTTTGCATGCCGATGTGCGTGAAAGGCCATATCGTGTGGAAGACTTCCGTGACACACTGGCTAGCCTAGGCCTGCTGTCTGAAGTTATCGCCCTGGGGGCGTACCAGATGAGTCATGTATGGGCTGTAAACATCAAAAACGGAGACGGCGTGCAAAAGCTTTTGGCTTTGAAGGAATTGATTGTGAAGGAAAGGCGGTGCGTTGTGATAGACCCTAACAACCAAGCCTTGCGTATCAAGCTTCACTGGATGCTTCACAACGTACTGGACGATGACATACGTGCGGCGCTCTTGCCGTACGGAAGAGTGACGGACGTCTCCCGGCAACGGTGGCGGGCTCAAGGTGTGCAAGACAAAGCGTCCTCGACGCGCTTGGTGGCCTTAAATTTGAAGACGGGCGTGACGGTGGACGACTTGCCACATCAGATCCGTGTTGCAGGTGAACTGGCGCATGTGGTGGTGCCCGGCAGGGCCCCGCTATGCTTGCGCTGTCGCAATACCGGCCACATTCGACGTGACTGCCGCGTGCCACGCTGCGTACTAAGCCACCGATACGGCCACGGAGAAGAGCAGTGCGAGAAGACGTATGCCTCTGTCACGCAGAAAGCTACGAGGGAATTGGACGTCAACGACCTGTTGATGGATGAAGCCGAAGTTGAGGAATCTTTGAAAAGAGCAGAGGAGAAGAGTGGCGAGGACGCGAAGTCTCCAGAACAGAAGTCCGGAGATGACCACCAGGCCAAGGCCAGTGATTCTGCGTCTCCCACTACTTCTAAACCGGAGCACGCTACGTCGAACGCGTGTACGGGTGCAAGCTCTCTAAGCTCGCACGGCGGAACAATTCCAACAGACGATGCTGAGGCAATGGACGCGAGCGAGAAAGGCACAAGTGTGGTGGTGAACAGAACTCATGATGAGCTAGCTACCCAGGATGGACAACCAAACGAGCCGAATAACGATGAACCCCCGCCAAAGACGCCGGGGGTGCGACGGGCGACGCTACGCCCGAAACCGAACATCCCGCCGGATAGAAGTTCGGCGGTGACGCCCACTTAGCGGACAAGCTTGGTGCCGTCGAAGGTGCCGGACTTCTTCCGATTCGAAATGGAAGAGACAACGGAAACTTCGAGCAACACATTCGAGGTATGGTTGAGGATTTCACTGGACTTGGTTATGCTGTGTCATTTTGTAATTTTTCACCTTAGAATTGATAGAACAGTGTCAGTCATGTTTCTAATGACACCATTCGTATCTTTCTGCTTGATTTACTTGATTCAAAATGGCGAATAACTTAAATTATTCCCTACGCATAGCGACAATTGATGGCAGAGGCTTGGCTGCAAGACGACGGCAATACCAGCTTAGCCGCCTTTGCATGGAAAACGAGCTAGATCTAATTGCGGTACAAGAAACAAAGGTGGAAGAACAAGAGCAGACTGATAGTATGGTGTCACCATTCACAACGTGTTATAATGTCTGTGTATGCCATGCCGTAGGAAGATCTGCCGGCTGTGCTGTATTGATACGCAAAAGTGTGGGGATTATTGAGGAAATGATTACTGTGTCTTGAAATGGTCGCCTCATCGTCTTGGACTTTTCGTTGACGGGGGAAAAGTGGCGTTTGGTTTGTGTCTATGCCCCCAACAATGTCAATGAGAGATGTTTTTTCTTTGAACAACTTAATCAGTATCTGCCTTGTGAAAGAAATGTTATTCTGCTGGGAGACTTTAATTGTGTTTGCTTTTCGGAGGATAGATCGAAAGTGGCCTACGTACATGATCGAAGCGCCGACTTACTTAGGTCCTTGGTGGATGACTATAACTTGGAGGATGTAGGTCACACTATAACAAGCGGCGGGCGGCCACAATTCACTCACGCCCAGCAGGGTAGTCAAGCAAGGCTTGACAGAGTTTACGTGTCCCTAGCTCTAATCCCCCACTGCAATAGCTACAATGTTATACCTGTTTCATTCTCTGATCACAGCCTCGTAAGTTTCGTCATTGGCAATAAGCAAAAGCAGCCACGGTTTAACTGGCACCTGTGGAAGTTGAACGCTGAATTGCTCAATGATGAACCCTTTGTTAAAGGAGTTGAAGGAAAATTAGGGCGGCTAGTGAAGGATGAGCCCGAAAATTACTCGGCTGCCTGAGAACAATTTAAAAATGAAGTAAACATGGCAGCGATTGAAAGAGCAAGCATCAAGCGTCGAAATGAGATGAAGAATGAAAAGCTCTGCAGCGCCAGCTAGAATACTTGTTAAACTCTGTGAGTTTGGAGCCTGAAAAAGTGGCAGACGAAATAAGAATAACCAAAAGTGAACTTGAGGTGATAGACAATTAAAGATATAAGGCAGCTATGATTCGTGCACGAGGCGAACGATTATGGCTTGGGGAAGCACCGAATAAACGCACTCTTACTGACGAGAAAAGGTATGCATCAAAAAATGAAATCAAACAGATCCGCTATAAGGACGAGGTGACGGGTGAGCAGAAAAAGATAGAGCAGGCGTTCGTGGAATATTAGCGCGAGTTGTTTAGCAACGTTATCTCGTGTCAGTGACACTTTCATCGCAGAATTCATGACTGGTATGCCAAAGATAGCAGATGACGTCAGAGACAGTCTTGAGGAAGAGATAAGTGTCCGCGAAATCGAGGCCGCTATCGGCGAACTGCCGGCAGGAAAGTCCCCTGGACCAGATGGCTTAGGAGCCACATTTTACAAAGCGTTCGCCCATCAACTAGCATATGTGTTGCATCGCGTTATCAACGAGGCGTATAAAACAAGGCGGGTGCCACCGTCCTTCAGAGCTGCTCATATCGTCTTGATTCCTAAGACGGATGATCGTGACAAGCTACTGTCAGTAGGTTCATACAGGCCTATCAGCCTTACGAACACCGATTACAAAGTGTTTATGAAAGTGCTCAAGAAGAGCGTGCAAGGTGTGATCAAGCACTTAGTTGGGCCGCATCAAACATGCGGCATCAAAGGTCGAACAATCTTCACGAACACTCACGTAGCCAGAAATGTGTTAGAATGCTGCGACGACATGGACGGCCAAGTTGCCATGTTGCAACTCGATTTGGCGAAAGCTTTCGACAGGGTGTCACACGAGGTCCTCTTCTGCATATTGAAGCATGCAAATGTAGGCAGCGCAATTTTAGACGGTGTAATGATGGCCTATCGCGATTGTTGTACCCAGCTCATAATAAATAAGTCACTAACGGAAAGGGTTCCAGTGCAGTCTTCAGTAAGACAAGGATGTCCACTGTCTCCTCTCCTGTTTGCTATATATGTCGAACCCTTTTGTTTAGCAGTAATTCATCAAACAGCAATACGACGTTTCAGAATGCATTCTACTGAGGTAAAATGTTTGGCGTATGCTGACGACATAGCCGTATTCTGTCAAGATCGCGAGAGTGTGTCGGAAGTGGTCAACCTCGTTAAGGCTTTCTGTAAGCTGACGGGCTCAGAGATAAACTGGGAAAAAAGTGTTGGTATATGGCATGGTAACTGGGACATCAAGCCAGAAAGGTTTGCTTGTACGACATGGACAGGCACACCTACGACGTATCTTGGTGTGCCATTCGAGCACTATCAGGAACCCGCAAAGTACTGGAGTGATGCAACGGAGAGAATGAAGGAGAGGACGGAAAACTGGCAGGGTCGAGGCCTTTCAATGTTTGCGCGTGCCTCTTCTTGCAATTTGTTCTTGATAGCCAAAGTTTGGTATGTGTTGCAAGTGCTGTGTATGACCTGCGCAAATGTGCAGAAAATGCATCGGGTTCTTGCTGTGTTCATATGGGGCTCAACTTGGGAGAGGGTGAGTCGTACCAACCTTTTCCGCTCAGTCCGCGATGGAGGCCTGGGTCTTACTCATTTGTTCATTAGGCAGATTGTGTCGCGTTTCTTTTTTCTGCGCGAACAAAGCGACAGTTTCTTGCGCAGAGTCATACTAGTTCGACTTGCGAAAGCGCTTCCTGAATTTATTGTGACTACAAGTGATATAAGATGCCGCCGTGTGACTGGTTACTTCCATGAAATTGTTGTTTCCCTCAGCATGTTGCATTCAAGGTTTTCAATGGATTACCTCTGCTCTGTTACAAAAAAGCAACTGTATGCAGACTTAATTGAAAATCTACTGCCGACACCTATGTACAGATCTGTTTACTGTGGGGGCCCAGGAAAGGACGTTTTAAAACGGGATAAAAAAATGTCGGTAAGACCTTCAGTCAAATCCTTTTTCTTTAAGCTGCACACGAACACACTACCCGTAAAAGCATGGCTAGATCAGAAAGGGATATTTGTACCCTGGACAATTAACTGCTTACTCTGCAAAAAAACAGAAACTATTGAACACGTATTTATTGACTGTTGGGACCCTATATTCCATTGGGACATACTGCAGCGAACTCTAAAGAAACAACTTCCAATAACGCCATACGGGATCCGGTTTCTCCCAGTCAAGTGTGATGAAGGCATTCCCTTTGATATGTTCATGCTACTGGGCCTCCACAGTCTGTGGCAAACCAGAATGGCAGTCCGCCATGCAGATGTTAATGTTCGGTCTGTACGCGAAAATTTTATTCAGCATATGGTCTACATGAGAGAAGTCTATCAGGCGTTACCCGAAACCCCTGAGTGGATTAATGTATTTGATGGAATGGTGTGTCTGAAGAAATTTTGACTGTTTTCCGCCAACCGAAGTCAGGCTGGTGTGTTTTGTCTGTATATTGAGTGTCATGATACCGGTAATAAAGAAAAAATAAAGTTCGATTCCCCGACGGAGAGCTTCTTTTTTTCCCCCTTTAGCCTTCTGTGCCTTTAACTAAGCGGCGGTGCGACTGCGCTTCTGCCTCCTCGTTAGTATAGTGGCCAGTATCCCCGCCTGTCACGCGGGAGACCGGGGTTCGATTCCACGACGAGGAGTTTCTTTTTTTTTTCCCCTTTAGCCTTCTGTGCCTTTAACTAAGCGGCGGTGCGCGTGTGCTTCTGCCTCCTCGTTAGTATAGTGGCCAGTATCCCCGCCTGTCACGCGGGAGACCGGGGTTCGATTCCCCGACGGGGAGTTTCTTTTTTTTCCCCTTTAGCCTTCTGTGCCTTTAACTAAGCGGCGGTGCGACTGCGCTTCTGTCTCCTCGTTAGAAGCCGTTCTGTGCGGCTGTGCTTCAACATGCTTCTTGCTGGAAACAGCGCATCGGCCGTTGGCCGAGGTCTACCGACGTCTCAGGACACTACGGACTCGTACAAAGTTGTACTTCCCCGATTGCCTACCGGTAATGTTGTCCTTAATACCGTTTTCCTGCATGCTGACCTTAAAGGTCGCCCGTACCGAGCACCTGACTTCCGTGACGCACTCGCACAGATACTGGATCTCCGGGAAATTTTGTGCATTGGTCAACACCAAATGAGCCACGTGTGGATGGTTACCTGCGAGAGTAGTTCCTCCAAACAGAAGCTTGTTAACAAAGCGGAGTTTCCTGTCAAAGGACTGCGGTGCATGGTGTTTGACCCGGATACTAAGAACGTCAAGGTTAAGCTCCTTTGGCTTCCCCGCTATATGGAACACCGGAGGATTGTGGAAGCATTAGAGCCTTATGGCACGGTTCAGTCTGTGGAGCGTGAAAAGTGGCGGTGCCCAGGGATGGAGCATATGGAAACGTCGAACCGTGAAATCTCCCTCACACTCAAGGATGGAGTGTCAGCAAGCACAATCCCACACACACTTAATGTTTATGGAGTGCAGGCATTAGTCCTTATCCCAGGGAGACCTCCACTGTGCCTCCGATGCAGCCGGGTTGGGCATGTACGGCGCCAATGTCGCACGCCTCGGTGCACCCAGTGCCGACGCTTTGGCCATAATGCGGAGAACTGTGTCTTGAGTTACGCTGACAGGCTGCGTCAAGGCCAGTGGTCACGGGAAGATGACGTGGCATTAGAACACATCATGGATGTGTCTGAGGTTGTCGACGCGACCGGAGAACTAAGTCGTGAGCATCGAATAGATGGGGAACAGAAGACTTCAACACCTCAAATCAACACGGAATCTGAAGCGACTGGCCATCTAGCATCCGCGCCTCCAGAGCGAAAACCGCCGGACCCGGGCCCCCCCGTGAGTGCTACAGAGACTGCTGTGCTTGCTGCACAGGAACACCTCGTCGCCACAGGTCAACGTCCGGATATGCCTCCTGTGGAGTCAGACGAGGCAATACAGCCAGTGAATGCTCGCCGATCCTCCTCTGTTGCTGATTCTGCTTCGTCGTTGGAGGGTAACGGTGAGCCGTGTGTGGCGTCGATCTCTGGCGTGTCCGGTTCTCTGTCGGCTGTCAGTGTGGCAGTGAGTGATGTGCTCCCCTCGGGTTCGTGGGCCGAGGCCTTGGCTGTATCAGAGGAAGACATGGACAGCACTGCACCTTTGAAACGTCCAGCAGCTGACGAGGTGTGTATCGATGGCGCTGACCACAAGGCACAATGTGTAGAGGCCACGGGAAGGGTGGCGTTAAAGAGGAGGGCGATGTCTGCCCGAGAGGCCGCCAATTTGGAGGCGGGCCACCCCATTCCAGGGGATGGCGTTTGTTAAGACTGGCACCAAAAATGGCGAGCGTCATATCAAGTCGCTACCCTTAACGTTAGGGGTATGCGTAATCGTAGGAGGCAACAGCAGGTACGGCATCTCTTAAAGAAATGGAGTGTGAGTGTGGCCGCTATCCAGGAAACAAAGTTGTCCTCTGATGAAGAGACAGCAGCTGCTCTCGAGCCTTTTTTGTCGGAATACAACATTATTGTTAGCCACGCGAGAGGCTTATCAGGAGGTTGTATGCTATTCCTGGCGAACACGCTAGAGATGACAGCCTTGTCTTATTGCATAGATGACGAGGGGCGACTTATATGCTGTGATCTCACAATTTCAGGTGTACAGTGGCGGATCATTTGTGTTTACGCCCCCACAAAGCAGCGCGAGAGAAGGCTCTTCTTTCTGTCATTAGTTGAACATTTGTGCACGGACCGCAAAATTATATTGTTGGGAGATTTTAATTGCGTTTGTAGGGATGAGGACCGATCAGTGGTATGTAAGAGATACGACCCTAGTGCTGCATTACTTACCGACTTGGTTTCTGAATATAGTCTTGTGAATGTGGGACAGGAAAAAGGCGACTGTGTACATTTCACTCATTTTCAGTTTTCCTCTAATGCTCGCCTTGACAGAATTTACGTTTCTGTAGACGCGTTAGCAAGTGTGTTTGGCTACTGGGTGCGCCCCATCTTCTTCAGTGACCACTGTATGGTGTCTCTTCAGATAGGGAGGTACACTCGGCATGTACTTCACCCTCGATGGGAGTTGTGGAAGATGAATAACTGTCTGCTCTCAGACGAAATCTTTCAGCGTGCTGTACCTACTTGTTTGAAGGACGTATGGTCACGCCGTGATCTGTCCGTTTTTCAAAAGTGGGATTCGTTTAAACAGGAGATCAAAAACTTGGCAATTGAGGCCTCAGCAAGAATCGCTTTCCTGAAGAGACACCACCTTCGTGAGCTTGGGCGCACCCTAACGGAGCTACATGAGCTAGAGAGGGTAAACCCGGGTGCCTATCTCGAAGAGATTAATAACGTAAAAGCAGAGCTTCAACAATTTGCGACAGAAAGATATAAGGGGGCCTTGATACGATCTCGGTCCCGAAGGTTTCTTGATGAGCAACCTTCTCGTCGGGCCCTGAATGATGAAAGAGAGAGTGCTCTTGCGAAGGAAATATTGGAAATTCAGTATGGTGATTGCACATACAGCGATGCGCCTGGTATTCTTGCTGCTTTCTTCGACTATTATCGAAAGCTGTTTGGTAGTTGCGATGATCCAAATCAGGGTTTCGATTACAGTTCCTTACTCGGAAACTTCCCTCGACTAGACGATGAGAAGTGTGCTATAGTGAAGGGATCTATCACTTTGGATGAAATTCAATCAGCAATTTCTGCCCTGCAGAGCCAGAAATCTCCTGGGCCAGATGGTATTACTAGCGAATTCTATAAAACTTTTTCGCCTTGCCTAGTGCCTGTTTTGATGGAAGTTTTCCAAGCATCTTATGATGTGGGTGTCCTGCCTCCCACTTTCTATTCTGGGCACACAATATTAATTCCCAAAAGCAAAGATACTAATCGGTTGAAAACTGTTGAGGGATATCGTCCAATTTCCCTCTGCAATGTTGATTCCAAATTTTTGCCAAGGTTCTTAGCAGTCGTCTGCAGCTCGTCATTATGGACTTGATAGGTTCGCATCAGGTCTGTGGTATTAGAGGCCGTAGTATTCAAACACATATCAATATTGCACGTTCAGTATTAGAGACAATATCAGATGAAACAGGCCAAGTTGCTCTGATTCAAATTGACTTGGCGAAGGCTTTTGATAAAGTTCGGCACGATTTCTTGTTCGCGGTCTTGGAGTATGCAAATATTGGTGACGTCTTGCTCAAAGGCATAAGGCTGTGCTATAAGAACTCCTATACAAGGGTTATTGTTAATCAGGAGCTAACGAAACCAATACCACTAGAAGCATCTGTTCGTCAAGGATGTCCACTGTCTCCATTGTTGTTTGCCCTATATCTGGAACCCCTCTGTCTCAGTATAATTAACAGCGTAGCTATCCGCGGTTTCTCTCTGGCTCGATGTGAAGTTAAAGTTTTAGCCTATGCTGATGATGTCGCCCTCTTTTGTTCTGACAAAAAGAGTGTACTTGAAGCTCTAAACTTGACTAAACAGTTCTGTGATGTATCAGGCGCGGCTCTTAATTTAGAGAAATCCAAAGGCTTTTGGTTGGGTTATTGGGGAACTAGGCCAAGCCAGTTCGGTGGCATATGCTGGGACAGTAGCCCTCTTGAGTACCTAGGCGTTCCGCTGCACCAAGTTCGCAACAGTACAGCCTACTGGGATTCACAAATTGTAACTCTACGGCGACAAACACAGGCTTGGATGGGTAGGGAACTCTCAGTGTTTGCGAGGGCACAGGTCTGTAAAATATTTTTGTTTGCAAAGCTCGCGTATGTCCTTCAAGTCCTGCATTGTGCGAGGAGGAAGGTGCAAGCAATACACAGAATATTTGCAACATTCGTTTGGCGCTCTCAATGGGAGCCCATGAGGCGTGACAACTTGTTCCTTCCCTTAGAGGGTGGTGGAGTGGGTCTTGTTCACCTGTTCGTGCATCAACTTGTTTCCCGTTTTTTCTTTTTAAAATCGGCAAACCACCCGTTTCTGGTAGCTGTGCTCATTAGGCGGCTTAGTTTTCATTTGCCTTACTTATTCGCACCGACTGTGCAGGCTCGTGAGGGGACTTTGTGGGGATTCCTCAAGGAGGTTGCTGACGCTTTCAATTTCCTCACTGTGCGCTTCTCTTTAGATTACCTGTATAGCCTCTCGAGAAAACAGATGACCCAGGCTCTCACTGAGTCTTTGTTCCCTACACCATTGTATCGGCAGCCTTATCTGGGGTCTTTGGACATCAGTGTTCTAAAGCGTGTTAGGCGGATGTGTATTCAGGCAGCCGCTAAAACGTTCTTTTTCAAACTACACACAGCGACGCTGCCTGTCAAGACATTTCTCAATGACAAGGGGATGTTTGTACCTTGGAATGTGAATTGCCGTCTGTGTAACGTGCCTGAGACAATTGATCATTGTTTTATCCTGTGCCGTGATGCCATGTTTTTTTGGGACATACTACAACGAACTCTCAAGAAGGACATTGAAATTACACCGTACACTATTAGATTTCTGCCTGTTGACAAAAACTCTGTTGTGCCTTATGATCTGTTTATGTTGATGGGACTATTCAGTCTTTGGAAAAGCCGTATGATGGACAGACATGCCGAGCCACCAAGATCGTCCAAATCTGTGTTTCGAGAACAGTGTGCTTTGGTGAGGAGTGTATATGCTGCACGCGAAGAACCTCCAAGCTGGCTGCCGTGCCTAGATGCATGTGTGTGCCTCCCTGGATTTTGATGTTTTTATGGGGCTGCAGTGCTGAGTTAGGGCAATGGCGGGCTCCTATTAATCAGCCCGGCAACTTGAGACGCGATCCAGTCTGATTGAAGTTTTCCTCCTTTCTACGGATGTTCTTCCATGCAATAAAGAAAAAAAAATCCTCGTTAGTATAGTGGCCAGTATCCCCGCCTGTCACGCGGGAGACCGGGGTTCAATTCCCCGACGGGGAGTTTCTTTTTTTTCCCCTTTAGCCTTCTGTGCCTTTAACTAAGCGGCGGTGCGCGTGTGCTTCTGCCTCCTCGTTAGTATAGTGGCCAGTATCCCCGCCTGTCACGCGGGAGACCGGGGTTCGATTCCCCGACGGGGAGTTTCTTTTTTTCCCCTTTAGCCTTCTGTGCCTTTAACTAAGCGGCGGTGCGCGTGTGCTTCTGCCTCCTCGTTAGTATAGGGATTCCATTTCCGGCCACCGAGCGTGACGGACGTGCTATCATGAGCTCCGTTGGAGCGGTGTCAGCGGCCCAGCAGAGCCTCGGAAACAGATTTTTTGCCCAAGATTCCCAGGATTATCAAGTTGTACTGCCGCAATTGCCAACAGGTGCGTCCGTTTTGAATACCGTCTTTCTTCACGGTGATTTGAAAGCCAGGCCTTTTCGTGTTGAAGACTTTCGCGACACGTTGGTTCGCCTCGGAATGCTCCCCGAAGTGCTAGCTCTGGGGGCGTTTCAGATGAACCACGTGTGGGCGGTCACCTTCAGTAGCCCAGAAGCGACGAAGAAAATTCTGCACTCTTAGAAAAAAGGGTGTGAGAAGGGGGTAAAAAGGGCATAGCATGGTCTTTTACACCCTTTAGAGGACCCTAGGAATAACTTTACACCCGTTAAAAACACGCTCCCGATCACTTACCCCCTTTTAGAAAACTTGCACCCTACTTACACTCTCTACCAGTGTTGATAACTACGCGTCCGTTCGTGCCCCTAAAACAGCGGGAAGGCTATAGTTTGCTCGCGTGCCGCGACGGGGCGCTCATGCAGCATTTTGTGTGGAGTGCGTCTTCATAGAGTTGTCGTTTGTGTTCCTCGTTCTCCTGTCTTGTCCCATTCGTGCTTTTCTGCAATGAACCAACTAGGCCACAAGAACGTTCTACTTCATAGAGGGATGGCGAAGAACGTATATAATGGTCGATTTTTATTGTGTGGCAAATACATCAAGTAAAAAGATTAAGCTGAGCAGTCTATGCTGAAAACGGAATGCAAATCCTTCTCTTTTTCTTATAGGCTATTTCTAGTACGACAAAAAATATTCGATGCTTTAATATGACATGATGCGACGATAAACTCGTTCACGTTCTATGCGCATTTAATCTGTGTACATTATCAAGAAAATGCAATATTTACACCTCGCGCTCAGCTGCTCGTAACAACAAGATCGGCGGGCCTTGATTTAGTGTGATAATTACACTTACATCATAGGCTCACGTTTGTCTGTAGGACATTCGTGGTTTACGTATTGCATCAGTCGATGTTGCGAGTGCTTAAATAACCTAAACGCAGTTTGCACTTGACAACTTTGCTGTTAGGAGGACGGGGGCGGGGGTGAGCCTACGGTAATATTTTACATAGGAACAGAAGAAAAACTAACGATTTTTGGGAAGCAAGTTGAGTCCTCGGCCACTTTATCCTCCTCCCTACCACTGCAAGTTTTTTGTTTATTTCTCCATTAAATCTGAAAAGTTCTTTTCAATACTATGCGCCAGGAGAAAAACAGAGAGCAGAAATACTGCTTGTCATTAATTATTGTGTGATCAATGAATGAATGCTCAAACTTTGTTACATGTCATATTTCTCATGGCACACTCGCAAACAAATTTCTGTAGAAAGGGCTGTGTACGAAAGAGGCACAGGAAGGCGCCTTCGGCCACGTATGACTGCAGCAAGTAGTCCGAATAGTTTTTTGTCGCGAGTCCACTACTCCGCATTTATAAACGACCAAAGGGGGCAAGAGCGCTTCCCTCGAAAACCGATGAAGCTCGCGGAAGGGCGCGCATTCGTCACTTAACCTGGTTTCAGTGTCTGCTGAATATATCATGATAAGAGCCTTCTGCATGGGCGTGGCTCGCTGTCCAGTGCAATAGTTCCCTCGAAGTCAATGTTGTGGTCACAAGCCTCACTCACAGTGCCGCCACTGCGCTTCGTTCCCTGTTCATTTGTTTGACATCCTTTTGTTCAGCGAAGTTTTTGGTCTCGCCATGACGGTAATCTCACCGATGTTCGATGCCGATCGCGCCGCAGCTTGAGTCATCAGCCACACGCGGCGCAATGTAAACCACTCCCTAGAAACTCATCCCCCCTGTTACATCCACGGTTTACGTTCAGTGACCCGGCGGATGACTAGCAGAATGCTTAAAAATGCAAGCTACAACTCGCCCACAGTCGCACGTGGTGAAAAAACCGAGTAGGTTCAGAAACGTGTTTTTTTTTAATTTTTTGATTGGCGTTCTCTCCAACTTAATTACGAACAAAGGGTCTAGACCACAATCTCTTTTAAGATCACTTCGTCCATCTCCCATTGCCTAAACCACTATCGAAGAGGCTGCTTGCTTCTTTGGTCTCGTTTTTTTTTACTCATGGAGTGTCCTGGAGGTTTGAAATGCTGCATCCTGTCCACCCTCGCCCCCTACTCTTCCTCCCCTCTCCAAGCCCTCTGGATATTCTCGTGAGGGTTCTCTTGCGTTCCCCGACGCGGAAGCACTTGCACAAAAGATCAGTCAGGCGCGGCCAGGTGTCGACCAGCGCTGCCGGCACCATGGCGTCCGCCACGCTTCCAAAGAAATGTGTCGGGAATAAAAAAAAAAGCACGAAATGAAGCGGGAAGCGAAAAGAAAAAAAAAAGACCCCAGCAACGAAGGATATCTACCCTGAGCCGACGGCGTAGCTTTCTGCTGCCCCGGCCGAAAACTGCGACATCTTAATGACCTCAACTATCAAACATAGGATGAGCTCTCCCCAAAAACATGGAAACGAAGGCTTAGCGGCGCCACTCCAGAGGCCAATGCCTTGTCGGACGTCTAAACGCGAAGACCGGCCTTCCAATTCTCTGTGTACAGTTTTATCGTAATTTTTCTGTGACCCCAATGAGGGACGAAGGAATATTTCAAAGCACGCTGTCGTTAGAGAATAGTACAGGAGCGAAAGAGACGCGGACGCTCAGCTTTCTAGAGCTTTTTAGTTTCACAGCCCTGATAACCGCTTGGAAAATAATAACTCCGTGCTCTCCAGTCTCCGTGCGATTGCCTTGCTGTCTGTGCAAAATTCTGACTCCCTGTTCGCACGAGTACAGTCAACGGTTTGAAGTTATCCCGCATTACGAGCTTTCCGACTGACTTGATACTGCAAGCGCAAGTGAGTGCGAATGCTAGATACATGTGTAAAACCTGGAATAATTAAACGTTGTAAAACTTATCTTTATAAACTATGTTCTTAATAAAAAATTTCAATACGTTCAGATAAGCGCACATATCCATGTTTGTCCCATAACCTGTGGATCATCCTTTGTACCATCTCTTCATGCACCTTTTTTCGATTATGTATGTATGTTTACCAAAAGCTTCATAAACTAGTACCTACATGTTTAAAACAGATTGGCTTGATTTGCTCTCCTGCGATAATTACAATGTGACATTTGCATTGTTTTGGTAACTGGGACACCCTCTTGGCCGTTATTTAATAATGGCGCTTGGAGGAAGTACACCAATGAACATCTGAAATTCATGAAATTTCAAATTTCATGAATTTCAGATGCTTTATGAAATTTGAAACCATGAAATTTCCCCAGGAGTGCGCCGATGAGGACGACTGCACTTATACTCTTGTTTACATCGCTGCGTACGAACAGCTAGTGCTTGTTTTCATGAAATAAAACGCAATCTGCGCTTTAGTTCCATTAAACAATCTCTTCTTTTTTGGACTGGTTGTACCCGTGCTTGTTTAGAGAGGGCGAGAATCTGTGGGAAGCGCCGATGTGATCGCTCGCCTGAAAAACACATGACAGCCGGGTTGTTGCCATCGCGTAGGATCGGCACTTCTCGCTAATTGTCCCTGCTTCTTCCGAAGTGAGCAGTACTCTGTTTTAAACTACTTTATCCAGAAGTATGTTTGGTGATCGTTCGGGTTAACTGAAATGGCCTAACTAGTTATCCACAAGCTAGCGTCGGCGACGACTGCTCCTGCTCGGCCGTCTGGGTCACATCGGCGCTTCCCGTTCATGATATGTGCGCCCTGCGATGTAAGCAATGGTGGACTTCAGGTCACTGTTGTCGTAACTACACTGGCGGACCATTTGCATTTGGTTGTGAATTCGCTATTCACAACCGCCGCAGTCACAGACCGAACCCTGCGGACTAGCTAGGCCTAGTTGTCGCGAAAGGGAAAAGAGTCGTCGACTGAAATTTCGCCAGCGCTTATCGTTGGTGAGTGTTCACTTGTGCAAATTTGAAATATAGCCGTTCATTTCGCTCATTTCTAACACGGATAATGTAGAAGCGCGAATATATTTCACACCGTCGCCTCATCAGGGTGTTTTCGCTCAGCCGCCGACCTGCCGAGAACACGAAGGCTGACTGTCCGCCGATCGAATTCGTCGGTGTCATTGGCCTAAGGAACTTTTCCCACCACAATCATATTATAGTGCATTAGATAGTTCACTATAATCACACGCTGCTGTTGACCATGACAGTGTCGTTGTCCGACTACTGTGACTGCCGCCGTCGTCTTCGTTGTGCTCTTAAAACAAGCTGAGGCTTATTCGAATGCGCTTGGAAAGTGTCATACAGCACCGTGGGGGTCCGTCGAGTCCGAATGCCATTCCAAGTCACGAATGCCATTCGACTAGGATCTCATTCTAACGTATCCGTGTAGCACAGGTAAAATTCACCACGATAATCAATTAATTTCAGATGGAACCATTTTAATTGTAATCGGTTTGCTATTTTCTGTAAGGTGTACAAGACTGATTTATAACCGAGCTGTGTCAGCTGTGTCCTCATTTTCTGAGTAAGGAATGCGGTTTGTATCAGTGTTCAAAGTTTTCCTATGTACGAAAGAGGTGGGGGAAAAGGGTAAAAAAAAAATATTTTTTTTTGTATTCATCTGTCTCTCCTCGGCTGTTCTGGGGGGAAACGGAAACGGTAGAGGTGAAATACCAAGAAAGCAGACACGAGGGACACGCGGAAACCGGTTCAGAGAAGGAAAAGAAGAGAAGAAGCAAGAATCTGCCTGCAGGAGGAGGAAATAGTGAAGGGCATGAAGAAAGGTTGCAAGGGACACGTGGGTTCGCTCATTTGTCCTTCCGCGAATAGAGCGCGACCCGTCATTGTACTGCGTGTTACTGGCAGCTGCTGCCGGATGTGGTTCGCATTTGGCACCTCTGGACCGTGCTTCTCTGTTGTCTGCCATGCGAACTCTGTAGTGTGCAGTCGCCGAGGGAATAACGCGTTTCGATAGCCTGCCAACAGGCTTACTTCGCGACGACGTCATCAATCCTGGTAAGTACTGTCGGACGTTTATCTGCTTGTATTTTGTAGACGGGTGAGGAATGACTTATGCTCATGTACACTTTCACTAAAATAATTCAATTTCGTCACCGTCTTTCCATGCATCTTAGAATAAATATATGCAGACTAATCGTAATGGTGAAAATTGCACAGTGCACCCTTATATCTCCAGCAATAAGTTTTGGACGCTCAGCTTATACATGTTTTCGACGCAGTCGCCTATTAGGCCATTTAAGCTTCAGAGGTTGAGTCCTACTTTCATTTATGAACCTTGATCTTTTCTCTGAATGGTTGAGATTAAAAAGAAAATAATTGAACTGGAGACCAACACTTTTTTATTGTGCGGCCCAGAGCCATTTGGCAATCTTTGTTCCAGACGCACGCGGTTCGGGTGGTCACCGAGATATGTGAGACACTTACTGCGTCGTTCATTTCCTTTCCTCAAAACCAATTTTCAGTTCTTTCTCCAAGTCGCTATAGCCGTGCTCAAGCTTCACCCGCAAACATTTTTCTGTCGCTATTTCAGGTCAATAAACCCTCACAACAGTTCACAACTTGCAAAATTGCCGCTGACTTAGAAGACATTTTTTAACACAGCAGATTTTTTCCCCAGACTGCATTATCACTTCCTGCTCGGCCCACAAAAAGAGGAAATGCGTCAGTCGATCCCGAAATAGATTAGGGGCTTCTCCCACCTTCCTTTTCTAGAAAGAATGCGAGACTGTTCTCTGTGAACGAGTGCTTTTGGTCGGAAACCATCCTTCTTTAGGAGCTGACTTATATAATTTTGGAAGTTGTTGCAGAAAGAAACGCAAGATCTCAGTGCGCATGCGCTTTTGTTGCAAGAGCTGAGATGAGGAGCTTAACTTTCTCAATTCAGCCGGAATTTTTCTAGCGCCAAACGCATAACTGGACAACAGGTGAACAAGAGTTCCCTTCAGTTTATTTTTGTTTGCGAAAAATGTTCCAGGCTCATAATATTACTGAATAATTGGTAGCACCACTGCATGCATGACAGATGAATAAAGACACCCTGCCTGTCCTTTTAGAACCGTCAATTATAGTGCGGTTCGGTTTCATATGTCTTCCTGATTGCAGCAGCATAATCGTGCCCCTTTGAATCAACGCCGGAAGAATGCTGTAAATAAAAAAGGAATAAAAAAACTGGGCCATTATCGAAGTGGGAGCTGCGCGCTACTTCCAGTGTATGTTTGATATGTGCATCATATGTAGGAGCCTTCCAGTTTGGTCTACTTGTAGGGGCATGCATGTCCTTCTGTCAAGTAGCATGAACGATTCTACAATGATTTGGTGTCCAGAGCTTGTGTTGTTCATTCTTTTGTTTATTTCTTGGCCTGCAATCTGTAAATCAGCTTGTCGCAAGAATTATTTCCCAACCAAAAGGTCTCGTTCCCAGACGACACTCTCGCATTCTTAATTCATGGAAACGAAGAGTCAAGTTCCCCCTTCTGAGAAAACTGGCTTGTAAAGATGGCCCCGAGAGGGCCGTCAAAAGAGTGTACAGTGGTACAGTATAGAAAAGGGGGTTGCAGTCAACCTACTGTAGCACTGCATTAGAGGCTATAGGCAGGAAGTGGAAGGAAATGGGCCTTTGTCCCTGTGCCCAGTAGTGAGCTAACTCATACGAAGCTTTTTAAAAAAATTTCTGCTGAACAACATCATGCGTCTAACTTCCTCCCTTCAGACCCCCTCCTTCCCCCCGCACTCCTAGCCAGAACACGGAACCCACTCACCATAGCACAGGATGATCTCCCTCCTTTTCCTGCCTAGTCTGCTGCAGCCAGAGTGTTACCATCCGCAGGTTTCATACGCTTGAAAACTGTTGTGCACCCAATGGGATCGAGACCTTTTGTTTGGAAAAGAAGCCTTGCAGAGAAGAAGACTTACAGGTTTCCGCAAATGTTCAATTAAAATTTATGCGTTAAAGGTGCGCTGAAGAGGAATCTGAACTCCTCTTTTTGCCGCGGGAACTCGATCTACACGTTCTGAGCATTCTTAGAAACTTCGACTTATTGCCCTGTATGGCCGATTTCCCTAATTCAATCGAATTAACGTCCGGCTCCCGCCTTTAGTTTTTGAATTCTCCCCGTACGGTGGGCGGAGTCGACCAACGCGTGGAGTGCCTTTCAGCCAGCTCTGTGGAGGCTTTGCTTTCGCTTTATTTTGTTTTTTAGGTTTCCGTGAATAAATAGTTTTATTCGCAGATGATACATCCGCAAAATAAGCCCGCAGAAATAAAAATACGGGCGGAATGTTTGCTTCTACGGATTACTACGTATTACTCCGCCGATGGCAGAGCGGCAAGCCGCCACGGGACTGGGTGAAAGGCACTCCACGCGTTGGTCGACTCCGCCCACCGTACGGGGGAGAATTAAAAAGAAAAGGTGGGAGCCGGACGTTAATTCCATTTAATTAGGGAAATCGGCCACAAAGGGCAATAAATCGAAGTTTCTAAGAATGCTCGGAACGTGTAGATTGAGTTCCCGTGGCAAAAAGACGAGTTCAGATTCCTCTTCACTGCAACTTTAAATATGTGTACTTACCGGCATATTTCAACGATATTTTTTTTTTCTCACACAGGTTCGCTTGGAGAATGGATGCCATCACGACGTTGACAGAAGACTGCAGAGAATTATGTTGTTATTTTAAACTCGATACGAAATAAACCCTGTCGTGCGTACTAGTGTACTGTCACTGGAGTGCAAAACTGCCCTGTGATGTGCTGCACGGCACGCCACAAACTTATCGCACTAACACAAACATAACCAGGATTGTGGAGGAGAAAAACGTCTGTGAACTGCACGTAAATGAGGTAGTTATCATGTCTTTTCAGCAAGCAGCTTTGCTCTGTAGGTGCATGATAACATACACACTTGCAGGGCAATCATATGCCCACTGATACGGTGCCAAGTTGCACCGCTGCCTGTGACGAAGCGGATAGCCTTTCGCGTGAGAAAAAAGCTTCGTGCAACCGAAACGGCTGGCAGCTGTGCAAGTGCGTAAACAAATACTACGAGCTTCAATACGTGTCGAATGTGAGTAGTAAAGGTTAGGGTTGGGCAAGTACACGTAGTTTCATATCGTTGCCGTTTGTTTACGAGCTTATGTGATACTGTGCAAGTATCGGCGACACTTAGCGAACCGGAGAGTGGCAAGCAGTCAATTCCCTGTTACCGCTGTCCGCCAGTAACAAAAAACGAGGTGAACCATCGCCTTCTATATTTGTTTTCAACAGGCTGTAATGTGCAGCTGCCAATTGCTAGAAGTAAGACCACCTTATAAGCAAAAAAAGAAACGAAAAGAAAACAACTGTTGTGGTTGTGAAGTACCGGCCGTAATGTACACACAGCTGCAGCACCTCTTCTTTGGCCAAAACACGATTTAGACAGTTGTGCGTGCGCATTAAAGCTTACCGCAGGTTGTTCCAAAAGCATATGACACAAAAATCACCATACTGTGCTCTAAACAGCAATATGTTTGATAACAGTTTGAGCGGTAAAGACAGACAATGTGTCTGTTTCGCATATAATGCTTTTATTTTCTGCCTGAGACCGTCTGTTGTGGTGGTGTAGTCGTATCCGCGCTCGGCTCGTAATCCAAAGGTTGTCGGTTCGAATCCTGGTGTTTGCATGTATGTTTATTTCTGTTTCCTTTATCGTTGTTATGTGTGTTAAGCTCTGTCGGAAACTCTCCCCCTCTTAATTACGCTGGAAATCGCGTGTAGTTTGCTTTCTCTCATTAAATGTCTGCTCCCGGGGACTGACTGTTGCACCCTTTCCAGGGGACCAACAGTTACACCCTTTGCCCCCTGTTAGTCCTTTTTTTCTAGAGTGTACGCTTAACATTACCCTTTCTAACACGGTGTAAATGAGCACCTGAAAAGATCAAAACCATATGCTCTTGCAGAGCAATGTTACGCCCATTGATAAGGTGTAAAGTTGCACTTCAGGAGCGTTGTAGTAAGCTCATTTGATAGGCTTAATTGTAGCCCTTGCGAGGATAAGTTTACACTTTGGGATAGAGCATAAGCTTATTCCGAGTGGGTGCAAACATGCACCAGAAAGTAAAGCATATGTTTGCACTTTCATGGCCTAAGCGTTAGTCTTTCTTAGGAAGGGTAACGTTAGTCATCAAGGGCTTATACTTACACTTGTCCAAACGGAATAACATTAGTCCTATTGCAGCCTAAACATTACACCGTAGGCACTTAGTCCCCCGACGAGGGTGCAAATTTGCACCAAAAGGGGCTCGCCACAGCGTCAGTGGATTTACCCCCTTAAAGGACTAAGATCACACCTTTTTTTCTTAGAGTGTGGAAGCTGGCGAAGTGAAAGTGAAGGAAAAACGATGCCTTGTCATTGACCCCACCAACCAGGATGTGCGGCTGAAGCTGCATTGGGTGCTGCATAACGCCCCGGACGAAGATATTCGTGATGCGCTGGCCCCATACGGGAAAGTAACCGACCTGTCTCGGGAGTGCTGGCGCGTTCAGGGCATTGCTGACAAGGGCTCTTCTACCCGCACGGTCGGCCTTAAACTGAAGCCCGGACTGACTCTCGAGGACTTGCCTCATCAAGTACGTATTGCCGGAAGCAATGCCCTACTAGTTGTACCAGGTAGGCCGCCGTTATGCCTAAGGTGTAACAGTCGAGGCCACATCAGGCGAGAGTGCCGAGTGCCGCGCTGCACCTTGTGCAAGGGCTACGGCCATGATGAGAGCAAGTGTACTCGAACGTACGCCAACGTAACAGGACTGGGCGCAAGCAACGAAGTCCAAGCTGAGCACCTCATGGACCAGGCCGACGCAGAAGAGGCGGCTGGCGGCCCGACTGTACCGCCCGCTCAAGACGCCACTGGACCGCTTCCTCCCGCGAAAGGAGCTAGAGGCACAGAGTGCACCAGCAAAGGAGGCTAAGCCGGGGAGCGCTTCAACGTCCACCAACGACTGCCCCGAAAAGATGACTAGCGCCTCGCCTACTGCAACCGTCACGCAACAGGGGACTGAAGACGTTTTGATGTCGAGCGTCGGTGCCACGGCAGCGAAGCGACTTCACGACGACAGCGGCAACGAGGCGCACGACACCAGCAAAGAAGTCGGCGGGGAGCCGCCTGTGAAAACGACGGCCACCCGAAGGTCAACATTGAAACCGGCACCCAAAATTCCGCCCGAGCCTCGGCCCGAGCGGATGCCGTCGACGCTGCCGCCGACGTGACCCGCGGCCAAGTGAGTGTGTCGGGCCTGCCGGCGAGCGACAATGGCTAGTGTAGGGACGCTTTCTTGCGGCGACTTAATAAGCGCCGCCTCAATGAGCCTAAGGGCGCAAGCCACTGTGCAGGTTGTTGGAAATGCGAATAGTGCCGATAGTGAAGGGCATACTGCGTGGTTCGAATGCTTCTTTAAGGAAAGATGGCAGTCAACCTAGAAACAAGTTTACACGTCACCACGCTCAACGTGCGCGGCTTGTCTAATCGTAGGAAACAGTACCAACTTAGCCGTCTTTTTATGGAGTGCGACTTAGACATAATTGCTGTTCAAGAGACGAAAGTTGACAGCGAAGAGGCAACGAACCGCATGGTGGCACCTTTCAGAGCGAGATATAATGTCTGCATTTCTCACGCTATTGGCACAGCGGGTGGGTGTGCGTTATTTGTTAAAAATTACATTGAAGCGATTATAGAAAGTGTTTATGCTTGTGACAGTGGCCGTCTCATTGTGTGTGACTTTATGCTGCATGCCAATAAGTTCCGAGTTATTTGTTTATATGCTCCAAATAGTGCAAGTGAACGGAAAATGTTTTTTGAAAGTGTTGATCGGCACCTAAACAGTGATGAAAGGATCATTATCATATTGGGAGATTTTAACTGTGTGTGCAGATCAGAAGATCGAGCGAGACAGGCACCGGTTCGAGATGCGAGTTCAGTGTTTCTGAGCGAGTGTGTAGAGGACCGAGCACTGGCAGATGTGGGTTACTTTTTGTCGAATCCAACAATACAGTACTTTACCCATCAGCAACGAGGCAGCCTCGCCAGATTAGACCGAATTTATGTTTCGGCAATACTGGTGCCTGTGTGTACCAACTATGATGTCAAAAACTTTTCTTTTAGTGATCACAGTTTGGTCACTCTGACGTTGGGTCCAAAAAAGCCACCGAAATTCAGCTGGGATCTGTGGAAGTTCAATGTACACATTCTTGATGATGATTATTTTGTACAGAAAATGCGCGACAAAATGAACGACGTGCTTGCATGCAGAACGCAAAGCTACACTGAGGCGTGGGAACTATTCAAACAAGAAGCGAAAATAACTGCCATTGAAAGAGCCAGCGTACTGCGCAAGAATAAGAGTAAAAAAAGAAGATGAACTGAAAAAAAAGTTGGACTGTTATCTCAGTGAAGAAGCTTCGTCGCCGGGTCGGTTCGTTAAAGAAATAAAAGAAGTGAAGAGCGAACTTGAGATAATCGACGTGGTAGATACCGAGGCGCGGTAATACGCGCGCGTTCTGAAAGATTGTACGTGGGGGAAGCACCGACTCGACGGTCCATGTCAGACGAAAGGAGCTACGCTGCACGCAGTGAAATAAGAGCGATAACGTTCAGTGACACAGTTGTGCGAGACAGTGAATCGATAAAGTGCGCTTTCGTAGATTATTACTGTGAACTGATTGGCAGGGAACCAGAACACGTAGAAGGATTTGAAACAGAATTCTTAAAGCTCATGCAAAGCTAGGAGAAGAAGTGAAAGAAAGCTTAGAGGCACCAATTACCATTACAGAAATAGAAAGTGCTATTGATGAATTAAGCACCGGAAAAGCACCAGGGCCGGACGGGTTCGGTTCGGAATTTTATAAAGCTTTTAAAGACAAGGTTGCAATGGCACTACACTGTGTGATAGAAGAAGCATACAACAGAAAAGAATTGCCCCCGTCATTTAGACATAGCCACGTGGTACTGATTCCCAAATCTGATGACCCTACTGCACTGTTGTCTGTGCGCGCGTACCGACCGATAACGCTGGCCAACACATATTATAAGATTTTCGCGAAAGTATTAGGTAAAAGACTTCAACGGGTAATACAACAGCCAGTGGGCCACACCAAACATGCGGCATTAGAGGACGTTCTATCCAAACAAAGATACACGTGACCAGAACTGTTCTAGAGTGCTGTGATGCGCATTGCGGTAAAGTGGCAACCCAGACAATACCAAAGATCCGTAGGACGTCCCAAAAATGTACGCACGTCCCACATCCCTAACACGACGTCCCTGGGACATCCTTATGAAGTCCGCACTGGGATTATCCCGGGAACAGTCGCGGCTCGAACGTTATACGTACATGACATCCGTATAAAAGCCGCGGTGGGATCATCCCGAAAACAGTCGCAGATCGGTTGTTATAAGGAAGTGTTCATATTCAGAGGGTCTGAATCCTGCAGATGGCCATACAATTCTCATGAGCGCTCGAGTGGCACGCTCCACTGTCCTTTTCCGACGTCTTTGGCTAGCGGGCTTGATACAGCTGTTTAGAACAAGTAAACAATAATCCATGCGATGTATAAGCGCAAGATGTCACAAAGTAATACACAGCCCAGTACTTATTTTTTGAAAGAGCCAAAAAACCGTTAAAAGCAGGACGAAAATAAGCAATTCCAAAATGGCCATTATAGCTGAATACAGAAACCCTATACTTTAAAACTTCGAAACTAGGGAAGGGCGACTTAAATACTCTAACTGAACCTGGCTCAAATAGTCTAATTCCCGTTTTGTTATAGCTATCGAGGGTGAGATTACACTCTTCTCCTCTAAGCTCACAACATAACCACCTTGACGCCAATTGTATTCCCGCCTTCCGACCATAACAGCCACTGACGATGACAGTTACCCCACCGCAAAAACAACTGGCCACTTGTTCGTGCTCTTAGAGCAATGATCATGAAAATTAATAACACACATCCTTTTATGCGAAGCATACTAAAATAGCCCAACCCAGCTCCTCGAGCGCGGCGGTGTCGTTACCATTGACCTTTCGTGACCTCCATGTCATACCACGTGGTGCGTGACGTCACAGCAGGTGAAAAAACGGGGGCCCAACTCGCGCCGTCGCGCGAGGCGTCGTGACCAAGGATGACCACGTGGTGCGTGACGTCACAGCAGATGAGAAACGGGGGCCAAGCTCGCGCCGTCGCGCGAGGCGTCGCGACCAAGGAGGACCACGTGATGCGTGACGTAACTACGTACATAGGAGAAACGGGGCCCCAGCTCGCGCCGTCGCGCGAGGCGTCGCGACTAATGTGTTTCCTGCTTCTGCCGCTAGGTGCGCTGTAGTGAACACGTGATGCTGGAGCGGCGGTATACAAGGGGGTGCGCCTGCATCTGCTAGGCGTACACGGGATAGAGATGCCTCCTGGAGACAGGGCTGCTCGTTGGAATGAGAAGCAAAAGTTCCGGCGTGCTACAGAGACTGATGAAGAGCGTGAAGAACGTCTAGCCAAGCGGCGTGCTCGATATGCAACTCGGCGACAATATGCTTCGCATCTGACTAGGCTTAACCTAAGCTAAGCCTCAGCGATTTTTTTTTGCAGTTATTTCTTGGTTTATTTAGGATAACAGTTTTATTTTTGTCTTAGGTGCATGTTGCTTAAAAAGACTCTTTGGTCATTAGCTCAATGGCACCACCATCGTCATCGCACTACTGAAACAATGCAAGTTGTATTTGCTTAGCTTGGTGCGTTGGCTTGGTGGTTTGAGACGTGTATTAGCCAGTTTTCCGTTTTTTGGACCAAAATTTCAGGTAATTATTGACGTTCCTACTGCATGTTAGTTGCGTAACGAGTGTAATTTTTTTTTACGGGTTCCAGCAGCGGGAAACACGGATGGCACATGCGGCAAGTGAAAGTAAGTGGCAGTCGGTAGTCCTCGCCTGGTGTGTGAGCCGTGTAGCGTGATTTCTAGCTTTTGAAGTAAGTTTAGCGGCGGTATTAAAGTTCAGTGACTGATGCTGGCTCAACATGAGCAGAAGCTTACTGGGGGCCAGTATATTAATCTGGTGACAGCATAATGGCTACGGTGCCGAGGAGTACTGCTTACAGGCGTGCACGCCGAGATGCACGTCGTGATATTGAGCTAATAGCGTCGGGTGCTGGCGATGGTGTTGCATACGACCCTTCTTAATCTGATCCGTGTGCAGCTGCAAAGTCGCAAGAGCAACTAGATCCTAGCTCGTCGCATGTTCCGTGCCTTCAACATTCGACTGAATATGCGCCTAAAGTTCCTGTTCTAATTTTGATTTGGTTTATTGGTTTGTTTGGGTTGAACGTCCCAAAGCAACTCAGGCTCAGAGGGGCACCGTAGTGAACGGCTCCGAAAATTTCGACCACCTGGGTTCTTTAATGGGCACTGACATCGCACAGTACACGAGCCTCTAGAATTTCACCTCCAACGAAATTCGGCCGCCGCGCCGTGGATCGAACCCGTACCTTTCGGGGCAGCAACCGAGCGCAGTAGCCACTGAGCCGGGGCGGGGCTGTTTTAATTTTGTATTCTGTTTATAACTGTTGCATGCGCACAGTTTTCTTTTATTGGTTTGTAACCTAGATATATATAGTATTGAAAAGAACTATTGCAATTTCATTTGAACTATATGTGTTGTTTGGGCCTTTTGCATCCAAATGAGGTCATGTTTTTACATATGAATTTTTTGCTGGCGAGGGCCAAATCTGCCCCTGTGTCATATGGACGGCTCATAATGGAGGGCATATGCATGTTTAATTGTACCACCTAGGGATACCTCACAACAGCATGCCAGCTGCCTTCAATATGATAAAAACTGACTATAGCAATAGAGTTCCCCACTGTTAACTTGAGAAATCCTGATTTTATTTTCTTGGTCTCATTCCGAATCTAATTCTGTTTTGATCTAGAGAAATCACATGACTGTGCAAAATGGAGACACTGCCAGAGAAAAGACATCTGACATTCTGCGAAGTATTCTAACATCTGAACTGGTTTCTAGCTACAGCTGGTATTGTGCCAAGGGAAGAACAGGCTCTGTGAGCTGAATATATGCAAAATCATGTGCAGTAAGTGTTATTTGGAGGAAGCTATTTTAAATCTTAAAGGAGCACAGATATAAAATTTTAAACTCAAATAAGTGATCCGATCTTTGTCCTGGGCACAAAGGCTTTTACTATTCCAAATTCTCTGATTTCACTGATTCCATATGCCAAAAATCATTGACAGAGGAGCTGTTAGCCAATGCTGACATCTATCATCTATATATGGACTGGTTGGCAGAGTCACTAGCAAAACATGGGGTAAGTCCTAACCATGCCATCACATGATGCCATAATGGACTCCAGCACTGGCATTGACCTGACAGAGACCAAAAGTGCTCATATAAAACAGTTTAACTGTTCACACTGTGGACTAGATATTTAAGCTCATTTCCATGATTAATAGGCTTTTACGTCTCATTAAAAGCAGAAAAATGAACACCTCAAAACACTGTGTCTGTATCCCTTTAAGACTTCCAATATAAATCAGATCACAGAATCAATATCTACAGCAAGTGTTTATAATTGAATTTGTAGGTCTTGGTAGGATTGCGTCAAGACCAGTGATATTTGCTTCGAAAAAAATGCCAAATTTTCATTGTTTATTTTCAGATCTGCACATTCACGCACTTCACAACTAGCCACATGGATTTTTGTTGTCATCTGGTTCATTGGCTTATGGCTGCAGTGCCATGAATGTTACCACAGGTTAGAACAAGCTAGAATTACAGCCTTCATAGTGTGCATTTGGGACTGTTTTCATACTGCCTGCACAGAAGGCATGGTCCAGCAATGGAATTGGTAATAAGATGTGTAGAAATATGCCACCCTTTGTTACTCAAGCCCATGCCCTTTGCCTGCTGGTTCAAAATTAAGGAAATGCAGTAAAGTTTGGCTACAAAACTTTTCAGAGGTGAGATATATTTTTCTATAAAAAATACATAACATATACCCTCTCATTTGTATATAGGTTGCCTAACCGACCAGCAGACCTCAACTCTGGCTCAGCAAACTACGCTGAAAGAAATCCAAAAGGCAGCCATGTCATATTTTCGGCATGCAACTGAACGGGTAACGCGCAAGAAAACTGGCGAACAAAGCTGTGCTCCTGAGCAAAACTGAATGGTGAGTGTGTTGCTAGTGTGCTACATTTTTTTGTTGATATTAACATCTTGGGTTGAGGATTTTTCATTCCAAACTGTTGATATTTTTCCTGTGACACTGTGCTGAGAGATGATTGATTTTGAGAGAGCACAGAATTCAGTAGATTATTTCAATAGATACTGTTACGAAGAAGAAGAAGAGGGCAGTGGCGCGGGACGGAGCGCTCGCGCTAGGCCCACAGCCATTAAATCACATTATCATCTGTCATCATGTCGTCCTCTTCCTAGGATTGCCACCTCGTAACATTTGGTGTGAGGTGCGGGTTCCTCCTCGTCATCCTGGTCCCTGGAGCATCGCCGCCTTCTGCTGGCCTTCATCGTTGGATAAGGGGACCTGGATTCCGCCGCCGGCTCAACCCGAGCCCGACTTGACCTGAACCGACCAGCCGCCTTCCCCAGCCCCGTCCCCAGCCCCGACCACAAGACACGACGACCAGGACCAGACGCAGCATGACCCGACGACGACCCGAATCAAGACTGCACCCCCGCCCAAGCTGTCCGGCAAGTCCTTAATCCCTGAACTTTCGGCTGTGGCGACCGACCACTGGACCTGAAGCTCCAGGGACAACCGTTCATCAGATCATCTCGTTCATCTTGATGGCAAGCCTTTCACCTTCTTCTATCCTTTGTGATCATGGTCATCGCCACCTCATCACTGAAAATTTAAGCAATCGATCGGGGTGATCGCTCGGAGGACCCGGGTCATGTTACGAAGACGAAGAAGAGGGCAGTGGCGCGGGACGGAGTGCTCGCGCTAGGCCCACAGCCATTAAACCATATTATCATCTTTCATCATGTCGTCCTTTTCCTAGGCTTGCCACCTCGTAACAATACTGTGAAAACTTCTGCATATCAGCCTGTGTAGTTAGGTAGAATCATGAAATGTATCTTTAAGTTAACTTGGGAATTCTTAGCCTGCTAAGTCCTCACGCACCTCTCTTTACTTGGCCGTCTGTTTGTGGTGGTTTTACTCCTGGAAGTATGTACATTTACTTGTGCAAGGATTAATTCCTTGCCGCAAGTACCATTTGGTGCCAACACCATGTGAAGGTGCTGCAATTTGTGTATTGTGCTGCAAGTTTTTTTTTTTTTCAACTGCAGTCAGTGATTGAAAAAAAAGGTGAACTGAAAGCAGTGTCTATATGTATTGGGGTTTTTTTGTCTTCCTTCCAGCAAGGCAGCTTATTTCAGCATTGGCCCAGGTGGCAGGATTTCTGCTTTACATGTATACGTGACTCTTCTTTTCGATGACACTATAGCAGAACCGAAAAGAAGACTGCCTAGAATGAGAAGCCAAGCAATATTTTGAAAATGTGTCACTTTATTGATACCTAGCAGTTGTAGTATACTTAAGTGTCTAAAAATGCGATGCTTTGTGCTTGAACAATTCCTTTTTCTCTGACTAAGCTGGGCATTTTGTTGCCCATCTGAAATTTGCTTGTATCGAGCTATACTTGCTGTTTGGTCTCTAGCCCCACTGTGCTTGTGTAAATTTGTTCCTGACTGCTACTACTAGAGTTATTTGTCACCCCCGTAGTGCGTTTGTATTGCTGTTCCAGCAAAAAAAGAGGATATGTGGATTTTAATGAATTTTATTGTCTCTGTAAGACACGACCATAGTTCCTGTGGCTTGTAGCAGTCTTATAACTTGTTAATGTTAATATCCTACCATATGCAGCGTGTTTTAGATTTTTTTCTTCTGGCCGTGCTAGTTCCCTTAAAGCCCATCTACTCCTTATGCACACTTATACGTGCTTTTTATTTCTAGTCCTGTGCTTGCTGAAATGTGATTCTGAATGGTTGTGCTTGTATCAATATTTCAACCTCTGATCTGTGTGCATGTATTGCTGTTATAGCAAAAAAAAAGTCTCATTTGTGATTGAATAATCTTTATTGTTTTGAGTGAGACAAGCATAGTTCCTGTACCTTGTAGCAATCAGACAACCTGTCTTATTTTAGTCATTCCACATGCAGCTTGACTGAAATGTTTATCTTCTGACCATGCTAATTGCCTTGAAGGCCACCTACTACTTATGCACAGCTATATGCCTGCTTTTATCTCTAGTTGCATGCTTGCTGAAATTTGATCCTGACAGATAGTGCTTATGTTATTATTTTAAATTCTAATCTGTGTAGTTGGGTTGTATTGCTGTTATAGCAAGAAAGGGTCATTTGTGTTTTAAGAACATTGATTATTCTAAATAAGACAATAGTTCCTATAGCCGCCGCGGTGGCTCAGTGGCTATGGTGCTCGGCTGCTGACCCGAAAGACGCGGGTTCGATACCGGCCGCGGCGGCTCAATTTCTTTGGAGGAGAAATTCGAGGCCCGTGTACTGTGCGATGTCAGTGCACGTTAAAGAACCCCAGGTGGTCGAAATTTCCGGAGCCCTCCACTACGGCGTCTCTCATAGCCTTAGTCGCTTTGGGACGTTAAACCCCATAAACCAAACCAAACCAAACAATAGTTCCTATGCCTTATTTCAGTCACATAATTTGCTTCACTTTAGCTATGCTACGTGCAGTGTGATCGAGATTTTTTCACCTCTGCTGAGTATGCTTGTATTGTTGTTTTAGTAAAAAAAAGTTGTATTTGTGTTTTTAGTTTGGTTTTTTGGCGTTTTACATCCCAAAGCAACCCAGGCTATAAGGGATACCATAGTGGAGGGCTCCAGATAATTTCGACTACCTGGTGTTCTCTAGCGTGCACTGACATCGCACAGTACACTGGCCTCTTAACTTTTCGCCTCCTTCGGAATGGGACTGCCATGGCTGGGATCGAACCCGCGTCTGTTGGGTCAGCAGCCGAGCACCATATGACCAATGAGGCACTGAGTGGCATATTCGTGTTTTGTTGTGTTCATTATGTATAAGACAGTCATATAATGGCTACGGTATGCCGCTACTGTTTGTTTTGATGTCATGCACTTTGCAGTGCAATTAATATTTTTTGTTCTGACCAAGATAATCATCCCGAAGCCTGTTTAGGCCTTACATGACTTATATGTATATACCTGCTGTTTTAGCTGTGTAGTTATTTTGCATCTCTCTGTTTTGCAACTCTGCATCTGGGGTTGGCTTGGCTACTTATATATTGTATTGGAATCCTACTGCTTCAAGTTTGAAAATGTGATAATTTTGGCTCATACTAACCAGACAAGCTAAACAAAATCAATGAAGCCTATTACACACATATGTGCACACCATCCATGACCTTGCTCTCAATAACAAGAAATGCCTGAGAGGAGCTGTTAAAGCTGTGTTAGTGCATCCTTTATGTGAGTTGTTCTGTTTCATGTGCTGTTATTAAAAAATAAAATTCAGCTGTGAATCACCATTCGGCCTGATCATCAGCATGCCCCATATATTTGAATAAAACTATTTTAGCCAAAGTTTTGTGTTTTAAATCACTGTGCAGCATAATCCAGGCCTGTGTTCTAACTTTGTGTCGTTTTTACTATAGCATCACTCTCGGCCATATGCTATTGGTCGAAATGCCAGAAGCGGAAGCTGGTTCTGTTATGGTTCGATCCCGGCCGCGGCGGCTAGAATTTCTTTGGAGGAGAAATTCTAGAGGCCCGTGTACTGTGCGATGTCAGTGCACGTTAAAGAACACCAGGTGGTCGAAATTTCCGGAGCCCTTCACTACGGCCGCCGCGGTGGCTCAGTGGCTATGGTGCTCGGCTGCTGTCCCAAAAGACGCGGGTTCGATCCCGGCCGCGGCGGCTGGAATTTCTTTGGAGGAGAAATTCTAGAGGCCCGTGTACTGTGCGATGTCAGTGCACGTAAAAGAACCCCAGGTGGTCGAAATTTCCGGAGCCCTTCACTACGGCGTCTCTCATAGCCTCAGTCGCTTTGGGACGTTAAACCCCATAAACTAAACTAACCCTTCACTACGGCGTCTCTCATAGCCTTGGTCGCTTTGGGACGTTAAACCACACAAAACCAAACCAACCTGGTTCTGTTGCGGCTATGAGGCACTGCTTCTGCTTCTGGTATTTTGGTAAGTCATGCATGACCAGTAGCAACACTTTTGAAAAGGACACGAGGTTATATTGGGTCCTGGCGAAGTAAAAAATGAAAATAGTAACGTCCTATTGCAGTCCTGCAAAGGTCCTAAAAATGTACTCGTCAGACATCCAAAGGACTTCTTTCGGCGTTTCACTTCGGATGTTTTCAGGATTTTTTCGGAACATACGCGGGATGTGCGTAAAGTCCTGCCGCGGACTTCCCAAGGACGTCCTTAGGATGTAGGTGTGTTGTCTGGTTTGCCGTTGAGTTGGATTTAGAGAAAGCTTTCGATAAAGTCACCCACAAAGTCCTTTTCAGTGTCTTGAAACACGTGAACGTCGGCAAGGTACTTCTAGAGGGGATAGAGCTATGTTACGCAAATAATTTTACCAGAATTATAACAAATAAGACATTAACCACTCCAATCCAAGTGAAATCGTCTGTTAGGCAAGGGTGTCCCTTGTCACCTCTATTATTTTCATTGTTTCTTGAGCCCTTTTGTTTAAGCATTATAATGAACAAGGATGTTATCGGTTATAGTTTTTGTTCAAGCAAAGTTAAGCTTTTGTCATACGCGGACGACATTTTGGTTTTCTGCGCCGACACACCCAGTGTCAGCAACGCAGTAAGAATGACAACCAAGTTCTGCAGGATGACGGGAAGCAGTGTCAACTGGAGCAAATCAGTTGTTATTTGGAACGGTGAATGTGGCGTCACGCAGGCTGTGTTTGAAAATATGCAATGGTCGCACTCACCAACGAAGTATCTCGGAGTGCCTCTGCAGCACTATAAAGACACCGAGGAATACTGGAAGCACGAAGCGGAACGCATTAAGGAAAAAACAGCAAAGTTCGGAGGGCGTGACCTCTCTATATTTGCGAGGTCAACCGTGTGCAATCTGTTTCTTGTAGCAAAGATTTGGTATGTTCTGCATGTCATGTGTGCGTCGAGAGCGAGCATACAAAAACTGCACAGAGTGCTTGCTGTATACATATGGGGTTCAACATGGGAGCGCACGAGTCGCACCAATCTGTTTCGCGCAGTGAAGAGTGGAGGGCTGGGTTTAGCCCACCTGTTTTAGAAGCAAGTGGTTTCTAGGTTTCTGTTTGTGCGAGACCAAAGCGATGGATTTCTGCGGACAGTCATTCAAACGAGACTGCGTGATCATTTGCCGTTTTTTGTTGTCATCTACTCTGGCCAACGGGCCAAGTGTGCGCGGATTTTTACGGGAGGTTGTTTTGTCTTTCCGCTTTCTTCAGGCACGTTTTTCAGTAGAGTACCTGAGCAACGTCACCCGGAAGAAACTGTACAGAGATATTGTTGATGTGTGTATGCCAGTGCCTTTGTATCGTTCAGTATATCCACATGGAGGTGGTAAAGATGTTTTGCAGAGGGTAAAGCGGATGCCGGTTAGGCCATCTGTAAAAAGCTTCTTTTTTCAAGTACACACTGCGACGCTCCCGGTCAAGCCGTGGCTCGAGCAAAAAGGCATCTTCGTCCCATGGACTGTAAACTGTTTGCACTGTAGAAGACCGGAGACCATCGACCACATTTTTCTTCAGTGTTCGGACGCGGTTTTTCTATGGGACATTCTGCAACGAACCATAACAAAGGACTTGCCAGTCACGCCGTACGGCATCCGCTTTCTCCCTACCGCTAATGAGGGAGGGGTGCCCTATGACATGATTATGGCCCAGTGCCTCCATAGCATATGGCGCACTAGGATGGCTGTGCATCACGCCGACCTGAACCCAAGGCCGGCCAGAGAGTACTTTATTGAAATTGTCGCTTTCATACGTGAAGTGTGTAAAGCAAGCAGTGACCAGCCAGACTGGCTGCCGCTGTTCGACGCTCTTGTCAATTTGAAGCGCTTTTAAACACCGGCGCATGCCAAAGAACGGCAAGCGCCTTTTAAATTGTTCCATTTGTGTATGTATTGTTGCTGGCCGCAGAACAGGCAATAAAGAAAAAAAATACTCGTTAGTATAGTGGCCAGTATCCCCGCCTGTCACGCGGGAGACCGGGGTTCGATTCCCCGACGGGGAGCTTCTTTTTTTCCCCCTTTAGCCTTCTGTGCCTTTAACTAAGCGACGGTGCGACTGCGCTTCTGTCTCCTCGTTAGTATAGTGGCCAGTATCCCCGCCTGTCACGCGGGAGACTGGGGTTCGATTCCCCGACGGGGACTTTCTTTTTTTCCCCTTTAACCTTCTGTGCCTTTAACTAAGCGGTGGTGCGCCTGTGTTTCTGTCTCCTCGTTAGTATAGTGGCCAGTATCCCCGCCTGTCACGCGGGAGACCGGGGTTCGATTCCCCGACGGGGAGCTTCTTTTTTTTCCCCTTTAGCCTTCTGTGCCTTTAACTAAGCGGCGGTGCGCCTGTGTTTCTGTCTCCTCGTTAGTATAGTGGCCAGTATCCCCGCCTGTCACGCGGGAGACCGGGGTTCGATTCCCCGACGGGGAGCTTCTTTTTTTCCCCCTTTAGCCTTCTGTGCCTTTAACTAAGCGGCGGTGCGCCTGTGTTTCTGTCTCCTCGTTAGTATAGTGGTCAGTATCCCCGCCTGTCACGCGAGAGTCCGGGGTTCGATTCCCCGACGGGGAGCTTCTTTTTTTCCCCCTTTAGCCTTCTGTGCCTTTAACTAAGCGGCGGTGCGCGTGTGCTTCTGCCTCCTCGTTAGTATAGTGGCCAGTATCCCGATTCTACTTCCGGCCACTGGCGTGTACGGACGCAGAATCATGAGCTCTAACGGAGCGGCGATAGCGGCCGTCGATGGCCGCGGAAACAGGATTGAAGATAAGGAAGGACAGGAGTACGAAATCGTTTTGCCTACGTTGCCTACCGGTCGTGTTGTTCTAAACACCGTGTTTTTGCACGGCGACGTGCGAGTTAGGCCCTACAGGGTCGAGGATTTCCGCGACGCCCTCGCCAACGCTGGTGCGCTCCCCGACGTTGTGGCGTTGGGGGCGTATCAGGTAAACCACGTTTGGGCGGTTACGCTCAACAGCACCGAGGCAACGAAGAAGTTGGCAGCGTTAAAGAAACTGGATGTCAAAGGACGGCGCTGCATTATCATCGATCCTGCCGACCAACAGGTGAAACTACGGCTGCACTGGATGCTGCACGGTGTAGCCGACGACGACATTCGGTCGGCTCTTGCGGCTTTTGGGAATGTAACGGAGGTGACCTGGGAGCGTTGGCGTGTTTCAGGCGTCAAGGAGAAGGGGTCTACAACCAGGACTGTTCTCCTGAAGCTGAAACCCGGTATGAAGGTTGACGACCTGCCACACCAGTTACGCGTCGCCGGCGAGCTGGCCCTTGTTGTGGTGCCTGGGCGGCCTATGCAGTGCTTACGGTGCCGCGGCACGGGTCACGTTCGACGTGAATGCAAGGTACCCCGGTGCTCCAAATGCAGGCGTTATGGCCATGGTGACAGCGAGTGTGTTCGCACATACGCGGTGGCTACCGGTGCGGTATCGAGAGACGACACGGCAGAACTTCTCATGGACGTCGTCGAGGCGGAGGAGGCGGCGAAAGGAGCCGTGGAAGATGGCAAGGCTGCCGGGACGACCGACGCATCAGGGCCTCCCAGCGGAGACATTAGTGGACCCGGCAACCAAAGGAAGCCACTCGAAGAGGAAGAATTACCTTCGAGTCAGGCGAGCACGTCGGCAGACGGGCAGAACGTCTTGGCAACTAAGGACGCCGAGCCAATGATCAGCGAGGAACAGCAGGACCAGAGCTCCGCCCGTGCAGTGAGCGGCACCGCCCCAGCCAAGCGCCCTCATGGCCTGACCGACAACGAAGGGGACAAGGCGGCAGCTCTCAGTGGTGAGGAGCCGCCAGCAAAAACTGCTCAATCCCGACGGTCATCTTTCAGACCGAAACCCAACGTTTTGGCGGACAAGCCTGCCGGCGATAAGGCAGCCCCGCGGCAAGGTCAGGGGCCTGCACCGGATGGCTCCGGTGGCAACGACGGCGTCTAGCCATGTGCTAGACGTGTTGGGTAAGCACCATGCTCTTGGCCTCTTCACTATTTGCGACAATGGCTTCTGTAACCCCGTTGAAAGTAGCCACACTCAATGTTAGGGGCTTGGCAGGAAAGAAAAAGCAAAGCCAAGTTTACCGGCTTTTAACAGAGCACGATATTGACTTACTGGCCGTGCAGGAGACAAAAGTAGAAGGGGAAGAAGAGACCGGGAGCATGGTGCGACGTTTCACGTCTAGATTCTACGCTGTAGTGAGTCATGCGATAGGTACATCTGCTGGCAGCGTCCTTTTTGTAAAGAAGTTGCCGGGTCTTGTCGTGCAAGCCCATTTCTCGTGTCCGTCAGGTCGCTGTGTCGCTATCGATTTTACATTGAAGAACATTGAGTGGCGAATTGTCTGTGTGTACGCACCAAATGTTACGGACGAAAGGGCTGCGTTTTTTCAAAGTGTTGAACAGCGTCTTTGTTCCGAGAAACAGCTTATCGTCATGGGCGACTTCAACTGCGTCCTAAGTGGCTGCGATAAGACCAGTGCAAGGGTGTTCAGGGACGAGAGTACGAAGATACTGTCGCAAATCATAGATAAATGGAACCTTGAGAATGTGGCAGAGTGTTTGCAAGGCGCGTGCGGCGTGAAGTACACACACTTTCAGAGGACAAGCCATGCTCGGCTTGACCGCATTTATGTATCGCTGGATGTGATTCCAAAATGTAACAGTTACCATGTAGTGCCGGTGGCTTTTTCGGACCACTGTTTAGTAGTATGTGGGATAGGATTGAAAAAACGGGGCAGTGCTTTCAGTTGGGATACGTGGAAAATAAATAACAAGCTAATTAAGGACGATGAATTTAGCTGTGCAGTAATTGAAGAAATAAGCAAAATAGAGCCTAGTAGTGAACTGAGAATATGGCAACAGTGGGAACTTTGCAAAGAACAGGTTAAAATTAAAGCATTCGAACGATCTAGTGCCATTGCGTACGAAGAGAATCTAAACGAACGCAATCTAAGATGTATGCTTGCAAAACTGCTAGAAAAGGAAAGTGAAGCGCCTGGTAAATGGATCGATGACATCAGGAAAATAAAGCAGGAAATTCAACTAATAGAAGAGGACCGTTATCGTGGAGCGTTGGTGCGGGCCAGAGCGGAAGATATAGCAGCAGGGGAGACGCCGTCGAAACGAGCGTTGGGAATTGAAAAGGCTCATGCTCGGCGAAATCACATTGATAGCATAGAATGGGGTGGCATCTTATCAGACGAAAACGAACATATACAGCGTGCGTTTTTTGAGTACTATGAGGCGCTCTTCGCATTACAGGATGCAGACATAAATACGTTTAAGAACAGGTTTCTTGGGGCACTGCCGCGACTCAGCGACGAGCAGAAAGACGTTTTAGAGCTGGCAATAACCGAATCAGAGGTAGAAATGGCAATAGACAATTTAAATTCTGGGAGATCACCAGGACCAGACGGGTTAAGCGCGGCGTTTTACAAATCATTTAAGAGCAGAATCGCGCCAGTGCTGAAGACGGTCTTTAATGAAGCTTACGACGTACGTTATTGCCTCCGTCTTATGGTAAATCACATACTGTCCTAATTCCGAAAACGGATGAAGCTGACAAGTTACGACACGTAACAGGGTATAGGCCAATTGCTCTCACAAATGTCGATTATAAAATTTATATGAAGGTGTTGGCGCAAAGGTTACAGAGTGTAATCCAGGAAATTGTTGGCCCCCACCAAACGTGCGGGATAAAAGGCCGGTCTATTCTTTCTAACATACACAAGGCAAGATGTGTGCTCGAGTGCTGTGATTTTACAAATAGTCGCGTTGCCATCTTGCAGCTTGATCTCGAAAAGGCGTTCGACTGTGTCGCGCATAAAATTTTGCTGTGCATACTTGATTATGTGAATGTTGGGTATGTTATCCGGGAGGGAGTCGCCTTGGCGTATCGGAACTGTACGACGAGATTGATTGTTAACCAGAGTCTGGGGGCCCCCATTCGTGTGCAGCGTTCGGTACGTCAAGGCTGCCCCCTCAGCCCTCTTCTGTTTGCTATCTACATCGAGACTTTGTGTTTAGACATCATCGAAAACGAGAGAATAACTGGTTTTCGGCTGCAAGCTGCGGAGGTGAAGCTGCTGGCATATGCGGATGATTTAGCGGTTTTTTCCGTTAATGGAGAAGGTGTAACAGAGGCCGTTGAATGTGTCGCTGAATCCTGCAAAAACCTCTGGCAACAGAGTGAACTGGTCTAAGTCAGCGGGGCTCTGGCACGGAGCATGGCACACGACAATGGACCACTTTGCAAACGTACCCTGGGTAGACCCCAACGAAGTACCTTGGAGTACCGCTAGAAAGCTATCGCGATAGCGAAACATATTGGAGAGTGCAGACCCAGGATGCGCGTGAGAAGGCGGAAAGATGGAAAGGAACAGGCTTATCAATTTTCGCTAGAGCCACCGTGTGCAACCTTTTCTTTATCAGTTAGGTGTGGTATGCGATGCAAGTGTTGCATTGTGGAAGAATGAGCATACAAAAGCTACATCGAATTTTTGCTGTTTTTGTGTGGGCTGCACAATGGGAAAGGTGCAGCCGGACGAATTTGTTTAGAAAAGTGAAGGATGGTGGAGTGGGTCTGGGACACCTTTTCTTGCGGCAGATTGTTAACAGATTTATGTTTGTGCGTGATGTCAGTGATCCGTTTTTGCGCACCGTGTGCCAAGTAAGGCTGGGGCGCGCGCTGCCTGACTGTTGTTGCAACCGAAACCCTATCGGGCGGAATTTTTGGGTACTTCAGAGAAGTTGTCGCAAGTGTCCGATTTCTCTCAACGAGGTTTTCCAACGAATATTTATCTACAGTGAACAAGCAAAAATTGTATAAGGATTTATGTGAAGTTGTCTTGCCGGAACCCATGTATATGACCTTGTACAGTGGAGGCCCTGGAAGGAATGTGTTAAAGAGGGTAAAGGGAATGCACGTTGACCCAGGGGTTAAAACTTTTTTTTTTCAAGTTGCACACTGGAACGTTATCAGTCAAAATGTTTTTACAGGATAAGGGCTTATTTCTTCCGTGGGGTCATCACTGCCTTATCTGCAAGCAACCAGAAACGATAGACCACGTTTTTCTACATTGTTGGGAAGGGGTTTACTTTTGGGACGTACTTCAAAGGACAATAAAGAAACAATTTCCACTTCACCCCCATGGAATACGGTATCTGCCCATTGAAAACGAGGACGGAGTACCTTTCGATCTGATAATGTTACTGGGCCTCCACAGTATTTGGCGCGCGAGAATGGCAGGATATTACTGTGATCCCGACGCGAGGCCAGCACGAATTTATTTTCGTGAAACTGCACCGGTTTGTTGACAGTGTCAAATCTGTTGGCGAGGCTCCCGAGTGGCTGTCAAGGGTGGAGCCTTTGATGGCCCTAAAGGAATTTTAATGTGACGAAGCCAGCCCCTGGCAGGCTGACTATATCAACACCAAGTGTTCATTGTGTCCCGCCATTTTGTTGTGTAATGTCAAAGCCAGGCAATAAAGAAAAAAAAATAGTGGCCAGTATCCCCGCCTGTCACGCGGGAGACCGGGGTTCGATTCCCCGACGGGGATCTTCTTTTTTTCCCCCTTTAGCCTTCTGTGCCTTTAACTAAGCGGCGGTGCGCGTGTGCTTCTGCCTCCTCGTTAGTATAGTGGCCAGTATCCCCGCCTGTCACGCGGGAGACCGGGGTTCGATTCCCCGACGGGGTTTCTTTTTTTCCCCCTTTAGCCTTCTGTGCCTTTAACTAAGCGGCGGTGCGCGTGTGCTTCTGCCTCCTCGTTAGTATAGTTGCCAGTATCCCCGCCTGTCACGCGGGAGACCGGGGTTCGATTCCCCGACGGGGAGTTTCTTTTTTTCCCCCTTTAGCCTTCTGTGCCTTTAACTAAGCGGCGGTGCGCCTGTGTTTCTGTCTCCTCGTTAGTATAGTCATTCTACTTCCGGCTACCGTTCGGTGCGGACGCAGGATCATGAGCTCCGGCGGAGCGGCGATAGCGGCCTTGGCTGGCCGCGGAAACAGGATCACCGATAGCGATGACGGCGATTATCAGCTTATACTGCCCCAACTGCCAACAGGAAACATCGTTCTGAACACCGTGTTTTTGCATGGCGACGTGCGAGCGCGGCCCTACAGGGTGGAAGATTTAAGAGACGCCCTCCTGCCGACTGGTGTGCTGCCGGACGTGGTGGCCCTGGGAGCCTACCAGGTCAATCACGTGTGGGCAGTCACCCTTAATGGCGCGGAGGCTACGAAGCGGCTTCTGGCCTTTAAGGAACTAAACGTGAAGAAGCGTCGCTGCGTCATCATCGACCCACAGGATCAGCAGGTGAGGCTTAGGCTTCACTGGCTGTTGCACGGTGTGGCTGACGACGACGTGCGGACCGCGTTAGCGGCGTTTGGGACCGTCATGGACGTTAGTAGGGAGCGGTGGCGTGTGCAAGGTGTGAGCGACAAGGGTTCCACGACGAGGACCGTCGTTCTGAAGCTAAAGAGGGGCACAGTTGAAGACTTGCCGCATCAAATACGGGTTGGAGGAGAGTTGGCCTTAGTCGTCGCACCCGGCCGTCCGATGCAGTGCTTGCGCTGTCACGGCACCGGCCACGTAAGGAGCGAGTGCAAGGTGCCGCGCTGCTCGAGCTGCAGGCGTTTCGGACACGAGGACTCCCAGTGTATCCGTACGTATGCCTCGGCAATGGGACCGAGTGTAAGGGAAGAAACCGAGCACTTAATGGACGCGACCGAAGCAGAGGACGCGGCGAAGGGAACGGGTGAGCCGGTGCCTAGTACAGTGGCAGAACTATCAGCCCTCGCTGGTGGACCGCAGGACACAAGCGCAGACCGTCCCAGTCAGCCGGTGGCTAGTCCACCACCGGTGCAGCAGGACCTTGATAAAAGCGGCGCGAGTCGTCAAGCGCAACCGCCTCTATCATCTAAGGGACAGGATGCACCAGTCAATGGCACTTCCGTTACAACGGGTACCGGTACGGCAACGAAACGCCCCCACGAAGTCTCCGGGGACCACGACGACAAGGTGCTCGCAGGCAGCGTTGACGAGCCGCCAGTGAAAGCGGCGCAAGGACGGCGGGCTACCTTCAAGCCGCGACCAAACGTCAACGTGGACAGGAAGCCTGCCGACAAGCCTCCCCCGTCGAAAAGCGACAGCAGCCAACCGGACGGCCCCGGAGGCGTATAGCGGTTTGCTAGATGCTAAAGGTAAGCACCATGCTCCGGGCCTCCCTCCTACTGCAAACCTAAATGGCTCCTGAACCGTCTCTATGTGTAGCTACTTTAAATGTCAGAGGGTTAGCACAAAAACGAAAACAAAGTCAATTGTATCGGCTGGTAACAGAGAAGGGCATTGACATTCTAGCTGTTCAGGAGACAAAAGTCGAGGGAGAGGGGGAGACTGCGAGCATGGTGCTGCGTTTCACAGCGAGGTACTACGCCGTCGTTAGCCACGCTGTTGGGTTGTCAGCAGGATGTGTACTGTTTGTGAAAAAGTTGCCCGGTCTTACTGTTCAAAGCATCATGTCATGCCCGTCTGGGAGATTAATAGTGTGTGACTTCCTTCTGTGTGAAACGGAATATCGGGTGATTTGTGTGTATGTGCCTAATACAGTGGAGGAAAGACATAATTTCTTTGCCTATGTCCGACAGTACGTGATGCCTGAAAAACGCCTCATTATTTTGGGTGACTTTAACTGCGTGCTTAGGTCTGCAGACAAAACCAGTTGCACAGCTTTCCGAGACAAGAGTACAGATTTATTAGCAGAGGTCATTGCCGAAGCGGAATTAACAGATGTAGCTGAATGCCTGCAGAGCGCACGCGCTGTAAAGTACACTCATTTCCAGGGTGCTAGCCACGCACGCCTGGATCGGATCTACGTCTCTCTGGATGTGATCCCGAGGTGCCGTAGTTACGACGTTGTACCGATGTGTTTTACTGATCACTGCCTGGTTAAATGCGCTATAGGAACAAAGAAACAAATGAAACACTTTGTATGGGACATGTGGAAAATGAATTCTAAGCTACTTGGCGACGAACAGTTCGTAGCAAAAGCATTAGAAGAAATTAACAGACTAAAACCAAACAGTAGCCTGAATCTCGGTCAGCAGTGGGAACTATGCAAGCAGCAGATTAAAGTCACAGCAATTGACAGGGCCAGTGCGATTCGCTTCCACGAAAAATGAAGGAAACCGAGCTGCGAACAACATTGCAGAAACTGATAGCAGAGGAGTGCAAAACGCCCGGTATTTTCATAGATGACGTCAGGAATCTAAAGCAGAAACTGCAGTTGATCGAGGAAGAACGTTATCGGGGTGCGCTGGTGCGTGCGAGAACAAATTCACTGAAAGCAGGCGAGGTGCCTACGAAGCGGGCTTTAGAATTTGAAAAGACAAACGCCCGACGAAATCACATAGCAGAGATAGAGCGGAATGGCGTCGTTGTGAATGACAACGAGGGCATTGGGCGAGAGTTCTCTGAGCATTATCAGGCGCTATTTGCGTTCCATCCTGCTGACCTGGACGGGTTTAAAAAGACGTTTCTTGCCCACATGCCGAGATTGGACGATCAGATAAGAGAATTTTTGGAGCGACCAATAACTGAAGGTGAAGTGTGCCTTGCCATTGAAAACTTAAACAACGGAAAGTCGCCTGGGCCCGATGGCTTGTCCGCCTCCTTTTATAAGTTTTTCAAAGAAAAGCCGTCTGCAGTGCTCACGGAAGTGTTCAATGAGGCGTACCGAATGAAAGCTCTACCACAGTCCTATAGTACATCACACACTGTTCTTATCCCTAAGACTGATGATGAGGAAAAACTTAGACTTGTGACTTATTACAGACCAATCTCTTTAACCAACGTAGACTACAAAATTTTAATGAAAGTTTTAGCGAGCAGACTCCAAACAGTGATTAAAGACCTAGTAGGCTGCCACCAGACATGTGGAATCAGGGGAAGGTCTATAGTCACTAACATACATAAGATACGGTGCGTGCTTGAGTGCTGTGACATCATGAATGCTTGTGTCGCTGTGCTGCAGCTCGACCTAGAGAAGGCCTTTGACTGCGTCCCACATGTTATTTTGTTCGCTATTCTTGATCATATTAATGTCGGCTCGATTATCAAAGAGGGAGTGGTCATGGCGTACAGAAATTGCACCACGCAGCTAATCATAAACAAGTCATTGGGGGCCCCCATTGCGGTGAAGCGTTCGGTGCGCCAGGGCTGCCCCCTCAGCCCACTTTTATTTTGTCTGTACATTGAAACGCTATGCTTGGTTATCATTCAGAATGATTCAATTCGTGGGTTTCATCTGCAAGCGTCTGAAGTAAAGCTCTTAGCATATGCCGACGATGTCGCCGTATGCTGCATCGACCAAGGAAGTATTACAGCAACGGTTGAAGTAGTGAAGTGTTTCCGGGATCTCACGGGCAGTTTAATTAACTGGGGTAAATGCCTGGGATTCTGGCATGGAGAATGGCCGACGACCCCAGACACATTCGCTGGCGTGACGTGGGTGAACACCCCAGCGAAGTACCTGGGTGTCCCATTGGAATTCTACAAAAACAATGACGACCTCTGGCTAAGCCAGCTGCAGGAAACGCGAGAAAAAGCAGACAGGTGGAAGGGGGTTCCTCTATCGTTCTTTGCCAGGGCCACGGTATGTAACCTGTTTTTTGTAAGTAAGCTATGGTATCTGATGCAGGTACTGCACTGCTCGCGGCTGAATGTGCAAAGGCTGCACAGAGTGTTCGCAATCTTTATATGGGCATCGCAATGGGAAAGGTGTAGCCGAACGAATTTGTTCAGAAGGGTGAAGGATGGTGGTCTCAGTCTGTCGCATCTCTTTGTGCGACAACTTGTAAATAGGTTTATGTTTTTTCGTGACACAAGCGATCCTTTTTTGCGCACAGTGTGCCAAGTCAGATTAAGATGTGCGCTGCCTAGTTTTATTGTTGGCACAAATGGGATGCCCGGACCCATTTCAGGATTTTTCAAAGAGGTGGTGACTAGTATACGGTTTTTGTCGACGCGTTTTTCAAATGATTATCTTTTTTCAGTGAAAAGAACAACACTGTACAAAGATGTATGTGACAACATTTTTCCAGAACCATTGTACAGAGCCTTGCATAGTGGACAGCCCGGTCAGAATGTTTTAAAAAGGGTAAAGAAAATGCAGGTGACACCTGGCATGAAATCCTTTTTCTTCAAGCTACATACGGAAACACTGCCAGTAAAGAAATTTCTAGAGCAACGGGGTTTTTTCTTACCGTGGGGAGCTGACTGTCTGATATGCAAACAGCCCGAAACTATAGACCATGTTTTTCTGCATTGCTGGGAAGGTGTGTACTTTTGGGATGTTCTACAGAGAACGGTCAAAAAGGATTTCCCATTGGACCCTCACGGCATTAGATACCTAGCAGTAAATAATGAAGACGGGATTCCATTTGACCTCATAATGCTCGCTGGCCTCCACTCTGTATGGCGTTCTCGCATGGCCGGTTTCCATTGCGATCCGGACGCGAGGCCCGCACGGATGTATTTTCGCGAGAGTATATCCAGATTTGTTGAAGTTCAGAAATCGCTTCAGTGTGTACCACAGTGGTTGCCGAGAGTAGAAGCCTTGACAGCGCTGAAGGAATTTTAATGCGACAATGTCAGTGCAAAGCTGACTGCTACTGCATTTTTGTTTCTTTCTGTTTTTGTTTTAGTGTATCGTCCTGTATTACTGCTCACTGTCGGAGACCGGCAATAAAGAAAAAAAAAAAAAAGTATAGTGGCCAGTATCCCCGCCTGTCACGCGGGAGACCGGGGTTCGATTCCCCGACGGGGAGTTTCTTTTTTTCCCCCTTTAGCCTTCTGTGCCTTTAACTAAGCGGCGGTGCGCCTGTGTTTCTGTCTCCTCGTTAGTATAGTGGCCAGTATCCCCGCCTGTCACGCGGGAGACCGGGGTTCGATTCCCCGACGGGGAGCTTCTTTTTTTCCCCCTTTAGCCTTCTGTGCCTTTAACTAAGCGGCGGTGCGCCTGTGTTTCTGTCTCCTCGTTAGTATAGTGGCCAGTATCCCCGCCTGTCACGCGGGAGACCGGGGTTCGATTCCCCGACGGGGAGCTTCTTTTTTTCCCCCTTTAGCCTTCTGTGCCTTTAACTAAGCGGCGGTGCGCGTGTGCTTCTGCCTCCTCGTTAGTATAGTGGTCAGTATCCCCGCCTGTCACGCGGGAGACCGGGGTTCGATTCCCCGACGGGGAGTTTCTTTTTTTCCCCCTTTAGCCTTCTGTGCCTTTAACTAAGCGGCGGTGCGCCTGTGTTTCTGTCTCCTCGTTAGTATAGTGGCCAGTATCCCATTCTACTTCCGGCCACTGGCGTGTACGGACGCAGGATCATGAGCTCCCACGGAGCGGCGACGGCGGCCATCGATGGCCGCGGAAACAGGTTCAGCGCCGAAGACAAGGAGTATGAGATCTTTTTGCCTACCCTGCCCACCGGACGTGTTGTTCTAAACACAGTTTTTTTGCACGGAGATGTGCGTGTGAGACCTTACAGGGTCGAAGACTTCAGGGACGCCCTCGCCAACACTGGTGCGCTCCCCGACGTCGTGGCGTTGGGGGCGTACCAGGTCAACCACGTGTGGGCGGTAACCTTCAGCAGCCCAGAAGCCGCGAAGAAATTAGCCGCCTTGAAGGAGCTTGAGGTAAAGGGACGCCGGTGCATTGTTTTCGACCCGGAGGATCAGCAGGTAAAGCTGCGCCTGCATTGGATGCTGCACGGCGTCGCCGATGACGACATCCGGACTGCTTTCGCGGCGTTCGGAAACGTCACCGAGGTGACGCGGGAGCGTTGGCGCGTTCAAGGAATGAAAGAGAAGGGATCCACCACGAGAACAGTGCTGCTCAAGTTGAAGCCAGGTATGAAGGTGGACGACCTGCCCCACCAGGTTCGAGTCGCCGGCGAGTTAGCTCTCGTGGTGGTGCCCGGGCGGCCGATGCAGTGCCTGCGTTGCCACGGCGCGGGTCACGTTCGTCGCGACTGCAAGGTTCCCAGGTGCTCCAAGTGCAGGCGCTACGGACACGCGGACGAGGACTGCGTCCGTACCTACGCGTCTGCGACCGGGCTCGGAGGTAAAGGAGACAGCGCGGAGCTGATGGATGTCGCGGAGGCTGAGGACGCAGCGAGGGGTACCGACGAGTTGGGCAACCTCCCTGTGTCGCTGGACACGTCGGCGACTTCAAGCGGCGACGCCCCCCTTGCCAGTGCACCAGGACTCCAGCCACCAACGGGAGACTCTCCTCAGTCAAAGGAGGCGACTTCGGGTGATGCAAAAAGCCTACCAGTGCACATGGACTTTGTAGCGAAGGGGCCTACCGAGGGTCATCGGCAGAACACCGGTGGCCGTGCGACCACTGTGGCTACGCCTGGGAAGCGTCCCCATGGAGACACCAGCCCCGACGGCGACAAGGAGGCGGCGCCCAGCGTAGAGGAACCACCAGCAAAGACGCCTCAAGCAAGGCGGGCCAGTTTTCGGCCGCGCCCTAACCTTGCGAGCGAGAAGCGCGCCGGCGACAAGGCGCCTCCCGAGCTGGGCCAGGTGCACGCTCAGGATGACGCCGGCGGCGATGGCGGCGGTGGCGTCTAGCCATGCGCTGGACGCGAGAGGTAAGCATCACGTTTTCGGTCTCTTAGTCTTATGTAGAAATGGCTCCTGCATCTCCGCTGAAAGTCGCCTCCCTGAATGTTAGAGGTCTGGCAGGAAAGAGAAAGCAAGGCCAGCTCTTTCGGCTTTTAACGGAGCACGGCATAGATGTACTGGCTGTGCAGGAGACGAAAGTAGACGGCGAAGAAGAGACCGGGAGCATGGTGCAACGTTTCACGTCCTCGTTTTTTGCTGTAGTCAGCCACGCTGTAGGCACATCGGCTGGCTGTGTTCTTTTTCTAAAGAAGTTGCCGGGGCTAGAAGTGCAAGCTCATTTTCTTGTATGTCGGGCCGGTGTGTTCTCCTTGACTTTCGATTGAATAACGTCGAGTGGCGGATTATTTGTCTGTACGCGCCTAATGAAGCAGAAGAAAGGGCGCAGTTTTTTTATAGCATCGAAGAGCGCCTTCGTAGTGACAGACAGCTGATCCTCCTGGGCGATTTTAATTGTGTTCTTAGTGCGCGAGATAAGACAAGCCCTCGACCCTTTAGAGATGCCAGCACACAAGTGTTATCGCTAATGGTTGAGAAATGGAACATGGAAGATGTGGCAGAGTGTCTTGAGGGAACGCGTGCAGTAAAGCTCACACACTTTCAGGGTTCTAGCCATGCACGGCTGGACCGCATTTATGCATCCGTCGATGTCTTACCTGAATGTCATAGTTACGATGTTGTGCCAGTATCTTTTTCAGACCATTGTTTAGTTAAATGTTGTTTTGGGATGGTAAAGAGAGGGAATTCTTTTTCGTGGGAAATGTGGAAATTCAATAATAAACTCTTGCAGGACGAACTGTATACCAGCACAGTAAAAGATGAAATTGCAAAAATAGGCCCCGGTAAAAATATGCACATATGGCAACAGTGGGAGCTGTGTAAAGAAACTATAAAAATTAAAGCAATAGAGAGGGCTTCCTGTATACGGTTTCAAGAAAAACAGAAAGAGACAGAGTTAAAGAAGCTGCTCCATAGGCTGCTTCAACAGGAATCTCTAGCGCCGGGGAAATGAACTGAAGATGTAAGGAAAACAAAGCAAAAACTAGAATTGATGGAAGAAGAACGGTATCGGGGAGCGTTAGTAAGGGCAAGGGCAGAAGACATAGCTGCAGGGGAGACGCCATCAAAACGAGCGCTAGGGTTGGAAAAGGCAAACGCTGTAAGAAACCACATCGACAAAATAGAATGGGGCGGTGTCTTGTCGGCGGACAACGACCACATAAAAGCAGCTTTCAACGAGCATTACCAAGCGCTCTTCGCTTCCCACGTGGTAGACACTATCACGTTTAAAGATAAGTTTCTGGCGGCGATGCCGCGTCTCGGTGATGACGTAAGAGAGAGATTAGAAATGGCTATCAGTGGCCGCATTTGTTTTTCCAGTCCCGGACTACTTGCTGGCAGGTCTCGGCTTCCGCTCGGACAGGAAAAGCGTCATGGTCACATGACCTACTTGCCATAGGCATGCCATAGGCTGCTTTCGAACTCGCCGCCAGAGCCGGGCTCCCCCTCGGTTACCGTATACATGGACGCTGTCATCTGCTAGCAGACGATGCAAGCCACGGCCACCACGACGCCGAAGCAACGCCGAAGCAACGCCGTGCGCTCGATCATGACACTGAGTCGATTTAAAGACTGTACTGTCAGCTTAGCGTAGGTGCATTACAGAACTCAGCTTCGGAGGTATGCTCGCCGCTACTGCTTGCGGCGAAGTTCGCAAAAAGTAGCCCAACTCGTTGCGGATAGGCAGATAGACGAAAGCCTTCGCAAAAATGTTGACAACAAGCTCTATAGCTGCTCCAGTATACGAGTGGTTCACCTGCGATGCTTTCAGGTAAGCGTACAGACAGCATGTCGCAAAACAAGCGAACGAGAACCTCTTGACGACACGAGCAAACAATACGCGCTCGCAGCTTCGAACGCGCGTCCGTGTGCGGTGGATTTCAAGAAAATAAACGAAGATGCAAGAACAAAAAGTATTGCGATGGCTCAGAGAGCAGCTACGGAGCTCATGTGAAGGTTTAACGCATGATATCGACCTCCAGGAACATGAAAAATACTCAAAATGCACACGGAGTCTAACTCAATATGGCTGCCAGCGCGGCGCGCAGCTATCGTCTGCTGCCTTCTCAGCAGCCCCAAGCAGCCCGCGGACTGCCATAGGCTAAAAACGAACGCGTTGCTATGGCGATGCAGGCAGGTAGGCGGAGCTTTCGGGCTGCCCGAGAAAAACAAATACCGGACTCGAGTCCGCAAGTAGTCCCGGACAGTCCGGGACTGAAAAACAAATGCGCCCAGTGAAGCCGAAGTGGAGCATGAAATCGCCAGTTTAAACCCCGGTAAATCGCCGGGACCAGATGGGCTCAGCGCGCGTTTTTACAAAGAATTCAAGCACGAAATTGCCCCTATTTTGAACGTGATATTTAACGCAGCCTACACAGTAAATGCACTGCCTCCGTCATATGGGTCATCCCATACGGTGCTCATTCCTAAAACGGATCAAATAGATAAATTGCGACTGGTTACAGCCTACAGACCCATAGCACTTACGAATGTTGAATATAAAATTTTTATGAAGGTTTTGGCTCGGAGGTTGCAGACGGTGATTAAGGATATAGCTGGCCAAACCAGACGTGTGGGATAAAAGGGAGGTCAATAATGTCCAATATTCATAAGATGCGAAGTGTGCTTGAGTGTTGTGATGACTCGAATGGTCGGGTGGCCATTCTCCAGGTCGACCTTGAGAAAGCTTTTGACTGTGTCGATCACGAAATTTTGTTTTCTATTTTGGACCATGCGAATGTTGGGTCAGTTATCCGCAAGGGCGTAGCCCTGGCGTACCGAAACTGCACGACGAGATTGATTGTAAATAAGAGTCTGGGGGCCCCCATTAGCGTGCAGCGTTCGGTGCGACAGGGCTGCCCTCACAGCCCTCTTTTGTTTTGTATATATATTGAGACATTGTGTATTAAAATATTGAACAATGATAACGTAAAAGGGTTTAAGTTACAAGCAGCCGAGGTGAAGCTGCTGGCTTACGCGGACGATGTTGCACTTTGTACGGTTGACCATGAGAGTATAACCGAGGCGGTCAAATGTGTCCGTGAGTTCTCTCAGGTTACCGGAAGCGGCACCCGGTGAACTGGGCCAAGTGCCTTGGGTTCTGGCATGGACGGTGGCCATCGCAGCCTGACCACTTTGCAAATGTGACGTGGGCGAAAACCCCAACCAAGTACTTAGGTGTCGAGCTTGATGGTTACCGCCAAAGCGAGCAATATTGGCAAGAGCAGACGAAAGCGCTAAGGGAGAAAGCGGAGAAGTGGAAAGGTGCCAACTTATCGATTTTCGCCAGGGCTACTGTATGTAACCTTTTTTTTATCAGTAAACTTTGGTTTGTTATGCAAGTTTTGCATTGTTCGCGTGTAAACATACAGAAGCTCCACAGGATTTTCGCTGTCTTTGTTTGGGCTGCAGAATGGAAACGCTGCAGCAGAACAAATTTATTCCGTCGGGTAAAAGACGGCGGCTTGGGACTTGGACACCTCTTTTTGCGGCAAGTGGTCAATCGGTTTTTGTTTTTCCGCGACGTTTCTGACCCTTTCTTGCGCACTGTCTGCCAAGTTAGGCTGCGGCGCCTACTGCCGGAGTTTGTTGTCTCCACCGAAGAAGTTACGTGTGGTATTTTCGGCTATTACAGAGAGGTCGTCGCAAGTCTTAGATTTCTTTCAGTGCGTTTTTCTAATGAATATTTGTCCTGTGTAAAACGGAAAAAGCTGTACCACGATTTATGTGACACTGTTTTACCACAACCTTTGTATAGAGTCTTATACAGTGGAGGCCCAGGCTCGGACGTCTTAAAGAGGGTAAAGAAAATGCAGGTGCCGCCAGGAGCTAAGACCTTTTTCTTTAAATTACACACCGGAACGTTGCCAGTAAAGAAATTTTTTGAGGAAAGGGATTTATTTTTACCTTGGGGTTCGCATTGTTTAATCTGTAAGCAGCCGGAAACAGTAGACCATGTTTTTTTACATTGTTGGGAAGGGGTTTATTTTTGGGATGTTTTGCAACGGACTATGAAGAAAGATTTCCCCCTAGATTCGCATGGCATTCGATATTTAAGCATTGATAATGACGACGGGGTTCCATTTGATTTAATTATGCTCCTGGGTCTCCACTGTATATGGCGCTCAAGAATGGCAGGCTATCACTGTGACAGGGAAGCACGCCCTGCCCGAATTTATTTCCGAGAGTGTATGGACTGGTTTGTCGCTATACAAAAAGCGGCTGCGGAACCTCCCGAGTGGCTCTCAAGGGTAGAGCCTTTGTTGTCCTTGCGGGAGTTTTAACGTGACGAAGCCAGCCTGATGCTGGCTGAGTATGACTTTCAGTGTGTTCATTGTCTTGTATTATTGCTTTTGTGATTTGCCTGTTCTTTTTCGTGCAGTGTTGTTTTCCAAAGCCAGGAAATAAAGAAAAAAAAATAGTATAGTGGCCAGTATCCCCGCCTGTCACGCGGGAGACCGGGGTTCGATTCCCCGACGGGGAGTTTCTTTTTTTCCCCCTTTAGCCTTCTGTGCCTTTAACTAAGCGACGGTGCGCGTCATTCTGCTTCCGGCAGCCGAGCTGAACGGATCGCAGGGTCATGGGCTCCAGCTGAGCAGCGATAGCGGCCTTTGACGGCCGCGGAAACAGGATCGATGACTGCGGTGATAAGGATTACCAGATTATTTTGCCGACACTGCCAACAGGACGTGTTGTTTTCAACACCGTTTTTCTTCACGGTGACGTGCGAGCGAGGCCGTTCCGGGTCGAGGATTTCCGAGACGCCCTGGCCGAGACCGGTATGCTCCCCGACGTGGTCGCGTTGGGGGCGTACCAAATCAACCACGTGTGGGCGGTTACCCTGCGGAACACGGAGGCAGCAAACAAGTTGCTCGCCTTCAACGAGCTGCAAGTTAAGAAACGCCGCTGCCTCATTATCGACCCGGAAGACCAGCAGGTAAAGCTGCGGCTACACTGGATGCTTCACGGTGTGGCCGACGACGACATTCGGACGGCATTCGCGGCGTTTGGCAAAGTGACCGACGTTACGCGTGAGCGGTGGCGGATACAAGGCGTCAATGACAAGAGCTCAACGACAAGAACGGTCCTACTGAAGTTGAAGCCCGGCTTGAAAGTGGATGACCTGCCACACCAGGTACGTGTCGCCGGAGAGTTGGCTCTTGTCGTAGCGCCTGGGCGTCCAATGCAGTGCTTGCGCTGCCATGGTACAGGCCACGTGCGGCGTGAATGCAAGGTTCCCCGCTGTACGAAATGCCGGCGGTACGGCCACGCGGATAATGAGTGTGTCCGCACTTATGCGGTGGCTACGGGCGGGGCGTCGAAAGACGACTCTGCGGAACTCCTGATGGATGTAGTCGAGGCTGAAGAATCTGCGAAAGGCATAGAGGAACCCGAAACGCAAGCAGGATCGACGGGCTCTTCGATGCCGGACGCAAGCCGATGCCGGACGCAGCAAGCCGCTGCCGGACGCAGCGATGCCGGACGCAAGCCTGAGGAGGCAGAACCTACTAGAAAGGAGACGGAGGCGTCGAGCGGTGAAGTAAGCGTGCCAGCGTTCCAAGAAACCGAGCCAGCGACTCTGACCGAGGAGAACCTTGACCAGAGCGGCGCCCGCACGACCGGCGTCCCTGCCCCAGCGAAGCGGCCACACGCCCAGACCGGAACCGAAGACGACAAGGCGGAAGCCCCCAGCGTCGAAGAGCCGCCGGCAAAAACGACCCAAGGAAGGCGGTCGTCCATCCGGACACGATCAAATGTGTCGACGGAGAGGAGAGCCCTTGACAAGCCGCCCCCGCTGCCAGGCCTGGCACCAGCACCGGATGGCTCCGGTGTCAACGATGTCGTCTAGCCAAGCGCTAGACGTGAAGGGTAAGCACCATGTTCCCGGCCTCTTTCTTCTGCATTACAATGGCTCATGCGTTCCCCATGAAAGTCGGTACACTTAATGTCAGGGGACTGGCAAGTAAGAAGAAGCAGAGCCAGGTGTACCGCCTTTTAATTGAGCACGACATTGACGTCCAGGCAGTGCAGGAAACGAAAATTGACGGGGAAGAGGAGACCGGGAGCATGGTGAGACGTTTCACGTCTAGGTTTTTTGCAGTTGTCGCCCACGCTGTAGGAACGTCTGCGGGTTGTGTCATCTTTGTAAAGAATGTACCGGGACTTGAGGTTCAGGCATATACGGCGTGTCCTTCGGGTCGATTTGTTTTGGTTGACCTCCTGTACGACAAAACATATTGGCGCATCATTTGTGTGTACGCCCCAAATGCGGTGGATGAGAGGACAGCGTTTTTTCAACGCGTACAAAAGCACTTCAGTTGTGAGAAATGCCTGATCGTAATGGGTGACTTCAATTGCGTCCTGAGGAGCTGTGACAAAACCAGTGCAAGGGCATTTAGGGACAGAAGCACTGAAGTACTCTCAGAAATTATAGACACGTGCAACCTCGATGATGTGGCCGAATGTTTAGAAGGCGAGCGTTGTGTGAGACTCACCCATTTTCAACGGTCAAGCCATGCACGGCTAGATCGCATTTATGTGTCACCGAACGTTATTTCAAAATGCAGTAGCTACAATGCAGTACCGGTATCATTTTCGGATCATTGTTTAGTGAAGTGTGGGATAGGGACAAAGAAACGAGGAAATCAGTTTTCTTGGGAGATGTGGAAATTAAATAATAAGCTCATTACAGACGACATCTTTAGCAGGAAAGTAAACGAAGAAATCAGTAAATTAAAGCCGAGCGGGGAACTGAAAGTATGGCAGCAGTGGGAACTGTGCAAACAACAAATAAAAATAGCAGCAATCGAAAGGTCAAGTTGCATACGACAAGAGGAGAAGCGTGAGGAGGCCAATTTGAGATCTTTACTAGCCCTTTAATGGATGATGGGACACATAGGTCCCACTTTACGCGCTGGCTTTGTTTTTACATTGAACGCGAAAGCAATATCCAATTCGGCGTTGAGTGGTGTGGCTCCCTCTATGAGGCTTTAAAGAAAACATTCAGTGCAGTTTTCAGCGCTTACCAACAGGTGGAGCCACAAAATGCTTTGGTTCAGTTTGTTTGTTTTTTTGGTCCAACTTTGTCTTTTTTGCGTGTTTTGGAAGCAGCCTGAGTTGCATTGATATGCCTGGTAAGTGAATTTACCTGTTTCTTGCACTTCAGCAACGTTCAGAGAAAAAGCAGAGAGTATAAGTTGATGTTTTCTGGCAAAAATAACTTCGTATGAAGGAATCTTGCTGCAGTTGCGCGTTTTGACGCCTATAGTGTTAGGGATAGCGAGTCTAGTGCGTGCGCAAACTTGACGCTGGAGCTGAATACTGAGATTTATTTGTTTTTTTTGTGTGTAGGAGAACGAAAATACCTGAGCCCTGAGGAAGCGTTGGAGCTGTATTTTAGTTTACCGGACAAATCGAACGACAGCGCCGATGAGTACTGCGATAGTTCGGACGAGGAGGACTTAGTGCTTGGAAGCGATGAGAGCAGCGAAGAGGACGAGGTTTCGCCACTACCAGCAGTTCCCTCTACAAGCAAGTGTAAAGGAGTTGCGCGCAAGCCGTACTCAGGAAAAAGGAAAACACATAAAAAGACCAAGAAGCCTCCTGAAGTGTTAGATGACGATATTACAGCCAGCCAGTGGGACATGTCAAAATTCATTGCGACAATTCCGACAAATCACAATGCGCTTGGATCCCAAAAGATCTTGGAAGGAAGCACTGCCCTTGAAGCATTCGTGCTGTATTTCGATGACGACGTGATCAAACATATCGTTGATCAAACAAACTTGTATGCAGCACAAACCAGCCGCAAAGGATGGACGACACTCACGTGCTTGGAGTTTCGTGCTTACCTTGGTGTCCTGTTTTTGATGAGTGTGAATCGCATGCACCACCTGCAAATGTACTGGTGCTCAGACAGCTTATTTCATGTGAAAGAAATCGCACAAGTCATGACGTACAAACGGTTTCAAATGATAACAAACTGTCTCCATCTCAATGACAATGAAAAAATGCCGGATTACGGCTCTAAAGAATTTGACCGCTCTTACAAAGTTCGGCCATTGATAGACATGATGAACGAGAGATTTCAGGCTCACTACTCGCCATCCAGTCACCTCGCTGTCGATGAAAGCATGATTCTCTTCAAAGGCCGTTCAAGCATGAAACAGTACATGCCAATGAAACCAAAAATCAAGAGAGGTTACAAAGTGTGGTCTCTAGCGGATTCTGAGACGGGCTATCTCCTCAAGTTCCAGCTGTATGAAGGTAAGAGTGCGCAGAAGCCAGAAGACAGAACATTGGGCGAACACGTTGTCCTGACTCTGGCCGATGGAACCGTCCCTGCTGGCTCGCAGTTATTTTTTGACAATTTCTTCAGCTCTACCAAGCTGCTTCAAGAGCTGCGAGAGAAAGATATTCTTGCTTGTGGCACATTTCGTGTGAACAAGAGGGATCTACCCCCCGAAGTCAAAGTTGACAACAAGTTGGAGCGAGGCTCCTACATTTGGAGAAAGAAGGCTGATGTGGTAGCCTACCAGTGGCGAGACTCTAAAAATGTGCACATCTTGTCTAATTATCATGACCCAGAAAGTGTTGTGGCAGTCCAGCGAACCCTTCAAAACGGGAAGAAAAAGGCAGTGGAATGTCCATGTGTTGTGAAAGAATACAACACATGGATGGGTGGGGTGGATAAATTCGACCAGAAAAGGAATGCCTATCCAGCAGACCGCCGTTCAAAGCGCTGGTGGAGCCGTATTTTTTACTTCATCTTGGACGCAGCAGCTGTCAATGCTTTCATTCAAATTTCCTCCATGAGTCCTGTCACCTATTTGCAGTTCCGCCTGATGCTTGGGCGTCAACTGGTAGCCCAAAACACCTTTCGAAAATCAAGACACTCTGAAAGCGCACTACAACAAAAAAGGCAAGAAGAATGGACGCGCAATGAGTGGTGTTCCTGATGAGCTGCGATTTGCCGGAAATGGCCACCACCCTGTCCTCACTGGGAAACGACTGCGGTGCCGGTGGTGCTCTACAAAGCAGAAGGAAGTGCGCACCAAATACCTTTGCAAAATGTGCAACGTACCACTTTGCGTCACTTGCTTTGGCCCGTTTCACTGCCGCTGACAACTTGCCTGGGGTGGATGGTGGGACATACCCTGTCCCACATGATGAATACACCCTATGTGGTTGGTGGGACATACGCTGTCCCACTTTTTTCTCGTTTGTGAAGAGACAGTTTCCACTCATTTTTTTTTGTTAATAATAAACCTGTCCCAGAAAGTTTCTGGTGATGAAAAAAAGTATCTAAATAAGTTTTCCTCCTTGCATCCATCAAAGGGCTAGCTAGACTTCTCGAAAGAGAAAGCGAAGAGCCTGGCAAATGGATGGATGACATTAGGAAAATAAAAAATAAGATTGAACTCTTTGACGAAGAACGCTATCGTGGCGCACTGGTGCGGGCTAGGGCGCAAGATATAGCTGATGGGGAGACACCTTCAAAACGAGCGCTAGGAATGGAAAAAACGCATGCTCAACGAAACCACATTGAACAGATTGAATGGGGCGGGGCGTTATCTGGAGAAAGCGGGCATATCCAGCAGGCATTTCTTGAATATTATCAGGCGCTGTTTGCAAAGCAAGAAGTGGATGTGAGCGCATTCAAGGAAAAGTTTCTTGGCGCTTTGCCGCGATTAGATGACGAACAGAAAGAAAGGCTGCAGCTGTCGATAACTGCGTCGGAGGTCGAGCAAGGGATAGAAAATTTGAACCTGGGAAAATCTCCGGGACCTGATGGGTTAAGTGCCGCTTTTTACAAAGCATATAAACGCGAAATAGTGCCAGTACTGACAGCAGTTTTTAACGAAGCCTATAAAGAAAATGAATTGCCCCCGTCTTATGGTAAATCCCATACAGTGCTAATCCCTAAATCCGATGACGCAGAAAAGTTAAAGCAGGTCACAGCATATCGTCCTATCGCCCTCACAAACGTGGATTATAAAGTTTTCATGAAGATTTTAGCCTGTAGACTACAGTCAGTAATTCAGGATATAGTCGGTCCCCACCAGACGTGTGGGATCAAGGGACGCTCTATTGTTTCCAATATTCATAAAGCGAGGTGTGTGCTGGAATGTTGTGATTACACAAATAGCTGTGTAGCCATCCTTCAGCTAGATCTTGAGAAGGCATTCGATTGTGTTTCGCACGATATCCTGTTCTGCATACTCGACCATGTGAATTTAGGGTCCATTATTTGTGAGGGAGTGGCCTTGGCGTACCGGAGCTGCACGACAAGATTAATTGTAAATAAGAGTTTGGGGGCCCCCATTAGCCTGCAGCGTTCGGTGCGCCAGGGTTGTCCCCTCAGCCCTCTTCTATTCTGCATTTACATTGAAGCGTTGTGTTTGAATATCATGGAAAGTGAAAAAATTCGAGGATTCCAGCTACAGGCAGCAGAAGTTAAGCTGCTGGCTTATGCGGATGATGTCGCGGTGTTCACAGTGAACCGGGAGGGTATAACCGAGGCCGTGGCATGCGTAAAAGAATTCACCAAGATCACCGGTAGTAAAGTGAATTGGTCAAAGTCCCTGGGGCTTTGGCACGGAGAATGGCCAACGAAGCCCGGCAATTTTGCAAACGTGTCCTGGGTGACGACCCCAGTAAAGTACTTAGGCGTTCCACTGGACGGTTATCGCGATAGCGATTCGTACTGGAAAGCACAGACGCAAGCCACGCGTGAAAAGGTGGAAAGGTGGAAAGGGCGACACCTTTCAATTTTCGCAAGGGCCACAGTGTGCAATCTGTTTTTTATGTCTAGGCTGTGGTACGTGATGCAAGTGTTGCATTGTGCAAGGATGAACGTACAGAGACTGCACCGGATCTTTGCCGTTTTTGTGTGGGCTTCGGACTGGGAACGCTGTAGCCGGACCAATTTGTTTAGGCGGGTGAAGGATGGCGGCCTGAGTCTGGGACACTTATTTCTGCGGCAGATTGTAAGCAGATTTTGTTTTGTGCGCGATGTAAGCGATCCGTTTTTGCGCACTGTGTGCCAATTAAAGCTCGGAAATGCACTGCCGGACTTTGTTGTCACAACCGAAAGGTTCTCGGGACGTATTTTTGGTTACTTTAGAGAGGTTGTCGTGAGTGTTCGATTCCTGTCTGTTCGATTTTCGTATGAATATTTATCTTCTGTTAGCAGGAAGAAGTTGTATAAAGATTTGTGCGATGTAGTTCTTCCACAACCTATGTACAGGGCCTTATACAATGGAGGCCAGGGACGCGACGTACTTAAGCGTGTGAAGGCGATGCAGGTGCCGCCAAGTGCAAAAACTTTTTTCTTTAAATTACATACCGGAACACTACCAGTAAAGGAATTCTTGGAAAGGAAGCAGTTATTTCTACCTTGGGGATCACATTGTTTAATTTGTAAACAACCAGAAACAATAGACCACGTTTTTTTGCACTGTTGGGAGGGGGTATACTTTTGGGACATTTTGCAACGGACTTTAAAAAAGGAATTTCCGCTCGACGCTCATGGTATTCGGTACTTGCCTGTAGAGAGTGAGGATGGGACACCATTCGACCTCATTATGCTAATGGGCCTCCATTGTATTTGGCGCTCCAGAATGGCAGGATATCATTGCGATCCTGATGCACGGCCAGCACGGATCTAATTTCGGGAGTGCATGCATAAGTATATTGAAGTTCAGAAACTTGCTCCTGAAGCTCCCGAGTGGCTCGAAAGAGTCGAGCCTTTGGTGACGCTTAAGGAGTTTTAATATGATGAAGCCACGCACCCCCGGGCGGATAGTGTTGTTAATTATTGCTCATTGCGCTCTGTAAGTGTATTTGTGTACTGTGGTTCTTGCCGAAGTCAGGCAATAAATAAAAAAAAAGCGACGGTGCGCGTGTGCTTCTGCCACCTCGTTAGTATAGTGGCCAGTATCCCCGCCTGTCACGCGGGAGACCGGGGTTCGATTCCCCGACGGGGAGTTTCTTTTTTTTCCCCTTTAGCCTTCTGTGCCTTTAACTAAGCGGCGGTGCGCGTGTGCTTCTGCCTCCTCGTTAGTATAGTGGCATTCTACTTCCGGCCACTGGCGTGTACGGACGCAGGATCATGAGCTCCCACGGAGCGGCGATAGCGGCCGTCGATGGCCGCGGAAACAGGATTGAAGATAAGGACAGGAGTACGAAATCGTTTTGCCTACGTTGCCTACCGGTCGTGTTGTTCTAAACACCGTGTTTTTGCACGGCGACGTGCGAGTTAGGCCCTACAGGGTCGAGGATTTCCGCGACGCCCTCGCCAACGCTGGTGCGCTCCCCGACGTTGTGGCGTTGGGGGCGTATCAGGTAAACCACGTTTGGGCGGTTACGCTCAACAGCACCGAGGCAACGAAGAAGTTGGCAGCGTTAAAGAAACTGGATGTCAAAGGACGGCGCTGCATTATCATCGATCCTGCCGACCAACAGGTGAAACTACGGCTGCACTGGATGCTGCACGGTGTAGCCGACGACGACATTCGGTCGGCTCTTGCGGCTTTTGGGAATGTAACGGAGGTGACCCGGGAGCGTTGGCGTGTTTCAGGCGTCAAGGAGAAGGGGTCTACAACCAGGACTGTTCTCCTGAAGCTGAAACCCGGTATGAAGGTTGACGACCTGCCACACCAGTTACGCGTCGCCGGCGAGCTGGCCCTTGTTGTGGTGCCTGGGCGGCCTATGCAGTGCTTACGGTGCCGCGGCACGGGTCACGTTCGACGTGAATGCAAGGTACCCCGGTGCTCCAAATGCAGGCGTTATGGCCATGGTGACAGCGAGTGTGTTCGCACATACGCGGTGGCTACCGGTGCGGTATCGAGAGACGACACGGCAGAACTTCTCATGGACGTCGTCGAGGCGGAGGAGGCGGCGAAAGGAGCCGTGGAAGATGGCAAGGCTGCCGGGACGACCGACGCATCAGGGCCTCCCAGCGGAGACATTAGTGGACCCGGCAACCAAAGGAAGCCACTCGAAGAGGAAGAATTACCTTCGAGTCAGGCGAGCACGTCGGCAGACGGGCAGAACGTCTTGGCAACTAAGGACGCCGAGCCAATGATCAGCGAGGAACAGCAGGACCAGAGCTCCGCCCGTGCAGTGAGCGGCACCGCCCCAGCCAAGCGCCCTCATGGCCTGACCGACAACGAAGGGGACAAGGCGGCAGCTCTCAGTGGTGAGGAGCCGCCAGCAAAAACTGCTCAATCCCGACGGTCATCTTTCAGACCGAAACCCAACGTTTTGGCGGACAAGCGTGCCGGCGATAAGGCAGCCCCGTGGCAAGGTCAGGGGCCTGCACCGGATGGCTCCGGTGGCAACGACGGCGTCTAGCCATGTGCTAGACGGGTGGGGTAAGCACCATGCTTTTGGCCTCTTCACTATTTGCGACAATGGCTTCTGTAACCCCGTTGAAAGTAGCCACACTCAATGTTAGGGGCTTGGCAGGAAAGAAAAAGCAAAGCCAAGTTTACCGGCTTTTAACAGAGCACGATATTGACTTACTGGCCGTGCAGGAGACAAAAGTAGAAGGGGAAGAAGAGACCGGGAGCATGGTGCGACGTTTCACGTCTAGATTCTACGCTGTAGTGAGTCATGCGATAGGTACATCTGCTGGCAGCGTCCTTTTTGTAAAGAAGTTGCCGGGTCTTGTCGTGCAAGCTCATTTCTCGTGTCCGTCAGGTCGCTGTGTCGCTATCGATTTTACATTGAAGAACATTGAGTGGCGAATTGTCTGTGTGTACGCACCAAATGTTACGGACGAAAGGGCTGCGTTTTTTCAAAGTGTTGAACAGCGTCTTTGTTCCGAGAAACAGCTTATCATCATGGGCGACTTCAACTGCGTCCTAAGTGGCTGCGATAAGACCAGTGCAAGGGTGTTCAGGGACGCGAGTACGAAGATACTGTCGCAAATCATAGATAAATGGAACCTTGAGGATGTGGCAGAGTGTTTGCAAGGCGCGTGCGGCGTGAAGTACACACACTTTCAGAGGACAAGCCATGCTCGGCTTGACCGCATTTATGTATCGCTGGATGTGATTCCAAAATGTAACAGTTACCATGTAGTGCCGGTGGCTTTTTCGGACCACTGTTTAGTAGTATGTGGGATAGGATTGAAAAAACGGGGCAGCGCTTTTAGTTGGGATATGTGGAAAATAAATAACAAGCTAATTAAGGACGATGAATTTAGCTGTGCAGTAATTGAAGAAATAAGCAAAATAGAGCCTAGTAGTGAACTGAGAATATGGCAACAGTGGGAACTTTGCAAAGAACAGGTTAAAATCAAAGCAGTCGAACGATCTAGTGCCATTGCGTACGAAGAGAATCTAAACGAACGCAATCTAAGATGTATGCTTGCAAAACTGCTAGAAAAGGAAAGTGAAGCGCCAGGTAAATGGATCGATGACATTAGGAAAATAAAGCAGAAAATCCAACTAATAGAAGAGGACCGTTATCGTGGAGCATTGGTGCGGGCCAGAGCGGAAGATATAGCAGCAGGGGAGACGCCGTCGAAACGAGCGTTGGGAATTGAAAAGGCTCATGCTCGGCGAAATCACATTGAAAGCATAGAATGGGGTGGCATCTTATCAGACGAAAGCGAACATATACAGCGTGCGTTTTTTGAGTACTATGAGGCGCTCTTCGCATTACAGGATGCAGACATAAATACGTTTAAGAACAGGTTTCTTGGGGCACTGCCGCGACTCAGCGACGAGCAGAAAGACGTTTTAGAGCTGGCAATAACCGAATCAGAGGTAGAAATGGCAATAGACAATTTAAATTCTGGGAGGTCACCAGGACCAGACGGGTTGAGCGCGGCGTTTTACAAATCATTTAAGAGCAGAATCGCGCCAGTGTTGAAGACGGTCTTTAATGAAGCTTACGACGTACGTGAATTGCCTCCGTCTTATGGTAAATCGCATACTGTCCTAATTCCGAAAACGGATGAAGCTGACAAGTTACGACACGTAACAGGGTACAGGCCAATTGCTCTCACAAATGTCGATTATAAAATTTATATGAAGGTGTTGGCGCAAAGGTTACAGAGTGTAATCCAGGAAATTGTTGGCCCCCACCAAACGTGCGGGATAAAAGGCCGGTCTATTCTTTCTAACATACACAAGGCAAGATGTGTGCTCGAGTGCTGTGATTTTACAAATAGTCGCGTTGCCATCTTGCAGCTTGATCTCGAAAAGGCGTTCGACTGTGTCGCGCATAAAATTTTGCTGTGCATACTTGATTATGTGAATGTTGGGTATGTTATCCGGGAGGGAGTCGCCTTGGCGTATCGGAACTGTACGACGAGATTGATTGTTAACCAGAGTCTGGGGGCCCCCATTCGTGTGCAGCGTTCGGTACGTCAAGGCTGCCCCCTCAGCCCTCTTCTGTTTGCTATCTACATCGAGACTTTGTGTTTAGACATCATCGAAAACGAGAGAATAACTGGTTTTCGGCTGCAAGCTGCGGAGGTGAAGCTGCTGGCATATGCGGATGATTTAGCGGTTTTTTCCGTTAATCGAGAAGGTGTAACAGAGGCCGTTGAATGTGTCGCTGAATTCTGCAAAACCTCTGGCAACAGAGTGAACTGGTCTAAGTCAGTGGGGCTCTGGCACGGAGCATGGCAAACGACGATGGACCACTTTGCAAACGTACCCTGGGTGAAGACCCCAACGAAGTACCTTGGAGTACCGCTAGAAAGCTATCGCGATAGCGAAACATATTGAAGAGTGCAGACCCAGGATGCGCGTGAGAAGGCGGAAAGATGGAAAGGAACAGGCTTATCAGTTTTCGCTAGAGCCACCGTGTGCAACCTTTTCTTTATCAGTAAGGTGTGGTATGCGATGCAAGTGTTGCATTGTGGAAGAATGAGCATACAAAAGCTACATCGAATTTTTTCTGTTTTTGTGTGGGCTGCACAATGGGAAAGGTGCAGCCGGACGAATTTGTTTAGAAAAGTGAAGGATGGTGGAGTGGGTCTGGGACACCTTTTCTTGCGGCAGATTGTTAACAGATTTATGTTTCTGCGTGATGTCAATGATCCGTTTTTGCGCACCGTGTGCCAAGTAAGGCTGGGGCGCGCGCTGCCTGACTTTGTTGTTGCAACCGAAACCCTATCGGGCGGAATTTCTGGGTACTTCAGAGAAGTTGTCGCAAGTGTCCGATTTCTCTCAACGAGGTTTTCCAACGAATATTTATCTACAGTGAACAAGCAAAAATTGTATAAGGATTTATGTGAAGTTGTCTTGCCGGAACCCATGTATAGAGCCTTGTACAGTGGAGGCCCTGGAAGGAATGTGTTAAAGAGGGTAAAGGGAATGCACGTCGACCCAGGGGTTAAAACTTTTTTTTTCAAGTTGCACACAGGAACGTTATCAGTCAAAATGTTTTTACAGGATAAGGGCTTATTTCTTCCGTGGGGTCATCACTGCCTTATCTGCAAGCAACCAGAAACGATAGATCACGTTTTTCTGCATTGTTGGGAAGGGGTTTACTTTTGGGACGTACTTCAAAGGACTATAAGGAAACAATTTCCACTTCACCCCCATGGAATACGGTATCTGCCCATTGAAAACGAGGACGGAGTACCTTTCGATCTGATAATGTTACTGGGCCTCCACAGTATTTGGCGCGCGAGAATGGCAGGATATTACTGTGATCCCGACGCGAGGCCAGCACGAATTTATTTTCGTTAAACTGTCCACCGGTTTGTTGAGAGTGTCAAATCTGTTGGCGAGGCTCCCGAGTGGCTGTCAAGGGTGGAGCCTTTGATGGCCCTAAAGGAATTTTAATGTGACGAAGCCAGCCCCTGGCAGGCTGACTATATCAACACCAAGTGTTCATTGTGTCCCGCCATTTTGTTGTGTAATGTCAAAGCCAGGCAATAAAGAAAAAAAAAGTATAGTGGCCAGTATCCCCGCCTGTCACGCGGGAGACCGGGGTTCGATTCCCCGACGGGGAGTTTCTTTTTTTCCCCCTTTAGCCTTCTGTGCCTTCAACTAAGCGACGGTGCGCCTTTGTTCCTGTCTCCTCGTTAGTATAGTGGCCAGTATCCCCGCCTGTCACGCGGGAGACCGGGGTTCGATTCCCCGACGGGGAGTTTCTTTTTTTCCCCCTTTAGCCTTCTGTGCCTTCAACTAAGCGACGGTGCGCCTTTGTTCCTGTCTCCTCGTTAGTATAGTGGCCAGTATCCCCGCCTGTCACGCGGGAGACCGGGGTTCGATTCCCCGACGGGGAGTTTCTTTTTTTCCCCCTTTAGCCTTCTGTGCCTTCAACTAAGCGACGGTGCGCCTTTGTTCCTGCCTCCTCGTTAGTATAGTGGCCAGTATCCCCGCCTGTCACGCGGGAGACCGGGGTTCGATTCCCCGACGGGGAGTTTCTTTTTTTCCCCCTTTAGCCTTCTGTGCCTTCAACTAAGCGACGGTGCGCCTTTGTTCCTGCCTCCTCGTTAGTATAGTGGATTCCATTTCCGGCCACGGCAGTGAACGGACGTGTTATCATGAGCTCCGGCGGAGCGGTGTTAGCGGCTCAGCCGAGCCGCGGAAACAGGATTGCTGCTGAAGATAGCGAAGCAGGTTACGAAGTTATGCTGCCCCACCTCCCTACAGGTCGTATAGTTTTGAATACCGTATTTTTGCACGGCGACGTTCGAGCGCGGCCGTATAGGGTCGAGGACTACAGGGACGCCCTTGCCCGTTTGGAACTGCTTCCCGAGGTTGTGGCCTTGGGAGCATTTCAAATGAATCATGTGTGGGCGGTTACGTTTAAGAACCCTGAAGCTGTAAAGAAAATGCTCGCTTCCGGGAGCATTCGCGTCAAGGAGCACCGGTGTCTCGTGATCGACCCCAACAAGCAAGAGGTGCGTGTTAAAGTGCACTGTGTTCTCCACAACGTGACTGACGAAGAAGTACGTGTGGCCTTCCTGCCGTATGGCGAAGTGACCGAGCTCTCGAAGGAGCGCTGGCGTGTGTTCGGCGTAACAGAAAAAGGTTCAACAACCCGAGTACTAAGCCTGAAGTTGAAGTCAAGCGTCACAGTTGAGGACATACCTCACCAGCTTCGTATTGCCGGTGAACCTGCACTTTTGGTGGTCGCTGGGAGGCCTCCACTCTGCCTCCGATGCCAAGGGAAGGGCCACATTCGTCGCGACTGTCGAGTGCCTCGGTGCTCGCGATGTCGCCGGTTTGGTCATGACGAAAGCCAATGTGTACCCACGTACGCGACCATGACAGGGCCTGCAAGGAATATTGACGTGGCTGAACATGTCATGGATGAGGTGGAGGCCGAGGAAGCGTCAGGATCAGCTGGTGGCAAAGCAGCAGCCGATGAGAAGAGCGCTCAACATTCAAGCGTTGAGCACAGCGAGACAAGCCTGGTCAAGCCACCTCAGGAGTTACAACACGCCCCTGAGGAAACGGCGAGCCAAGAGATGCAGCCTGCCGTCAGAACTTCTACGAGCCCAGTAGAGGAGGCGCACATAGGGCAAGACAATAACGACATCACAATGGGAAACGCTGCGGTTTTATCCACGAAGCGCGCTCATCTCGAAACAGTGCAAGGTGACCAATCAACAGACGGCGCCCCTTCGGAGGAGCCGCCCCCCAAAGCGGCGCCGACGCGACGGGCGTCCTTCAAGCCGAAGCCAATTATTCCACCAGACAGAAGACCAGCGGACGCGGCGCCTAAATAGCGCTGCAACTGCGGTAACGCGCTACTGCCGAGTCCGGATCAACATGCAACGGTGCCCACCATAAACCATGGAAGGGAACTTTGTGCGCGACCGTCAAACTTTCGCCATGGACTGTGAAAGTGCGAGGGACAGCTTAGCTGCGATGCCCCAGCGTACGGAACCCTCTGCAGCGCCGTGGTGTCCTGAGGTGAGCACTCCTCGAACTGCGGGTGCCTTAAAAAATGATGAAGGAACAATGTTTCACGTGCCACTGCGCGTAGCCACGCTGAACGTGCGGGGACTGGCGGCGAGGAAACGGCAATGCCAGGTCAGTCGCCTCTTCCTAGAAAATGAATTGGATATAGTCGCATTGCAAGAAACAAAGATTGAGAGCCAAGAACACACAGAGCGCATGGTTGAAAAATTTCGGTCCCGATACAGTGTCTGTATATGTCACGCGGTTGGCAGATCCGGAGGTTGTGCGTTATTTCTGAAGAATAATCTGGGCATTGCAAATGAAACTGTTGTTGCGTCCGAAGGAGGACGGTTGCTGGTTGTTGATTTTAGTTTTTCTGGATGTGCTTGGCGAGTGATTTGTGTCTATGCTCCTAATAGTCAAAAGGAGCGTGTGAGTTTTTTTGAAAAAGTCGAGCTGTATTTGAGCTGCGAGAAAAGTGTTGTTTTGATGGGCGACTTCAATTGCGTGTGCTTGCCAGAGGATCGAGTTCCGAACGTTTCGGTGCGTGATCAGAGTGCACAGTACCTTGATGCAATAATTCAAGAACATGAAATGGAAGATATTGGTTGGATGTTGTCCCAAGGCTCGCACCCATGCTTTACGCACTTCCAACGCGGCAGCAATGCGAGGCTAGATAGAGTGTATGCAAGCATAGGATTTGTGACCGTGTGCAGTAAATATCAAGTTAAACACGTTTCATTTAGCGATCACAGCCTTGTGATGGTAACTTTTGGTAGTAAAGCCGTTAAGACTCGGTTCAACTGGAAACTTTGGAAATTTAATGTGAAACTGTTAGAAGACGAAACCTTCGTTGAACAAGTTAAAAAAGAAGTGACTAAAATGTCTTCCGCCCAGTCAGGAAGCTGCGCACGTAACTGGGAAAACTTTAAGAACGCCGTCAAGATGCTAGCGATAGAAAGAGGAACTATCCTTCACCAAAACCAAAGGAAAACAGCCGAAGAATTGCAGTGCCAATTAAACTTTTTGACATGTATGGAAACAGCAGCACCTGGGTTGTACATAAAAGAAATCCGAGAAGTTAAAAGCCAGCTAGAAGCCCTAGAAACAGATAAGTACTGAGCGGCTGTGATAAGGGCGCGCGCTGAAAAACTGTGGGCGGGTGAAACGCCCAACAAGCGTGCGTTGTGCGACGAAAGAAGATATGCAGCAAAAAATGAAATCCGACAGATTCGTTACCGCAACAGAATAACGACCGATAGAGAAGAAATTGAGCAGGCGTTTGTCGAGCATTACAAAGAGCTGATAGGGAATGAAAGAAGCGTGAAGAGTGGGCTGTGCGATGATTTTTTGCAGCTCATGCCTCGATTAGATGAAGATACACGAGCTCGCCTAGAACAGCGTATAAGTTTGGAGGAGGTTCAGAAGGCTATAGATGAACTACCGCTGGGGAAAACACCAGGGCCGGATGGTCTAGGGGCTGCTTTCTATAAAACATTCAGAAAAGAAGTCAGCCCGATTTTATATGAAATGATCACAGAAGCATATAGAGTAAATCAAATGCCACCTTCCTTTCGTACTGCTCACATAGTACTGATCCCTAAAACAGATGACCGAGAGAAATTGCAGTCAGTGGGGGCTTATCGTCCGATAACCCTCACCAATGTTGACTATAAGATTTATATGAAGATCCTAGGCCGACGTTTGCAGAGTGTGATCACGAAACTCGTTGGACCGCACCAAACGTGCGGAGTGAAAGGTCGTACAATTTGCACGAATGTGCACGTTGTTCGCAGTGTCCTTGAATGCTGTGATGTATTCGGGGGCCAAGTCGCAATGATGCAACTAGACCTGTCGAAGGCGTTTGATCGTGTGGCGCACGATGTCCTGTACTCGGTTCTGGAACAAGTGAATTTAGGCAGTGTAATACAAGATGGGCTTAAAATGGTCTACACCAACTGTACGGTGCAGATAATTGTCAATAAGAACCTGAGTGAGGCCGTCCCTCTGCGTTCCTCCGTTAGGCAAGGATGCCCACTCTCGCCCTTGCTGTTCGCGCTTTATCTCGAGCCTTTCTGTTTAAATCTTATTAACAACGATCGAATTAATGGCTTCAGGTTTCAGTCATCTAATGTTAAAATTCTTGCGTACGCAGATGACATAGCTGTATTCTGCAGTGACCGCGAAAGTGTCCAGGAAACTGTTGGTGTCGCCAAACGGTTTTGTCAGCTCACAGGTGCTGAGATTAATTGGGAGAAGAGTGTCGGCTTTTGGCATGGAAATTGGGATATTACACCGCCGGCGTTCGCGAGTCTGCAGTGGACAACAGTGCCATCGAACTACTTGGGTGTGCCTCTAGAGCACTATGACAAGAGCGCTGATTTCTGGAATGAGGTGACACCAAGAGTAAAAGAAAAAGCAAGGTCATGGCAAGGACGAGAATTGTCGATGTTTGCGAGGGCAACAGTTTGCAACATTTTCTTAATCGCCAAGGTGTGGTATGTTTTGCAGTTTTTGGCTATGTCGCGAGTAAATGTGCAAAAAATGCACAGGGTGTTTGCTGTGTTTATCTGGAGTTCAAGTTGGGAGAGGGTAAAAAGAACTAATTTGTTTCGAACTGTTCAAGATGGCGGTCTTGGTCTCGCGCATTTGTTTGTCCGCCAGCTTGTGTCCCGATTTATGTTTGTGAGGGATCAGAACGACCCCTTTTTGCGTTCAATGATGCAAGTGCGACTGAGCAGCGCTCTGCCCGATTTTGTAGTGTCTACTGTAAGATTGTCAGCTTATGGTGCTAGAGGTTACCTGAAAGAAGTTGTGGACTCTGTGCGATTCCTGAAGGTGCGGTTTTCACTGGAGTACCTCAGCACTGTAAAGAGGAAAAAACTGTACAGAGATCTGATAGACATCATAATGCCTGTGCCTCTGTATCGTACAATAAACTCTGCAGGCCCAGGGCAAGATGTTCTCAAAAGAATTAAAAAGATGCCAGTTAAGGCAAGCACAAAAACATTCTTTTTCAAACTGCATACGGGTACTTTGCCGGTTAAGACGTGGCTTGCGGACAAAGGTATATTTGTGCCATGGACAACGAACTGCTTGCTTTGCAAGAAGCCTGAAACCATAGAACATGTGTTCATTGAATGCTGGGACCCAATTTTTTATTGGGATGTCTTACAACGTACGCTAAAGAAAGAATTACCCATATCACCAATTGGCATTCGCTACTTACCGGTAGACAAAGATGACACAGGTGTCCCCTATGACATGATTATGCTCCTGGGCCTGCATAGTTTATGGAAAACTCGAATGGCTGTCCGGAATGGAGATGTTGTTATCCGATCTGTCAGGGAGAACTTTGTGGAGAGTGTGTGTTACTTACGAGATGTGTACCAAGCGCAGGCGGACCCACCTGCATGGTTGAGTGTGCTTCATGAACTGGTGCAATTCAAGAAATTTTAACTTGCGACCGGCCTAAGCAGGCCTGGTTGTTTTAGCAATGTATCGTGCTTGTTTCAATAAAAAGGTATTTAAAAAAAAAAAAAAAAAAACCTCGTTAGTATAGTGGCCAGTATCCCCGCCTGTCACGCGGGAGACCGGGGTTCGATTCCCCCACGGGGAGTTTCTTTTTTTCCCTCTTTAGCCTTCTGTGCCTTTAACTAAGCGACGGTGCGCGGGTGCTTCTGCTTCCTCGTTAGTATAGTGGCCAGTATCCCCGACTGTCACGCGGGAGACCGGGGTTCGATTCCCCGACGGGGAGTTTCTTTTTTTTTCCCCTTTAGCCTTCTGTGCCTTTAACTAAGCGACGGTGCGCGTGTGCTTCTGCCTCCTCGTTAGTATAGTGGCCAGTATCCCCGCCTGTCACGCGGGAGACCGGGGTTCGATTCCCCGACGGGGAGTTTCTTTTTTTCCCCCTTTAGCCTTCTGTGCCTTTAACTAAGCGACGGTGCGCGTGTGCTTCTGCCTCCTCGTTAGTATAGTGGCCAGTATCCCCGCCTGTCACGCGGGAGACCGGGGTTCGATTCCCCGACGGGGAGTTTCTTTTTTTTTCCCCTTTAGCCTTCTGTGCCTTTAACTAAGCGACGGTGCGCGTGTGCTTCTGCCTCCTCGTTAGTATAGTGGCCAGTATCCCCGCCTGTCACGCGGGAGACCGGGGTTCGATTCCCCGACGGGGAGTTTCTTTTTTTCCCCCTTTAGCCTTCTGTGCCTTTAACTAAGCGACGGTGCGCGTGTGCTTCTGCCTCCTCGTTAGTATAGTGGGGATTCTGCTTCCGGCCACGCTAGTGAACGGACGCAGGATGCAGGGCTCCATTCTACTTCCGGCCACCGAGCGTGACGGACGCAGGATCATGAGCTCCAGCGGAGCGGCGATAGCGGCCCTTTCCAGCCGCGGAAACAGGCTCGAGGACAACGAAGATAGCGACTATCAGATTATTCTGCCAACTTTGCCCACCGGACGCGTTGTTTTTAACACGCTTTTTTTGCACGGAGATGTGCGGGTTAGGCCATACAGGGTCGAGGATTTCCGTGACGCCCTTGCCAACGTTGGTGCGCTCCCCGACGTTTTGGCGTTGGGGGCGTATCAGATCAACCATGTGTGGGCTGTCACCTTAACCAGCACAGAAGCAACAAAGAAGCTGGCGGCGTTCAAGGAACTGGAAGTTAAAGGCCGCCGCTGCCTCATCATCGATCCCGAAGACCAACAAGTGAAGCTGCGACTCCACTGGATGTTGCACGGCGTTGCAGATGATGACATCCGGACGGCCTTTGCGGCTTTTGGGAACGTGACCGAAGTGACCCGGGAGAGGTGGCGAGTTCAAGGCGTCAAGGAGAAGGGGTCCACCACGAGGACGGTGCTCCTGAAATTGAAGCCGGGCATCAAGGTAGATGACTTACCGCACCAGCTGCGAGTCGCCGGGGAATTAGCCCTTGTCGTTGTGCCTGGGCGGGCGATGCAGTGCTTACGCTGTCGAGGCACGGGACACGTCCGCCGCGAATGTAAGGTGCCCCGGTGTTCAAAATGTAGGCGCTACGGACATGAGGAGGCTGACTGTGTGCTCACGTACGCTTCGGCCGCGGGACCTGGAACGAGGGAGCGGTCGGCGGAGCTCACTATGGACGTAGTCGAGGCAGAGGAGGCGGCAAAGGGAACCGGAGAAGAGCGTACGCAGGTACGGGAGACAGACTCGTCGGGAGACTCCGCTCGAGACATCAAAGCTGCCAGCGATGCGGGGAGGAGTGACGCTGCACCTGACCTCCCTAGGTCAGACGAAGAGACGTCACCTCAGCCGGCAGACGACATGGAGCAGGATAACGGTGAGGAGCACCCGGACACCAGCGGTACTCGTTCGCCAAGCGTCACAGCCCCAGCCAAGCGACCCCACACACAGACCGATCTCGAAGGTGACAAGGCAACAGACCCCGGTGTCGACGAGCCGCCAGCAAAAACAGTCCAACCCCGGCGGTCCACACTACGTCCGCGGCCAAACCTTTCTTCGGAGAGGCGTGCAGCGGACAAAGCGCCCCCGCTGCCAGTTCAGCCGCTCGCACCAGGCGGAGGCGGTTCCAACGACGGCGTCTAGCCGCGCGCTAGACGAGGAAGGTAAGCACCATGCTCTCGGTCTTTTCACCCTTTATGAAAATGGCGCCTGAAACCCCTTTGAGTGTAGCCACGTTAAATGTCAGGGGATTGGCAGCCAAAAAGAAGCAGAGCCAAGTACACCGCCTGCTAAGTGACCATGATATCGACGTGCTTGCCGTACAAGAAACAAAGGTTGATGGGGAGGAAGAGACCGGGAGCATGGTGCAACGTTTCACGGCTAGATTTTACGCCATTGTGAGCCACGCGGTAGGGACATCGGCTGGGTGTGTATTGTTTGTCAAAAAGCTGCCCGGACTGATTGTACAGGCTCACTACTCATGTCTGTCAGGACGGTGTGTTGTAGCCGATTTTGCATATTCCAATGCTGAGTGGCGCATTATTTGTGTGTATGCCCCTAACATTGTTGAGGAAAGAGCAGTGTTTTTCGAGAATGTTATGCAGCAGTTAAGTACGGAGAGGCAGGTTATAATGCTGGGCGATTTCAACTGTGTACTGAATGCTCGGGACAAAACCAGCACACGCGGCTTCAGAGACAAGAGTACTGATGTGTTGTGCCAGTTAACAAGCGAGTGGAATATGGAAGATGTGGCTGAGTACCTGGGGGGAGCGCGCGCCGTACAGTACACGCACTTCCAAGGTGCGAGCCACGCGCGCCTTGACAGAATTTATGTGTCGCTGGATTTGATTCCCGTATGTAATGGATACCAAGTTGTGCCCATGACATTCACGGATCACTGCTTAGTGAAATGCGTATTCGGCACCAGAAAACGAAGGAATGCATTTAGCTGGGAGTTATGGAAATTTAACAACAAATTGCTCAGTGATGAAGCCTTTAGACAGGTTGTACTAAATGAACTCATTAAAGTAAGGCCGGGCACATTGTACGAAATCTGGAAGCAATGGGAGATGTGCAAAGAACAGATTAAAATAAAGGCCATTGATAGGTCCAGTTGCCTGCGGTATCAGGAGAAAATTAAAGAAACCCAGCTAAAGGCTTTGCTGGAAAAACTACATGAGCAAGAATGTAAGGCACCCGGCAAATGGATAGAAGATATTAGGAAAATAAAAGAACAGCTTGCGTTGATGGAAGAAGACAGATACCAAGGAGCGTTAGTGAGGGCAAGGGCGGAAAGCTGGAGCATGGGCGAGACGCCCTCGAAAAGAGCACTGGCATTAGAAAAGGCTCATGCAGAGAAAAATCATATTGATAAGATTGCATGGGGTGGCATGCTATCGTCAGATGACGAACATATCAGACAAGGCTTCTTCCAATATTATCAGCAGCTTTTTAACAAACAGAACGTCGACATAAACTTGTTCAAAGAAAAGTTTCTTAAGGCTATGCCACGACTAGACGAGGACACGAAGAAAAGATTAGAGATGCCAATCACAGAACTCGAGGTCGAAAAAGCAATCGATAGTTTAAATATGGGAAAGTCGCCTGGGCCAGACGGCTTAAGTGCAGCTTTCTATAAGGGGTTTAAGAACGAAATAGCGCCAATATTGACTGCGTTGTTCCAAGAAGCCTACGAAATAAACAGATTGCCGCTGTCATACGGGTTATCTCACACTATTCTAATTCCCAAGACAAATAACGAGGAAAAGCTCCAGCAGGTCACAGCTTACAGGCCAATTTCCTTGACTAATGTCGATTATAAAATTTTAATGAAAGTGCTAGCAAGGAGGCTGCAGTCAGTAATTCAGGATATTGTCGGCCCTCATCAAACGTGCGGGATAAAGGGGAGATCAATTATGACTAACATACACACGGCAAGATCGGTTCTGGAGTGTTGTGATCTGACTAATGAATGTGTGGCCATCCTCCAACTAGACCTCGAAAAAGCATTTGACTGTGTAGCCCACGAAATTTTGCTCAGTATTCTGGACCACGCGAATGTAGGTTCCGTAATTCGAGAGGGCGTGGCCATGGCGTACCGCGGCTGCACTACGAGATTAATTATAAACAAGAGTCTGGGGGCCCCCATTCGGGTGCAACGTTCGGTACGCCAGGGCTGCCCCCTCAGTCCACTTTTGTTTGCCATTTACATAGAGACACTATGTTTGAACATTATTAAGAACGAGGCTGTTCAAGGTTTTAGGTTGCAGGCAGCTGAAGTCAAGTTGCTTGCGTACGCGGATGACCTAGCGGTGTTTGCTGTGAATCAGCAGAGCATACGGGAGGCTGTTGTGTCAGTTGACAGTTTCAGGAAGGCAACCGGAAGTAAAGTGAACTGGGCAAAGTGCCAGGGACTTTGGCATGGGGGTTGGCCATCAACCCCAGATCTTTTTGCAAATGTGACTTGGGTAACTATCCCCCCAAAATACCTAGGAGTGCCACTAAATTGCTACCGGGACAGTGATGCATATTGGAAAGAACAAGCGAACGAACTACGGGAAAAATCAGATAGATGGAAGGGGGCACATTTATCAATCTTTGCGAGAGCGACGGTGTGTAACTTGTTCTTTTTAAGCAAACTGTGGTACGTCATGCAAGTGTTGCACTGTTCTCGGGCAAATGTACAGAAGATACATCGCATTTTAGCTGTTTTTGTTTGGGGTTCGACCTGGGAACGGTGCAGACGGACGAATTTGTTTAGACGTGTGAAAGATGGTGGCCTTGGGCTAGGACATCTGTTTCTGCGCCAGCTTGTAAACAGGTTTTTCTTTTTTCGAGATGTGCGTGACCCTTTTTTGAGAACTATGTGTCAACTAAGGTTGACCCGTGTTTTGCCTGATTTTGTTGTGGGAACAAATTATTTTTCCGGAAGAACTTTAGGTTACTTCAGAGAAGTTGCTGATAGCGTTAAATTTCTTGTTGTGCGTTTTTCGAGAGAATATTTAAGTGACGTGAAGCGGAAAAAGCTATACGCAGATCTGTGTGATGTTGTTTTTCCAGTGCCCATGTACAGAGCTTTGTACGATGAAGGCCACGGAGGGGATGTTCTGAAAAGAGTAAAAAGAATGCAAGTGCAGCCAGGAACCAAAACTTTCTTCTTCAAGTTGCATACCGAGACACTATCAGTTAAAGGGTTTTTGGAGGGAAGGGGTTTATTCCTACCGTGGGGTTCGCATTGCCTAATATGCAAGTGCCCCGAAACAATAGACCATGTGTTTCTTCACTGTTGGGAGGGTGTGTTTTTTTGGGACGTTTTGCAACGAACACTTAAAAGAGAACTGCCGCTTCATCCCCACGGTATCAGATATTTGGCAATTGAAAACCAGGACGGGTTCCCGTTTGATCAGGTAATGCTCTGGGGCCTCCATAGTATATGGCGCTCCAGAATGGCGGGGTATTACTGCGATTCTGACGCGAGACCAGCCCGCATGTATTTTCGGGAAAATGTACGTAGATTTGTTGAAGTGATGAAACTGCAAGCTTGTGTACCCGATTGGCTACCCAGGATGGAAAATTTGACTCTGTTGAGAGAATTTTAAACTTGACATGGCCTGCCAGGAAGATCTGGCAGGTTGCTGGTTTTTCAAAGTTTGGTTTATGTAATTTTTGTGTTGTTTTCTCGAAGGCAATAAAGAAAAAAAAAAAAAAAGGATGCAGGGCTCCGTAATAGCGGCTTCAGCGGCCCAGCAGGGCCGCGGTAACAGGATTTTTGATACTGAAGACCCGGAATATCAAGTGTTGCTGCCTCAACTGCCGACAGGCCGTATTGTTTTAAATACGTTGTTTTTGCATAATGATGTGCGGGCCAGGCCGTATCGCGTGGAGCACTTCCGCGATGCGCTGGCGGGCTTAGGCCTACTGCCCGATGTTATCGCCCTTGGGGCGTATCAGATGAGCCACGTTTGGGCAATCACCTTCAAGAGCGACGAAGGCGTCAAGAGGCTCGCAAGCGTCAAGAACATGAAAGTGAAGGAGCATCGCTGTATTGTGGTCGACCCAGCCAACCAGGCGGTGCAATTGAAGCTGCATTGGATGCTGTACTGTCAGCAGCAAAAGTTTGCGGGATCTCCAGCGCGTGGCGGAGCGACGCAAAACTGCATTCCAGCGCCATCTGCCGCGATTACGCCCGATGTCGAGGCTCACGGAAATGGCGTTTGAAGCACGCTTTGCGCATGCCTATCCTTTCTTCGCTATCAAGCATGCCTTGACGTTTGCTTCCCCGTGACGTGCTTATCAGACTCAGGGAAACCGCTGAGGCGCTGTGTGATGTTCGCAGCCAGTCCTACTTTGGCTCGCGCGAGGGATCGGAGCACTTGTCACCATCGCAGCAGCCGAAACAGACGCGCAACGACGGTGACACGGCGATTCGTTGCCAGTGGCAAAAGCGGATCCCGGCGAAGAACGCGATGAGACATGCCCTATAACAAAGAAAGGACAGGCATGCACAAATAATGGCTAACACGGAAGTGCTCCCTTAGCAAAAACTAATACGTTTGGAATATACGGAGGTCTATTTAAAATGTATTTTAAACATATTCTGTATTCATGAATGCACTAAAAATATGTAGGAAATACGTTTCTGAAATTTCATGCTTGGTATTCGAAATATATTTTTAAAATGTGCCAAAAATACCTCACTTAAAGCATACTTCGAGCACTTTTCAAATACATGAAAAAATATGCATGCAGTTTTAGCATCTTGTGAGTGTATTAAAAGTGTATTTTCAGAAATATGAAATTAATTCATCGAAAGTATACTTCAATTCTAGAAAACTGGCAGCCCTTGTAAACGTATATGTATGCAGTTTTAGCATCTTGTCAATGTATTAAAAGTGAACTTTCGTAAATATGAAATTAATTCATCCGAAATATATTTCAATCCTAACAAACGGGCAGTCCTTTTAAACGTCTTTGCACACTTCTAGCTGCCATGAACAGTCGAGTGCTCGAAATCGTGTTTCGGGAAATGGCATTTGCGTGTCGTCAATGTATTTGAAGTGTACTTCCGTAAATACGTAATTAATTCGTCCAAAGAACACTGAAATTCTAGCAAATTGGCAGTCCGCATTAGCATATTTGCAGCGCACTACAAGCTGTCGTTGAACAATCTAATGCTCAAAATCGAGTTTCGGGACATCGCATTTTGGTGCTGGCCATCTATTTA